>NW_009259596.1:4678078-4701829 GCF_000687185.1 Egretta garzetta
GGCATCAGGAATACTGTTAAAGCATTGCAGGCCCTGTTCGGTGTGTTCTGCTGGATTCTGGGTGTAACAGCGGTGGTTTGGATATGGAACATCAGTGCTGTTAATAATTCTATTTCATTCAGGAATGATGTCAAAGGAATTTTGATACAAGACCTGGAGATGATGGGGATGACCTCAGGTGTTTGGTTTCCCAGTAATAAGCATTTGTTGATAGTCCTTCCAGAATAACTGTCCTCACCTGTAAGAGAGCATGGGCTGTACCAAAAGATGGAATTAACAGATGTTTAGTTTGGATCCCCATATGGGGCAGTAGCAGAAGTTGCACAGGCTGTTAAATGGTACCTTTGCAACCAGTGTCATAACAGGGGATGCAGCTGTATCGCCTCATGTGCTCTTAAATTGTTCAGATGGTGCAGATCTAGTTTTGGCTGCTGAGCATATCCAAAACTAAAATCATACCATCCACAAACCCTGTAGGGTAGTATCCATATTAATCCTGTAAGATGGGGAAAGAGATGGGGCATTGATATGTGAGGCATGAACTGTTCTAGAATACATCCAGAGTGGGACCTGTATGTGCTGTGGCTCTCTTATGACTACAGAGTCTCCATCCTTGGAGATACTCAAAAGCTGTCTGGAGACAGTCCTGGGCAACCGGCTCTAGGTGACCCTGCTTGAGCAAGGGGCTGGACCAGATGATCTCCAGAGGTCCCTTCCAACCCCAACCATTCTGTGATTCATTCCATGAAAATGGCAGCAGTCTTGAATCATATACAAGGTAAACAGGTAACAAACTTCAGACTGTTGTTTGATACAACAGCAGTGATAACTGCCTGGGATTAACCAAATGTGGCACCTGGTAAAATCAACTGCCAAGTTAGAAAACCAAACCAACAAACTATAAGGGATTAAATTCAGTATATCTCTACCTGTTGTACTCGAGCTCAATTGTTAGCTATTAAACCAGCTTTTTCAGCTGGATTAGCTCTGTTCTCATGGGTATTATAACAAAGAGATTCCCTACTATGAGGGAAGCTTCACCAACCACTGTTGTAAATGGGCAACTAAATGAAATGTATGTATGAGTTCTGTGCAGTTGGTTGTGGACCACTGGAGGCTACTGTCACACCTCAGTGGAGCAAGTTGGCTTGGGAACACTGGCAGTGTTTGGTAACAGTGCAGGTTGTGTATGCATTGCCTCATCTGTAACGGGAGAGTGGGAGGATAATGTGACCTCTGTGGCTCCAGAAGACCGGAGAGGCGGCACTGCATCTGTTGGTGGTGTACATTCAGCGTTCTCAAAAGTGGGGTTTTGTTGGAGAGACTAATGGTGTCTGCCTGGGAGCTGAGAGGCCTCGCTGGGATGAGGTGTTCAGCATACAGAAGGGAGATGAGAAACCGGAGCGCAGACAAGTTGCAAGCCTGAGGACCACCTTGGCAAGTAAGGAACCATCAGAACCAGAGACTGAAATTGTGAACTGTACATTGTTGGTATGACACATCCGTGGATTGGTTTCTGAAAGATGTTAAGTGCTATGCAGCACTTAGCCCTTTACTTGTTATTAGTTATGATAGAAGTTGTGGTGTTCTTTATCCTTCCACATATGCTTTGCTTGTTTCAAAATGAAAGAGCGTGTTCACGTGCCCAGATGAACATCTTGCATGCATTGCTAGCCTAACAGTTGTGGTGGCTTCCAGCTGGAAGGGATTGAGCTTACGAGTACCCAGAGTGGTCTGAATGTCCTCGTAGGAGGTCAGGCAGACCAGGAGGTGGCTTGTGAGCAAGAGGTCCTGCTGGAGCACGCAGCCCTACAGAGCCTAGGCCCCAGCAGTGCTGGCAGAAGGGTCACAAACTGGTGCCTCTGCTGCTTTCTGGTACGTAAACTGCCAGATGAGGTCCTGCTAGCGCTTGGTCAGCTTGCACAGGTAACAAGGCTTAACATAGAATAGTTGTGTCTAGTAATTGCAGGAGGTAAACTAAGCCCAAGAGGACAACCATGGGGGGAGTCGTGGAGAGCTGGGCTGCCTGCGGTGGGTATCCCTGCCAGTAACACCATGTAAGGCTGGGACTGACTGGGTAATGGCATCAGAAATACCACAGGTGTGGTTGTAGCAAAACTAGGACCAAGGGGGAAGAAGTAATCGGGGGCAGGTTGTTTATTTGGGGGAGGGATTTCGGGAGGTGGCAGAAAGGGGTTCTTTGATGCTGAAGAATGAAGGATGAGGTATGAAGTCTGCTGAAGAAGACCAGAGGGCTCCTGCTGGTGGTAGGAGTGTGGACACCTATGGCTGGTAGCACGGCTGACCTGCAGGCTCCAGCCCTGGGAAGCTGGAAGGCATCACCTGGGATCACCTGCTGGTCCTGCTCCATCAGGTCTCTGGCTGCATGGCGTGGTGTGGGGGGACAAACCCGCACCTTGGGACTTACAAAACTGGTACTGTGGGTTGGCAGCACATGAGGCTCATCAGACCTGAGATTGAGTGCTTGTAACTTCATAGCTGTGCCTTACAGTTTGCATAATAAGTAACTTAATTACTGGAATAGTACCTAGGTTGTTGATTACTTTTGCTGTGCTAGTTTCCTCGTAGCATGTTCACTGGTCAATAAACAGCATGTCTCAGCTGTATCTTGGGTAAGGGGTGTGATGAGGGGACCCCCATCTCAGCACAGTCGCAGAGCTGTGGCCTGGGCCCAGGGGGTATTGCCTGCCACGAGCCTTCCTCCAATGGGCCTGGGCATCCCAGAGTGCACGTGTAGGACATGGGCTGACCACCACATCCCTGGGGATGCTATCACTGGCCTGCCTGTGCACAGTCAGAGAGGTAGAAATCTGTGTTTGTAGGGGCCAGGCAGAAACTGCTGATAACAGTGATGAACCATCATGGCTACTGCAGGTTTCCCCAAGTCTCCCCATGTCAAAGAGCAGCACCAAGAGCTTGCCAGGGTGATCATGGTAGATGTGGTTTTGGGTGAGGAGCCCAGAGAGTTTCTGGCTGCCTTAGAAGAGCAGCAGTCCGTCAAGGCAACAAACAAAAATATGTGAAACTTTTAGAAGAATGAGAGCAAAGGTCTGCTGAGGTCAGGGCTTACATGATGGACGAATTAGGTACATCCCTGAAATGTTACAAATGAAGCAATCCACACTAATTTCAGTTGCTTTAAAACCATGATTCTTACAAAAGAGTAAAATTAAGGTGTAGTAAGGGCCGGCTTCTCTAGCAATGTAATTCTGTGTTTTCCATGAAGTACCCTAGAAGCAACGTTATGCTTTTTGGCAGATGCTTACCTTTTTTTTAAGTGAAGGTTAATAAGTTATTGCCAATCCATCAGGAATCTGCTGCTCAAGCATCAGTACAATCACAAGGAGAAAGAGAAATGGGCACATGCTACAAGTCAGTAATTATTCAGGATGCTCCTGTTTTGTGCCGTTTCAGTTAATAGCAGGTACCGCAGCGGTGAGTCGATTCCAAACCTCGCCCAGGTATGCATGCTCACCTTCTCTGAAGAAATAGCCTCAGGGTCTGGTAGGTGCTTCCACTTACTTAGACACACCAGGTAAACCACCTGCAGTCAGTAGATGGCACTAAATTATTGCTATTACTTGTATTTTCCAGCTAAATCAGAAGGCAAAGTAAAACCCTGACACTCTGTCTCAGCTCCAAAGAACCGGGGCGGTCATTGCTGGGCGAGAGGCTGCGTGGGGATGGAGGGAGATGCAGGGAGGTGGAGGGAGGCTGTGGGCTGGTGGAGGACTCGCAGCCTGCTGGGGTGAAGCACCCGGCGGCCCTGCCAGCCCGGGCCCCGCACAACTCCAGGGACAAATGCGTGCGAGTGCTCCTGCTGGCCCTGAGGACGGCAGCTGTGCTGTTCAGCTGCTGCAGAGACACAGTGCCTTAATAACCAGCACCCTCTACTCAAAATGTCACCCTTAATTAATTACTTTGCCCAGGTTGTGAATCACCTCTGTAGCCAAAAGCAGGGACACGTTACCACTGAGAGAATGTCACTTAACTGGGAGGAGACACAACCTCCTGAAACTGAAAGAACACTGTAACAGAGCTTGCTCTTTTTTTTTTTTTTTTAAATTTGTAAAGTCTGCATAAGCCTGATTCTTTCCATTTTCCCTCATGCATCAGTCGCAATGCATTGGTCCTGAGTATCACGGATGAGGGAAGCGTGAAAGTGGTAGTGTGTGTCTTCCCCCTCCTCAAACCAACGCCACCAGCGCTTCCCCGTACAGCGCTACATGAGCCAACAGACAACTCACCAAACAAGCAGGCAGACGCTAGCGTTCCGTCACATTACACCACAGCCACCCCAGCACAGAGCTACCCGAGGAGCCAGAGCCGGGTGGCACGACCCAAGGGCACAGTCTTGCTGCGGTTGCCCCCCTTTTCCCTGCCAGAGGTGAGGGTAAGGCCAGCCCCATCCTCCCTGCTGTTGCCTCCCGGCATACCGAAAGCTTACTTTGCTCCCCGCTGGCACAACCACAGCAGGCAGAAGGCAGGCAACATGGGGCGGGGGGGGATAGCCATGCACCCCCCACCAACCCCTCCAGCTGTTGCCCATCTCACTTCACCTACAGACAGACACAAAAGAGCTGCTGCTGCAGGGTGCACGCACAGCGGTTGTATTTTATCACCTGAACAGTTCAGTAGTCCCATTTCAGCTATCTCCACAGCTACTCCTGTCCTGGGGTTGACATCTTCCATGCACACTTCCACAGCCAACTGAAAGGGCTCAGCACCACCCTGAATTCTGTCCACCAGAGCCAGGAAAGCCAAAGTTTTATAAAGAAACAGGCAAATACGCACATCTCAGTGTTACACAAGTGACAGTGCATTGTTTCTTTTCCATGTTTAGTTCCCACTACAGCCTGGCACTTTGAGACAACTCAAGGTATTAAAAATCAGTCTCGAAACACTCAAGTCTAAAATTAAAGTCTATTTCGGTTTTATAAAGAAACAGGCAAATACGCACACGCGCATCTCAGCGTTACACAAGTGACAGTGCATTGTTTCTTTTCCATGTTTAGTTCCCACTACGGCCTGGCACTTTGAGACAACTCAAGGTATTTCTCAGCACCTTTTAGATGTTTTACAATACATGCACAGAAAAAAACCCACCTCCCACTGGAAATCTGGGCAGTATTAATCCACCTCAAAAATCAACTCTTTAATTTGGTTCAGTATTGGGTATAAAAGACACCCGATAAGCATGACCTAGGCCAGTGGTGTGCACATGACGCTGGGGAACAATACCCACCGAAAGCAGGCGGCGCCCTTTTGTGCGTGCAGGTGTGCAAACTGAGGCTGCCCAACTGAGCTCCAGCGGCGCACACCACGCCATCTGCCACTGTCACGGACAGTACTTGACAACAGTATTTACTTTTTTTTTCTTCCACCTAAATGCCTTACCCAGCACTTCTTTGCAGACACAGCTCCAAGTGCAACCAAAAGGAACTTTGCCTGATCAAGGGAAACAGGACTGTGCCTTGCTTCACACACATACAGTCAAAAAGTACGGACCATGGACTGACAAAGGGTACAATCAGCAGACTATTCAGCTGGTACATCATCTGTATGGAATACAGCTTATCATATTTACTTACTTTTGGTAAGAATACAGGGTCTTTTTATGAATAGCTTTTTTTTTTTAGTAAGAGTCATATTGATTTACATGGCTCAGTTTGAAAGATTAAACTCTTCTTGCCACTAATTCAACACCTTTTCCACCTACAGGGTCTCTGTAATTCCCATGCAGAGGACAGCAGTTTAAGCACAAGTGACCGTGCCCAAAGATAGGCCAGTGTTTGAGCGCTTTGCTGGACTGGGACTAAGGCCATCAGCTCCTTGCATGACTGAGCACTGGAGAGAGGTTAAAAGAAAAGGAACAACAAGAAGAAGTAGTCAACTTGCCACACCTGACTCTGGACTCGGAGTTTAGGTAGTCACTGAGTCAGTCTCCCTGCATGCTCAATAGGGCGGGGAAACTGGTCCTTTCCTCTCTTAACCCACCACACGCGTCAGGCAGAGAAGCCAGCCTCCCTACTTCAGCATTACGCTCCAGTGCCCCTCAGCAGGAGGCATTTACCCCAACTGATGTTCTTGTTCAGAAAAATGTGTTAGACGGTGAAATTACCATGAACCAGGTCTAGCTAACCAGTGTTTGTTCTCAGAAAAAATACTGATTAATAAGGAAAATAAATGCCTTCAACAGAAACAGTGGTTAAAATATTTTATTTTTTATATCATAGAACATACTGCTGTTTACTTTAAATCACTTTAGAGTAAAGGCACACGTTATGTTAAAAATACTTCAGATTTACATCACATGTACAAATGCATAAAACAGATGTACATGTCACCAAAAAAAATACAATATGGCTTCAGAAGGTTGAGGCAGGGCTAGGACAATTCAACATGTATTTAAATTTTACAGGATGCTGTTAACATTGAAAGGACTGACTAGAACAGAAAGGAATGGACCTAAAACACTGATTATGTTACATAAACAGTACAACACATTGGATATACAACATTGAGCATTCGCGTGTGGATTCATAGGGTTGTAAGTTCTGCAAATTCATCAGGCTTTCCAGTGCCACTGAGTAAACAGTGCATGTGTATGATCTGCCAGTCTGCAACAGTGGGAAGATAAATTGCAAATTCTCTGTCCACAAACAGGCTCCTTGAAGAATCTGCTGATATGCTTTGTGAAAAGAGAGAGTGGAACGATAGACTTCAGGTATTAACCGGAGAGAGTAACTGAGTAATGACCAGATACACAGTAATCACTTCTGGCTAAAAAGCATAAAACATTAAGTCTGCAAGAATGCTCCATGACAATCATTTAGCGTTAGTCCCACCCAAGTTTAAGGCTCATATCTAAAATTTACCTTAGATTTGTTTTCCTTTGTGTAAAATTACCTGAGCACAGATGTCAAAGATCTACAGAACTTTTAAAAGATCTGCAGATACCTTAAAAATCTGTAGATAACTTAAAGCAAAACATCAAGATATTGAATTCTACCAGCCAAAAATTCTCAAAAAAACAACTAGCAAACCAATATTTTGGTAGGTCAGTAAAGCCAGGAGAAGAATGACCTTAAGCTTTTGCTTTAATCTTTTAAAAACATACATAAAATGTAATAGAATTCTTCAAATAGGATTGCTTAATTGTAAACAACACATTAAACCTTTAAAAAAAAAAAAAAAATCAGGAATCAAAATTCAGGCAGTCACTCTAGTCTTCTATAGAAACTGTTTTACAAATGCCGCTTTTCCTCTCGCTAGAGATGGCTGGCGGCTTCTTAAGCACTGATAGATAGAAAATAAAAGGACCTGCCTCCACTGTATTCTGTATTATCATTTGCACTGTGTGTCCAAGAAGTGCGAACTGCTGCCATTCTCATTTGCCAAGGTTTATTCCCTGCACGACTGTAAGGCCCAGATCCAGAAAAGCACCTAGCATCGTCTTAAGAGCTCTGGAGGATCGTGTTAGATTTAATAGGTTTAAAGATAAACATGCACTTAAATGATTTGCTGCACTGGGACTCAAAAAATTTTCCAAGTGCAAGGCAGAAAAGCATTCAGGTTGCATGGACAGACCAGCTCCCAGCAAAGTCAATGCCATCACAGAGAGGAGCATCAGACCCTTAATTTAATTTAAAAAGCTTGAAAAAAGACAACGCCGCACAGAAGATACACGTGCGTACTTTCAGCAAACAACAGGCCGTATGGGACGATTTCCAACATGAGGCTTTGGAAATACACCCTACCAAAAGCTCTTTGTTGATTTTATTGAACCAACTGAAAACAACAAAGAAACACAAAACACGTCACCTTTTCCTCCTCCTGCCTCACACACTGGTTCCTGTCTTTCGTTCCCAAAAGAAATCAATGCAGATAAAAACTTCACTTTAAGTGATGAGCAACTGTATATGAGCCTGAGGAGCAAACGGGACTCTTCTGTTCAAATATGTCAGGTTAAAACTTTGATATGACAGTTACAGTTATGTCTATTGTTGAACTGGGACAAGCTGATTGCAGAGGGCACTTTACAATCATTGACAATCCTGTCTAAAGGGTACCAAAAAAATTCCTATGAAATATGAACCTAGGATTAAAACAAACAAAAAACCCCCAAACCAAACCAAAACAAACCCCAACACCCCACCCACCCTCCCCCACCAAAACGAACACCACCCACCCCACCTTCCCCCCGATGACGGATGGCTGTCCTGGAAAATTAAAGAAGAAAGTCATAGCAGTTTGAAATACCCATAATTCTATGAATAAATAGTAGGTAATCCAAATAAAATGCTACAGCTAGACTGAAAAACTAAATTGAACACTGCTTTTCTATTAAATAGATTAAAATATTCATCCACTGAGCAATTACATTGATAAATAAAAAATTTTCATGTATCAAAAAAGAGGGGCAGGTACTACGAATTCCAGACTTCTTGTCCCAATAGTGAAAGGTCTGAGAAACAAAAGCAAATTGTACAGTAGTTCTAGTCTCTTAAATTTACAATACTGAATCCAGCAGGATTTGGCTAAATAATACAGTTTAAATAAGCTAATCTAAAGGAACACAGTGTCCTGTAAACATCTGACACAAACCACACTGCATTCTGATGGCGTGGCTAAACCTTCTCTATGCAGGAGAAAGACAATTCGACTGGTGGTTGTAACAAGGGATGCAATCTAAAGGCAACGTTCCTGTTCTTCAGTAAGGCTTGTAAAAAATTTGAGCAGTGTACGTACGACAGCCTGTACAATTCTGAAATTTCTGGAAAGCTCTTAAGTTTAAAAAAAGCCTAAATGTTTTAAGTATAAAACACACATTGAGAAGATGCCCTCCTAAATTAAGTGTAAAAGTGTCTGGCACCAGAAACGACCACTAGGTATTAATTATACCCAAGGAAAAAAAGCAAAGAATCACTCAAGACAAGTGTCCCTGAACTTTGGAGCAGATGCAGCCAATTAGGTTACTTCGCGTTGTTCCTTTCCTCTGGAAAAGAAGTCATGAACATACACTCTTTAAGCTGTCTGTACTACATCATCAGTAATATATATTATATATACAGTGTGCATATATATAATATATATTTTTGCGTACATATTTCTTTTACCTCAGTCTGGAATCACGTGGTTTCATGCAACACGCTTACCAGGAATCAAACCTATTCATTAGATCATAGCTGGTGTAACTTTAGTATCAAATATTTAATTATACAGCGAGTCAGCGTTGCTCAGCATCAATCACCTCTGACTAGAATCCTCATCTCCTTTCAGTCCAGTTCACATCTGTTGCCTCTATCACCCTTTTTCAGCCACCTTCTTCATGTAGCGCCTCCGCTCGATGTTCAATGCTGAGACCTTATCTCTGTCAGCTTCTGAAGATAGCTCTGTGCTGCTGGCATCGAGAGAATAAACCGGACTGTCCTTTGACCTATTCGGTAGCAGCCATATCCCATCAGTCCAAAAACTGTTGCTTTTATGACAAATTTGAAAATCTTACTTGAAGCTGATGGAGGAGGCACACTGAAGCAAAAAATACAAGACAACGTTAGCACCTGCATAGCTGGAAAGAATGGCCATTTTCCAACCAAAACAAGGACCTTTTCTCCCTTCCCCTTTATAGAGACTGTCAAGGTAACAGATGTGTCATGAACGAACAATGTATTCTTTCATGTTCAAGGGCTACATCCAAATTAAATAGTAACAACAACAAATAATAATAAAGCTTTTTCCACTTGTGTATGATGCCACTCTTAATGGCTATGGACCTTGACCTGCCCATCACCCTATCAAAATAACTAAAACCAACATCAAGACTTCTTGAAGAATACCAAAAGTTAATACTGCTTGTCGAACTGTTTATAATATTACCGTGCATATCTCTGCACAGAGACAAAAGTCAGAAAAAACACAGGACACAGCCCAAGTCCAACACCTGTACAGTCAATTCAGGGTAATGGAGGAAAACAGAGCTTGGATGTTCTGCACAACGTGTGTCAGGACCTGGTCAGGTTTGTGCGGCCAGAAGGGGTAAGTCTGGAGCCAGGCTGGCCCCTGAACAGCTTCAGGGGGTGTTTCAGCAAGGTGTGTACCCCTGGATGCCAGGCAGGCTTACCAGCCTAGCTGCAGCTCCCAGTGTGAGCGTGTGGAGGCCAAGCCCCTGCAGCACACTCAGCCTCTGGAGCTCCTCAGAGGACAGTGCAGACAGATCAGAGAGGCTTTGCATGAAGCTGTCTCCGGTCTGGCAGGTATTGCTGGCTTTGAGATCTTCACAGAGCCGCTTGGAAGTCTCTGCACTGGCCACATGGAACCAGGAGGTCAGAGGACAACAGGCACACCAGGTCTACCCCTGCCTTCAAGCAGCCTTATTAACTTAGTGTACGAAGCAAATGGTTAATATTACCATCAAAATAAAGCTGGCTTTGGAGGCACAGCAACATGCACATGTAGCCCTGCACCTTTGCTAACCGGCTCTGCGGTACCTCAGCTGGCCCTGCACCCACAGCATGCCTACTGGGATAATCCTCTCACGGGGGACGGGGAGGTCTCTGCATGTCTTTTCAAGAGGTCACAAGTTCTCATTTATTTATATCTAGAAAGTGTTTCTAATTTATTTGGAAGCAATGAGTTACAGTAGTGCAAAAACATTATGGGCACACTCAAACCAGGTTAGATACGCTGAGATTAGGATACAACTAGACTGAGTTCAGATCCATGTGCTCAAGCTAGGGCGAAGTAGTTACTGGTAAGATTTTGCATATGAAGAGAATATGCAGGAAGAGTTTTAAAAAAGCACACACATTGAGCAAAGGATGGGCTAATGGTATCCCTTTACACCTTCTTACCTGCTTCTCTATCGCTTCTGTCTCAATTCCAGTCCCTCAGCACAACTTAAAACACACCAGTTCATAAAAATCCAAAGCGAACAGTAAGGTCTGCTCAGAGTCAGGTTCAATGCATGAACTTAAAAATTGGAAGTCTGAGAAATGTGTATGTTTCCATCCAGATTTCCAAGATCACTTTGCAACTTGTAAAGCTTAACTAAATACCTGTACTAGTCTTCAAAACTTTTTACTTTAGAGAGGTGACAACCACTAACACACAAAAATCCCCCATAACTCTGCTCTGCAACTGCAGACCAACAGCATGACGGGTAAAAAAGTTTAATGAGAAATGAGTCCCAAATATAGTAATGACTGTAATTTGATTCATATTGTTTTAGAAAGTCAAGTTAATGAAACATTAATGTCTTATGAAAGATACTGGTAACCATTCCACTTAGTTATGGCGCTGGCACAGTAAAGACAATCAAGTCAAAGAGCCTAAACTTTGACAAAAAAGACGCTTGAAGACTTGTAGTCAGTCTTTTGGCTATTCAGTTCTGTAATGTCAATGATGCAACCAACAAACATTAACCATGCAATTATACAGATTTAGGCAGCTTCATTTTACAGGTTATTTACGAGGGCATGGAGGAATACGGACATCTAGTCTGTGACTCCAGGCAAGGCTTAGCCTCGAAAGAGACTTACAAATGGCTAGGGCTTCTGTAAACTGCATTCTTAGATCCGGACACCAAAAGTGTCTCTACACCATATTTTAGACGCCTAAATACACCATTTAGATGGGACACAGTCTCTTCTGTTTTTCAGAGCCTCTGAGGAGGTGGGTGAGGCAGTTACATAAACACAGTAAACAGATGTGATAAGATAAAGTGCCAATATCTGAAAGGCTCTATTATCCTAAACCACTGCAGACCAGTACTACCAGGTCGTACTACAATCCCTCCTGCATTTCTAAAGTCCTGACCTTTGTGGCTTTATAGGGTACACATAGTTTGAACGTCTTGGTTCTTCAATTCCTTCTTTTACAAAGCACATAAATCTATTTTAATGGGTGCCTGGGGAACTGTCACTCCAAAGTAAGTGCCTTAAAGTGTCCCATATTTAGGCATACACATTAAAATACGTTATTATTTTTATGTATATACAGTTATAAACAGGCTATGAGCAACTGTGATAGTAAGCTTGCCAGAGCCAGCATTGTCCTGACACAACAGAAGCTTTGAATCCAGCAGTTTGTATTTACCTAAGCTAGACTGGAAGCCTGGTTTTGTTTTCACCATCTTCTATAGCCCTCATCTGAATCTTATTTTAAAAGCTTTAAATGTGGATCAATGAATTTTCTTTCTAGACAAGGGCATCTTCTCATCTCTACTTCCCTCGATATCCAACTATTTACTTTTTCACTTTGTTATTTTCTTTTCCTTTGCTGTAAGCACAATCTGCAAGCACTGCACAGCAAGTCAGTGAGCTGACAGGGCAGGGATGACAGCAGCGATGTTTCTTCAAGCTGTGACAACCAAAGAAACCCCAAACAAACCCATTATTGCTGTCTTTTAGTGAGAGCAGCTGTTACATCAACACATAGGAAAGGATAAGTGTTACCTCATTATTTCCTGGATGTTTAAGTCAGAGTTCCAGTTCTTTTCAATCCCAGGTACATGACCCATCCCAACAACACCAACTACAACAGCTGGGATATAGTTTCTGGGTTCAGCTGAGAAAGAGAGATGGAGAGAAAAAAACCACATCAGCAAAAGAACTAATTTCAAGCTGCAAATAAATAGGCAATGTGTGAGATTACAAAATTGAATTTTCCAAGAGGTAGGGACTCTTAACTACTAGATATTGAAACTGTTACATACTAAAAGTTAATACTCATCTCACCTACTGCCTCTTATGTTGAAAGTCTGAAAAAAATAAGCATGATTTCTGGATTTTCAGGAAACATTTGTTCCAGGAAACAGACCTGGCCAGGGCTCATACTCCAGCCTCAGGGTGAGAGGCTCAGCAGATGCAAGCTAAATTAAATTCCTTTCCTTCCCTGTGTGGGTCCTGTTTCTGTACTGCTTATCAGGAACAGCTCTGGTCTTAGCTGTCTCCCAAATGGAGAGCTTTCTCCACCACTTTGGACAGTGGCAGCTGGCACATGTCCAAACTGTGACAAGACCTGGGGCTAACAAGCAGAACGAACAATCAGAGAACAGCGCTCGAGACTGCACCTGCCCCTGTTAAGTTTACTGTTACAGACCCAGCCTCAGCAAGTAACAGCAAAACCCGTACCATTCGTGCGCGGCAGCCAGCCAGTCCCCAGCAGACCACCGCAACACGTGCCGGCTCTCACCCTCCCCTCCCATCTAGCATCCAAGTTCCACAACACCCAGCAGAAGTTAAAAGGTTGTTCCTGAAAGTTTTGGGATTACTTCTCCCACAATGAAAAAATGGCACCACGCCACTATAAAAATAATTCACAGAAAACTTTCTAAGTAATGGTAATCAGGCTGCTTTCATATAGGGAAAATGATATATAAATATAATAAATATAATACATAAATATAAAATGGGAGTAAGTTCCACTGTCTTGCTTTAAATATGTACCCTTAATTTTTCCAGGAATAAGTAAAAAAAAAAAAAAAAAAAAAAAAAATTTTGAAAAACAGACCCTGTCCCCCCCAAGTGAAACAAGCCCAGAACTATTATACACGTTTTCAAAATTGTTTCTTCAGACTTGTCTTTTCTCAGCCTATTCTAGGGTTGCTCTAAACCAGAGCTGCAACTACAACAGAGGCTCAGTGCAGCACCTCAGCGGGAGGGGCTGTCCAGAGCACCTCACATCGGCTCCAACCTCCACCCGTATGTTCCTGTATGCTTCAGGGCAGGATGCAAAGATGGCACCAGTAACGTTTAAAGCCCTGCCTAAAACTTAGTCCTAGAAGAAACTTTTATCCCCCTCTCAGAATATTTTGTGTGGAGTGAAGACAGAATGAAAAATTAAAGGTGAAAGTTTAATTTGCAAGCTCTTTGGAAGAGTTCACCCATGCAAATAGTCAGACGAAGGCTAGGAACAAATCAGACCTAGTTTAGGAATACACCAGACCAAAAGCATATTTAAGTCCTGCAAATAGCGTCCAGGAATTTCTCCTATGTCCTTATAATAGCAAATGATTTGGACAATGGTGTTGATGCCCTATTTCTGCTCATTTGAATTGTGGGATTTTGTATTTTACTATGAATCTGAAGTATGTAATTTGCTTCCCCCTCCCTTTTTTCTTTTTACCTCTCATGAGCATGAATGCATAAGAACAGATGATATGTATAGAATATAAATGCAGAGCTTCTAAACAAAACTGTCTCTGGCATTGTCTCTTGCTACAAGAGACTGAGACACGTGACTATGGGTCAGGTAGTCCCTCACATTCTTGTCTTTTATGGTCCCATCTTCTATTTTAAGTAAGTCCTTCATAATGCATATAAACCCCTTCCAGTTTCATAGGCATTCACTAAACAGTGATCCAGAGACTGAGCTTTCAAGGAGGTAGATTTAAAGGGAGAAAAAAAAAAAATATGAAAAGAGAGCAAGGGGAATTGCTAAACAATTCCTCTTGCAGTTCATGACCCAGATAGGACGAACAACAAAACTAAATTTTTCAGCCTGCTCTTTGGACCAAGTAACTGAATGCATCCATGCCTCTTTCAGCCACATCAACTGAGGTAACAGGAAATACTGTGTGTTTGGACAAACTTTCTGAAGGCAGCACTGAGGCAATATTAGGCAATGGAGATACAACACTACAAGTGCAATCCCCTTGCTATTTTTTCAATCAGAAAACAGCACCAGAGGTCTGCACTGAAGTCATTACAAACAGTATTTTAAGACAGCAAATAAGAGGTAACCTATACCTCAGTATGCTTATATATGGGAAGGGCACGCAGATCACATACAGCAGCAAAATACTTCCAAAGGCTAGAGAAACGCCATTATTCCGTATGCTTATACCTTGCTGAAACATGCAGAGTCACATGTTTCAAGCAAGAAATGTGTTCCTGAGCAGCTAGTAATGACAATGAATTTGGTGAGGTAACAAGGTGGAAGCGAGACAGGCAATGTCAGTCTCAGCTGTCCCATGCTGTGCTGTAATACCAGATGCCTGCCTTTTGCAAAAGTTGTCAGGCTAATTTGTTATTTTCCAGTTTTAAACAGCACAGTACAAAAGGAATCGTAATTTGGAGTCTACTGCTCTCTGAAAATTCTTTACTTCTATAGGTGGTTGCAACAGAAGAGTAATATCCCTTTTTAATTTTTTAAGCACTGTAGTCTTACATGACACACATGAACAGAACATCCCAGGTTTCCTGAGAAGAACTGAACTTTGGACTAGTGTACAAAGAACACCTTGCTGGTTATGGTATCTGCTTTAAAGCAATTACTTTCTGAAGCTCGAGGTAGTTCTATCTGCTTTGCTGCTTGCTTCAGCATGTAGGTCAAGTAAATATCTCGTTCCGAGACAATCGTTCGATGAAGATCAGGAAATTCTCCAATCATTTCTGCCATCATCTGCTCCAGTAAATCCTTCTGTTTGCATTTCTCCACATCATCTTTACTGAAAGAAAGGTAAGTTTTCTCAGTATCTGTTATGCTTTTAAAGCCCAATACAGACAAACCAATTAATAAAAACAATTGGGTATTATACACTTTATTCACATAAACCCACACTCTACAGTTCTCCTCCCCCGATTCTCCTCTTCAAAAGCAAAGCAAACTCCCTAAACCTGTAAAACTGGGTACTAACAATGCCTCTATGGTGAGGGAAAGGGAAAGAAGAGAGGTCACATGCCTTTAGGCAGTGCAACTGGATTTTCACCCTTCCCAGTTTGAAAGCTGACAACACAACTGAGCAAAAGCACTAGGGCTTCGAAGGAAATATTTACCATGGTGCCCCACTTTCAGGGTGTATTAATAAACTTAGAAGAGGCAACACAAACCACTCCTAAGGAAGCAAGTCTGATCACTGAACACACAGAGGCTCTATTTAAGGAACAACAAAAGCACACTGTAAGGCACAGTCTGAGGGGGTGGAAAGAGTTCTGCAGGTTCCTAGTGTCAATCACAGGTCTTCTGCAGGGAAGTCAAAGTTAGAAACCAATTCCCTGAACAGAAGAATAGGAAAAGGGCAGGAAAGAAACAGATAAAAACTGCAGGAGTAAATGTAATGAGCTTTGATATTTTTTTGTAGTGCTGTTAACCCTCTATTTGCACCCACAGTTGTGGTACAGTCATAGTCTGTGGCAACAGAATCATCTGGTTTTGCATCACTGTCTACTGAAGAGTGATGCCAAACATGCTTTCTTTAGTTCCCAAGATCAAAAGGACACAAAAAAGAAAAAAATCAACAGGGACAACCAAAAGGAGAAACTCATTGCTAGGTTTCAGAAGATCACAGAAAAGCTACCAGATTGACACAAATTTGATGCTGAATTACTACTCCATTTTCTGTAGAAACTTGTGTTGATGGCTGGGTGCACAATACCCCACTCCCTGCAACAACTTCCCAGTTATAAACACATTTCCTTTTCAACCCCTATCCACATAGTATTTTTAAAAATCAATGTAGCAGATAAATCAATTGTATGACAACTGAGATGTTATGTCCAAGCTTCAGTGGGAAGCTAGTGTGCATAACCATAATTATCTTAATATTGCATTGAAAACCAAAATGTTCATAGAATCATAGAATGTTTTGGGTTGGAAGGGACCCCTAGAGGTCATCCAGTCCAACCCCCCTGCAGTGAGCAGGGACACCGCTAACTAGATCAGGTTGCTCAGAGCCCCGTCCAACCTCACCTTGAATGCTTCCAGGGGTGGGGCCTCCACTACCTCTCTGGGCAACCCGTTCCAGTGTTTCAACACCCTCATTGTAAAGAATTTCTTCCTATCCTGGTTTAGTTTAAAACCATTACCCCTTGTCCTGTCACAGCTGGCCCTACTAAAAAGATTTTCCCTGTCTTTCCTATAGGCCCCCTTTAAGTACTGAAAGGCCGCAATCAGGTCTCCCCGCAGCCTTCTCTTCTCCAGGCTGAACAAGCCCAACTCCCTCAGCCTGTCCTCATAGGAGAGGTGCTCCAGCCCTCGGATCATTTTTGTAGCCCTCCTCTGGACCCGCTCCAACACTTCCATGGCCTTCTTGTGCTGAGGGCTCCAGAGCTGGACGCAGGAGTCCAGGTGAGGTCTCACCAGAGCAGAGTAGAGGGGCAGAATCACCTCCCTCGACCTGCTGGCCACGCTTCTCCTGATGCAGCCCAGGGTACGGTTGGCCTTCTGGGCTGCCAGCGCACATTGCTGGCTCATGTCCAGGCAGGGCTGCTCTCGATCCCCCAGCCTGTATTGATACTGGGGGTTACCCCGACCCAGGTGCAGGACCTTGCACTTGGCCTTGTTGAACCTCATGAGGTTCACACAGGCCCACCTCTCCAGCCTGTCCAAGTCTCTCTGGATGACATCCCGTCCTTCTGGTGTGTCAACTGCACCACTCAGTTTGGTGTCATCCGCAAACTTGCTGAGCGTGTGCTCCATCTCGCTGTCTAAGTCATTGATGAAAATGTTAAACAGCACCGGTCCCAGTACGGACCCCTGAGGGACACCACTCGTCACCGGTTGGATAAAAGGATGGGAGAAGTTGCAGAGAAACTTATCCCCCAGTGCTCCCCTAAAAGCCTGCTAATAGTTTCATACTGGTATTAGACTAGTAAGTAGGAAAACTTACTTTGTGCATGAACTGTAGTTAATGGACTGAAAGAGGGTCAAACTAATTTTACAGATGAATGTAACAGCAAGTATTTACAGGAAAGGATAATTAAGTAAATGCTACTACTGCAAAACAGAAGGTTTGATTGACCAGACTACAGTTTGAGCCCTGGCCCAATTTTAAAAGCCTGGAAAAAATGCCACAGATCACTTCACAGGCTGTGCTCTAGTCACAGGGTATGAGCGAGGCACTGAGATTCACGTGCACAGGGAACCCGTTTCTGGCAAGCCTCCCACCACTGTGAGTCTGGTAGGAGTAGACTGAATTTAGGAGGACAGCTGTCCATGTGTTCTCACCCAGTGCAAGCAAGTTATCACATACCTACTTGTGGAAAGAGGAAGCAAACTTGGCACAGGGTTGCCTCTGAAGGGCAGGGGAAACCAAACTGAGCAAGAGAATAGCTGTCTGAGAACTATCACTGTAAGGCAAAAGTTCCTAACAATGTCCCTTTATAAAGGCAATAATCATTAAGACTCCACATGTTGTCCACAGACTTCAAACGTTTTCTCTTGTTGCAAAAATCTGCTCAAACAGCAGATTCAGTTCTTAAGCTGCCCTAATCCAGATGTGCCTTAGCACAGCAGGCCCAAGTCCTTTGGAAATCTTAAGGCGGTACAAATTAGCACAGCCAGGCCCTGCTCTCCTCTATTTACAACACCCACACACAGTAGCGGGAAAGATTTTATTTTCACCATAAAAAAAAGAAAAAACCTTCTTTTTAAAGTACACTAGGAACTCTCCAGCACCAATCTTTCACTTCAGCAAGAAGTAATGTATGAAAAGACAATTAAAGGAAGAGCTGGAACAAGATCAGAAAGTCAGGTTTCTTTTAAAAAATATGGATTATTGCAGGGTAGTTTGTATATTTACCCCTCTCACAGTTAAAGCTTCACTGCATCAGGCTGGGTACCAAGGACTTCCAGCTTGCACTAAAGTCAAACTGAAGAATTGAACAGTTCACCCCCGATAAACATATGGGATGCTTATTCATACCTGATTGGGTCAGATAAGAAGCAAAGGCCCCAGGCAAGCTTGACTTTTTGCCAGAAAGAAAGTGCAGCAATTGCTCTCTTAAATGTAACAGGGATGGGTCGGTCTCCAAGATGGAATTTACAGAAAGGTACTTTACTGGCCTGAAAGAGAAGATAGGAATCACTAGTCAACATTTCATACTGCAGCACAGTACACCCTCATTAACAGAATGTTTGTTTTACTGTGTTATATAAAGGTATCTTAAAAAAGAGCAAGTAGTGTCATACTTCAACATCAAAAAACATTTTGGCTTTGCAGTAAATAAAATTTCCGAAGTACTGCTTCATAAAGGAACACATCAGCTACAAGATGCAGTAGGTGTAACAGTAAAAACATTAAGCTGTAACGCCACCCTCTTTAGGTTACTTTTACCTAACCAGAGAGCTCCTGCTTATGACTACTTAAGGTGAACAGATGGGGCTCAATATCCATCTGGGTCTGAATAAAGTCTAAGGTGAATCAACTGTGGTCATTTTGCTTTTACCTAGGACTTGTCAGGATCACCAACCCATCAGTTTGTCATGGTAAAATATATTCAAGAGGAGATTATGAAACAAGAACTGATGCCAGATATCACATGACAATGTGAGGTGAGACTTCGCTGCAGCTTAGACTGACAAATTTTAGCACAGTACAGAAGTTCTAGAAAATTCTTTCCTACGCATACCTGTTTAAAAATTTCAAACCACCACCTTAGAACAGGAGAGAGCAAGTACACGTATTTTTTTCTTTCCCACTTAAAATGGGAAACACTTAAAATGTTTCACTCTTATCTGGAATGTTCAGGAAAATAAGCCCTAAAACAGTTTTCTTTTTATTAAGGATAAATACACCAAATTATTCCAGATTCTTTAACAGCTATGTTATCTCAGATTTCCTTACTAGTACCTAATTTACATAAAAATAGCAAGATACATTCTGTGAGGTGGATACATACAGTGAAAATAGTGTCTCAGTATTCCCAGGAAAAAAAAGAAAAGTAGCTGTGATATGCATTAGAAGTCCAGCTACTATTTACTTCCCAGTATCACAGCTGGCAGTAGTATAAAAGGGAATGCTAAAAGACCAGATAGGACTAACAAACCAGTCAGATATTTTACTTCCCCAAACAATCTTTCTAGATGAATGTGTTAGATCTCAATAATGCTTTAGCGTTGGTTTTCACAGCCTGAAACCCTGACACCAACAGTGGGACCAGTATCCATATCCAGAATTCAAAACCAATTATTTAGCAGGAACAAAATAATTACTTAATTAAATGAAAACAAATGCCATGAGAAATATCATCAGGAAAAGCCTTTATCATTAGAAGCCTTTTTGGAGTTCCTTTCATGCCACTTAGGGCTACGAACCTTTGTACTTCCGAGTACATTTTGAAGCCGAAGGTGATTCGTACTACTTCATAGGCTTCAGCACAAGCATGGCCAGAGCGCTCTTTTCTAGTCACTAACAAATGGTTTTATTTAGTTTGACTCTGGGAGCAAAGGCCAGTAATTTGACCTCAGAAAAGCCATTTCAAGTTCGCACCTCTTTGAAAGCCTCCCTGAATTCTCCTCCTGGGGCCATTCCCAGCTGTTCTGTGATGTGAGCAGAAACCTTCAGAAGCAGCATTTGCATCAATCCAGACATGACTCCATTCTGGCAAAGAGGGGGGAAAACATAAAAAAGAAAATCAACAAGCTGTATGGATTTATCAGAAGAAGAATGCACTGTTCACAGTCATGAAAAACAAAAACATTAAATATCTTAGTGAAGAAGCAGCACCGAAGCTACCTTTTGGAGCCAAGTCACCAATACAGCTCTAATTTCAGCTTGTATCAGTTGTGAAGTAGCTTTTAACTTCAGTGTGCAGCCCAAGTATTCTCCCTTTCAACAAAAAGGTATGGCAGAGGTAAGAAAGGAAAGGAGGGCAGCCAGTCTTCAGTCTATATTTACTCCACCTGCCTGAAGAAACTGTCTGAATAACTGAATGGTAAAACAGGTCATACTGTGCATTTAATTCTTCTTGATCTGGTTAAAAAAAAAAAAAAAAAAAGACCACAAGAGTATATTGCATTGAATGTACAGTGAACGCCACATTACAGAGATACTAAAAGGGAAATAGCTAGTGGTCTAACCATAAACACTTCCACAATCCTGGGAAACCCTAGGCTGAGGACTGGTTAGGTTAACAGACACAGAAACACAGATAATCTAGTGTTGTGCAAGAACTGTAGTGCATGACTTCAGCACGAGACCTTAGAAAGACGTCACAGTCCTGAGTATGACTCAGCCCCGCCAGCAGGCTGAAGGCCCCAGCCTATTACTTTTTGAACAGAGACCTGAAATCAAAACTCTTCTTTTTAAAAAAAGAAAAACATTTCTTCTATACATACTTATGCAGAATTTCCCTTCCCTACCCTTTTACAAAAGGAATAGAAAAACATCTCTAACAAATCCATTCAGAGCTGTTCCTTCTGTACAGCTCAGGCTGTCCTCAACGAGGCCGAGTGTCACCTGCACAGGTAACATGCGTAACCTGTACTTCTGTTACACATCTCCGACAACTCAGCATTAGTCCATACCGCTACCAGAAGGGGCATTCCCCCCTTCCCTCGCCGAAGGCCGAATGCCTGCTGTATCACCAGCTTCACGCAGCTGAAGATGAGGTTAGACGGGGTAGCTTGAGTTAATGTAACTGCTTGAAGTTACCAGAGGAAGGTCCTGGTCTCCATTCCTTGCTCCCAGGGCTATGCTCAAATGACCCACCCTGTGCCAGATCTGATGCTTATGTGACCTCTCCAAAAGCTGCCGGCAGCTTCTGCAGTTAAGCGGACTCAAGAGTCACTGAGGACCAGAACTGGCAAAAGCGAGAGGGGCTATTTTCAAAGCCAATTGATGATCTGCTTTATCATGCTACAAACTATCAAGCATGGCAGAAAGACACGGTGCTGGGCTCCTGGGGAGAGATGAGGAAGAAAGAGGCAGTGAGAAAAAGGGTTTTCAGCATCCTTGACATCCAGTTCAAAAGCCTGGGAGACAAGGGTTTCCAGAAGTTCAGAAAAGATGCCCACAAAAAAGAAGAAAACTAGAATAATGCAGCCTGAGGTTATTTGCTAGCTGATCTCCCCTTCAGGACTGATGTATTTGAAGTTGCATTTTTACACTGTGACAGAAAGATTCATCCTGCTAGCTAACAGAGGGATGCATCTTTGAAGTGTGTCAGAGCCATTTGTGCTCTTAACCTGCATAAAACTCAGTGCCTGCCATATTTGCTCAGCATCAAGGAGATAAAAGGTGACAAGCAGCCGTATGTAGCAGCAACCAGCAACAACTGGCCAGCCAGAAAGTGTTGGGGGATAAAGAGCAGAATGCACAAAAAAACCCCAATGGCAGCAGAAGACTAACAGAAGTTATTATCAATACCAAATTATTCAATGCCAGATAAAGGAAAGCGGACCACAAAAGAACATTAAATCCTGACTGGCTGGCAATAATTTCACAGGTTAGACACAACAGCCATAAACAGAAAGCAATGCACAAGTAGAAAGAAACTTAACTGCACAGGCAGAGCTATTAGCACATAGCAGAGAAAAAAAGAAATACCAATTTTATCAGCCCAGTGTTCAATAGCAGTCAGAAAGCAAAAAGAGTGAGAGGGATTACCAGGAAAGGAACAAAACAGAAACATCAATGCGCTGCTGTACAATCTTTAGCAGACTCCTGTCTTGAACACAAGATAATTGGACTAGAAAGTGTGCAAAGAAATACCAAACATATGAGATTAAATATATTAAATACTCATGAGGCTTGGGAAAGGATGACTGAAGAAGATGCACTCTATTGGACACCGTAACTGGCGTGGAGACAGTGAAAAGGACAGGAAGAGAGAGGAATACCCAGGCAAACTATGACTGCAGGTTCTAATGCCTTTCCCCAGGTGCCTGTTATTGGCAGCTGCCAGAGGGCTTCTGAAGCAGATAAATCTTCCACCAGACTCAGCACAGAAACGCTGATACTACATATGGGAACACAGCCTAAGGAGGGAGCCTTGAGGCTGCTCTTCGACTGTATAACAAGTCACAGATCCAGCACTAGCTGCAGAACTGCAGGCAGAAACAGACCATTTGTATTTTAGTTCTCTGGATTTCTTCTTTTAAAAACCCTAATTCCCATGGCTGCAGCCCTGTGCAAAGCAAGCCTTGCCACCTGGAGCCTGGAATGGGTTTTCCTGCTGCTGCAAGGGCACTGGAGGTTAGACTTTAAACTGCAAGTGAAGGTAGCAAGTGACAGCAGCCTGCTCCTGTCCATATACATGTACCTGTCATCTACCAATTCACGTTCTATACATTTTATTTAACAGGACAATCCTGTAGGTTGCCTAAACGTGGAAGGCTGTATTACATGGTGCAAAATGAGAGCTTCCTCACTGGCCAAAAGCCTTAAAAAAAACCTATTGCAATGTATTCCTGCACAGGTAACTTCAGCCTGAAGGAATAGGTTAAAAAAAGTGAAGTTGAGCTAAGATTTTGCTGCCACCAGCCCACTTTCTCTTCTGACCCAGTATAAAGTTTCTCAACTCTGTGTCACGACTAGCAATTATACAGCCACATAAGGACATGATTTAGCTAAAAACCGCCGCGTGGCCATGGTATGGACACAGAAGGGGCAGTGGAAACAGGAAGATCGGTCAAAACCTGACTTGCCCATTTGGTTTAAGCCAATTGTTACTGTGCATTTTCAGGTAATCTGCATTTGAGCCAGACACTGGTCTACACTGTGTTGCTTTGCTTAATAGAGAGCAAACAGGTAGTTCTCTGCAAACAACTGTAAGGGTTTTGAAATTCAAGGACTTGAAATTTGAAATTCAAAGAGGGGCTGCAGAAGAGCTGTTTTTAACCTGCAGCAGTTGCTTGATAAGCTGTGAATACAAGTGACACACACCAAGTGTGTGATAGTTTCCTATTAACACTCTGCTCAGTTTCCAACTTCAATTAAGAACAATGAGATACAATTTTACTGCTTAAGATTTATACACATGACTATAAAAAGCCAGTTTTCTTTCC
>NW_009259596.1:4701982-4710075 GCF_000687185.1 Egretta garzetta
GTTTTCTTTACCTAATTTGATATTCAAGTATGGAAGTTACAAACAGTTTTGATTTTTGGTGTAATTTTTGGGCACAAATGCACATTTCAGTAAGAGAGGACAACTGAAGCGTGACTGAGCAACTTAGCAGCTGGTTTTATTTTACTAGAGAAAACCAAAGACACTGTAATTTAGCATCAGACAGTTAGACCCTTTTTCCTGGTTTTCCCTATGTAACCTATGCTGCTACTGAATCAAAGGGGGAAGGGTGGGTATTTTTTTGGTTGAGGCTATAGATGGAGAAATATATTATTTAAAAGGCACAATGTCCAAATTTTATTATTTGAATTGTCTGTTGGTGACAAAGGAGACTAAGATTGAGCTGTAACAATAGGAAGGATCAATGTATTATTCTCTGGCTTCGGAGCCAACATAGTCTGCATTTCCTACTGTCTGCACACAAGATCACTTCAAGCCCTGGTACGAAGTGCTAATTACAAAGCTGCCAACAGAAATTTACATGACAGAGAAAAACATCTGCTATTTTATTTTCCATTGTCCTTTTCCTCTTGACAGAGAAGCACAGCAAAACCTGTTGCATTTAGCTTTGATATTTTAAAAAAAAAAAAAAAAAAAAGAGGCTTCTGTGCCTGTTTACAAGGTCAGAAGACCCTCAACTATGCTGCCCTGGTTGTTGTGAACATGCATTCTTTTGGCTACATGCATCAGAACAATCCACCTTACCTAAAATAAACAGATGGATGCAGTAATTCATGCATTATGCAAGTGTTTTGCAATGTTCTTTCCTTTGATAGGACATAAATAAAGAAAACAGGAAAGACGCGTTATTGCTTAACTCTATGAATCAGAAAGCCTGCGCTAAGACACTGTGTGCACGCACACAAGTGGACCAGCCCCCAGCCACTGCACGTGCTTCTGCACGGATGCAGATTATATATTCTTATGAGGGGTATGATCCTGGAAATTCCCCAATTACATCAATAAAACAATTCCAATATATAATTACCACACAACTAAAATAAACATCTCTGAATTTGTTCATTCAAGTGGACACTGGAAACTCTTTTTACTGTTAACCACATACAGCCATTCTAATCAAATGTCCTGCCATTTTTAAGTCAACTTTGTGCTGTTTCACTGTACCTAGCTTAAAATTATTTCAATGCAAGCTAACTGGGTGAAACTGAATATAGGACAACCCTTGTTTTGCGCACACATCCCAGACAGTGTCAAACTGCCAGAGTAGTTATAATTTGAATAGAAACCCATACTTTTCAGCCTAGATTTTTCAAAAACCTCCCCCAAGGCCCACTGTCAATGAGAAATTATTCAAAAGACAAGTGGATGGGGATTAAAAAGAGAGAGCAAAACACTAGGATGAAGAAGGAATGTAACTAAACAGATTACAACAGACAACACTTAAGTGCTCCTTAAATAGCTGTGATACAGATGCAGATTGCAGGGACAATAATCATATTTAAGTGTATTAGTAGAGCATTACAATTATGAAGTTAAACTTGTAACCTGCAAATGGAGCAACTGTTAAACCCGGGAGGATTCCTGCCGAGGCCAGCAACTGCCCAAACAATCCTGTTGCAGAACAGAAGCCCTCAGTACTCCAGTTGAAAACAAAATACCAACCCCAACTTTGCCACTGTAATGCTGCTCTCACCTAGATGAACAGTATTAGGTTCCCAGCTGGTGGGAACACTGGTTTTGGTTGTAACTTGACAAATTGCTCTTGACACAAACCTTTAATTCTCACAGTGGGAATCATACCTGCTTTATAGCTTGCTGAAGTTTTTCCAGATTTATTTCTTTGGCTTCCTTTAGTAATGTCCTTTCATCCATCTTTAACATAGAAACTCTGTACTGGCATAGTTCCACCACAACTACATCAGGCTGCACTTCTTGTATTGTCTGAAAAACATGAATTTATTTACACCAGTTTAGGAAGGACTCAACAGAAATGCAGCCAATATTGATATTTCCATGAGAAAAGGGACTTAATAAAAGCACTCTAGCAATCATTTTAAATTAAAAGAACACTGAAAGGGTAAACAAGACTTCTCCAACCACCTACGTATTGAGAAAAACATTAAGGAAAATTACAGTGAAATGCTTTAGCTACTCAGTGCTTTGCAACAGGAAGATGGAGAGCAAATTGTGCTGAGGGTGGCGTAGGGAGAAAAAACTGTGTTAAACTTCTCACATTCAGAGTTCCTTTGACCATACTCTGCAATCATCTGCAATCTGAGTTAGAATAAGCTTTCTAAGAACCAGGGTTGATGATTCTGGCACAAGACTCCTCCCTCTCTAGGTCCTGGAGAACAAAGCCACTCTAAACTGCAGACTTTGCATGAGGTACAGTATGAAATAGTTTGTACTTTCACTAGAGCTTCGGACCTATTTGTATCTTGTATTTCATTCTCAAGTTAGGGACAGCACGGTTTTACAGCTCAGCATCATACACCCTGAGCATGGAGCAGCTGTAAACTGCAGCTTCTGCTCCAGGCTTCACATCTTCTCAGCAGCTCCCCATCACAGTGAGTATGCAACCACCACAGTACACACTGTTAGTATGATGTGATGCTTTGCTGTGACAGGTAGGGTAAGCTTCACCAGTGAGACTTCTACTTTTAACATCGGCACTGTATCTTCATTTGTTGTATAAGGGCAAATAAAAATATTTGAGATGGGAGAGCAATGTATTGCATCAAAAAATTACTAAGATAATGTGGCTGCCTCTTAGTTCAACACACAGTGCTGTTAGCCCTCCAATGGCTAACTTGAGAAAAATAATCTGGAGGTTACAGCACAGAACCCAATCAGAGAGTTGGAGTTCATTCTACTTAATGTTGAGTTGACATCATAAACACACTGCTGAAGGACTTCCACTTAGTATTTACCTTCACTACATCCTTTTTGCTGCTGTCACTGAAGTGGGCTGTTCCAACCACATATACTTTAGAACCATCCTCAGTGTCAAGCTCAGTCACAGTGCCTGGTAAATCAGGTTTTTTCTGCCTCTTCTTCATCTTCATCTCCAGAAGAATTTTAAATGCCTCTGCATCAGCTATAAATGTAAAGAGAAACAGAAAAGAAAAGCACACATGACTATAAAGTGCAGGTAAGTAAAACAGAAAATAAAAATGTCACCACTAAACAGCAGAGCAGAGCTAAAAGGCCATTGATTTACCACTGTAATCTTACATTCAATTCTGAGGCTACATCATTGAGAGTGCCACCACTGGAGAGGCTGCCTCCAAGCATGGGTCTCAGTCCAGGTTTCCTACCCTGTGGACACTGGGACAGGTTGTCCATGCAGTTCAGTATGGGAAAGAGAGAAGCTGTGTGGCAGGTGAGGTGGATAGAAAAGCAAAGAATACTTAGAAAAGGTATACACTAAATTGGGAGGAAAAAAAAAAAGAAAGAAAAGAAAAAAAAAAGCATTTTTTGTTCTAGAACAAAAGCGTTCTCTTTTGGGATTTTATCTGTATAAACGATAGCAACACATGTACAACGGTGTGAGTATGCTGGTAAAGTCACCTGCACATATTGGCACATACAGGATACCTACAGTACCAGTCTTAGCCTTTTTGTGATTAACATGCCAAGGATCAGTATACAATTGAAAATTAAACCTTAAGAGGTATTCAGGTCAGGAAACCAATCATTCTTCCCTAGTTTCAACAACAAACTACTTAAGACCAAAATGGTACAGTGTGAGTTCAGCCCATCTATGATGAGCTTGCCACGGAAAATAGGAAGATTTATCACAATTGCTTGTTAAATGCCAGAAAGCCTCATTAACTGAGATAGAGAAGCTTCAGTTTTATATCAATGGGAAATACAGGAACTTCGAATGAGTTATCTTTAAGCTGTAATGCATCTTAGAAAAAAAAAAAAAGCATCAAGTAGGAAAGCAGAGTTTTGTTTCCAACCAATTCTCTTTCTCTGGCAAGCTGCTGCACAAGTTAGCAGTGGTCTCAAGTGGTCCAGAACCTTGGAATAGGATCATGATCCAGGAAAAGAAAAAGGTTAGTTTGCAGGCAGGATGTCAAAGATGCAGATAAATTACAGTCTCCTACCATACATTCATTTGTTTCATGAACCTGGTTTAACTGTGTGGCTCTGTCCCAAGATCTGTCCCACAAAGGCATATCTCAAAATTTTATGTCAAAAAAACCAAAACCCCAAACAAAAGCCACCCGCCAACATCCTTCTTAGTTAGCATTTTAGCAGCCTCCTACTTCATGGTCAATACCCAAGAACATGGTGTGCTGCAATCAGTATGGTCTGATCTAAGACCATGTTGCTGCCAAAACAGATGGTGATGCTAAGGAGCGGGTGGGAAAACATGACTGTAAAAGGAAGGAGAAGAGGTAGGGCTGTTGCATTTGTAGCACTCAGTCACATAATCATAAAAGTAGCCACAGTAGATCAACCAAAATCAACCCAAGCAAATATCCTGCCTCCCACAATGGTCAAAAGTGGATATCTGAAGAAGAGTATAGGAAATGAGGAAGCACACACAATACCTTCCCCAAATACTCTCCTAGCCTAGAGCCATTTATGGCTCAGATTCCCCCAGTTCAAAGTGGCTTCTACATATTCAGTAATCCTTAAAGGACTTCCTTTCTATTAATTTTTCAGCCTTCACCTCACACACATATTCAGAACTGGACTGAATAATGTTTCATGTGAAGAACAACTGCTGTAACAGTGCAGTACCAGATGTTATCATTTAAGGACATAATCAAGGAAAACATTCTCAGCAGCAGCTACAGTTTTTATTAAACCAACTTCTTTACCTGGAGAGAAAAAAGCAACATAAAAAATTAATCTGCTTCTTCAGGTCCGAATGCTTTTCCCATAGCTTTAGTCAAGGCTCTCTTTGCTCCCATGACTGTTATTTCTGAAAGCTGTGATCCCTAGGGATTATTCAGCAACTTCAGCATTACAGTAATGTTGCTGTTACCCACTGATTCACCCTAAGGTGGTTCAGAGCCTATTATTTTCCCAGAAAGCATAATCTGAATGTTCCTGTTGTTCAAAATGAGGATTGTATACATTAACATCACAGCTGTATATCAATAAACACAATGCAAATCCTAAGAAGCCTTTGTTTTTGTCTCCTGAGAAAGAAGTGTCTGTCATTATCTGATCCTTACCACTAAAAGGTAAGGACTGATACTCTTCCTTTACAAGACAGTTTTGGCTGGAATACTTCTATTTCCACATCCCACAGGCTTGGCCTTTATATCAAAATATTATCTCATGCTGGCATGGGCAAAGTATTCCAACCTGGGATGACTGATTCAACATCACAACACTAGATGCCAGAATGCTGAAGCAAACATGTACTTATCCATCTCTGGCTTAGAGAGCAGCAACCGAGCCTAACACAATAGCGGAGTGTATCTATTAAATCAAAAACCGTTTACTTTCTTTTCAAAGCATGGGAGCAGCAAACTGACAATCAATATGTCATTGCTCTTTCCAAGTTTGGCTTGCACAACTGGGCCTTTCTACAAATCATGAACAGATTAAGTCAGATATGACCTCATTCGCCTCTGCCTTTTTGCGCTAACAGCCACATCCTTATTAGGTAAGGAAAAGGCATGGACATTTAGCTTAATATACTTGCAACGTGACCCACCCTCCCCAGTCAAACCAGAAACATACAGATATTCTGCGATACACTTGACGTTTCCTTTGGGCCATCTTCTGGTGCATCAGAGGAGGACATTGGATCTGCAGCAGCCTGTATGAAACAAATTCAGAAGGAGGCTGGGAATTACAATGAAATGTTTTAATACATCTTTCCCCTTGTGAGTTTGCTCAATTTGAACCTACATGTAATATTCAAGCAAGTAAATAATTTAAGCAGTGTCAACAGTTCAAAGCGTCTGTGGTTTTACAACTGTTTTTCTCTTAGATGGATAAGTATGAGAGAGAACATAAAACTATTTCATGCCTACTTCAAAAGATAATATTTATACCTGACATGAATTTTTTTTTAAAAAATCTGATTCTAGACTAAAAAGAACAAATTTATCTCTAACACTACTATAGCGTTTTCTGTGTTGGAAACTAAAATGTGCACTGATTATTATGATACCATTGCCATTTATAAGGTGGCGTATTTGATTCAATTAACAGCATTAGTCTGTCAGGAGCCTGACAAAGTTAATCAGCACTCACAAGAATACACATACCCATTCAAGAAGAGTCCATTCAATTATTTTATTCTGTTAAAACAAGTATAATGTAATTACACAATATGCACACCCAGTCTTATAAAATTTATGCCTATGCTGACTTTATATACATTAGAAATCAAAGTCAGAAGGATGAAAAACATTGGTATAGTTTTGTTCCCTCAAGAATCAGAAGTTAATTGAAAAGGTTCCCAAAGACTGACTTTTAAATATTATCACTAGAAGCATACAAGGCAAATCTTTGACTAACAAAATCTTTCTTATTTTTAACGACTAGGCAAGTTTTAAAACCCATGCATAGAACTCAAAACAATCCCAGTTATTCAGCCTATGTCATCCAAGCTGGAGAGGCAGAGTCAGCGCAGAAGAGAGAGACTTAAGAATCAGGGAAAGCTCAACTATAAACTATCTTTAGGCAACTACATTAATTCAAATTTGAATCAGGATGACTACTGGGAGAACTTGGAATTCCTGAACAACATTAAGTCAGAAAGTTAGACACAGGATGAGAATCCATCATCATTCAAGTACCTTCCCAAATGAAAGGCAGTGCTAATGAGTCAGCAAGCAGGTAGCCAAACTCTCCTGAAGGATGTCAGCTTTTTAGCTAGAATGACTGGTTTATTTACTTCGTACCTAACCCGGTAAGATTTAAAACAAGACTGTACAACGCACATCCAATTGTTAAGAGCTTTCAACAAGAGTTATTAATTTCTCCTTGCATTCCATTTTGCTAAACAGTAATTTTCAGATAATAAATCCTGTGTGTCTTACCTTGGCCCCACTGAAGGTAAGGCAAAATCTACCATGCATTTCATTGGAGTTAAGACCAAAAGGTATAACAGCTCTACAGTGCAAAGTTTAAAACATTCACAGCAACGAATCATCCTTTCACTACAAAGCAAAATCTGTTCATGGACAACTGTAAACTGCAATTACACCGCAAATTGCAGTTACATTCACAAATCTAATTTAACACCAGCTCAGCTTTTGATCACAACATATGGCTTGACTCTACTGCTTGCATATGTAACTCCAGTCACAAAAATATTTTGAAAAATGTATCCATCTGTAACATATGGAATTAATCCTGTCACTTATGCTGGCTTTGTCATCATAACAACATTACAACATTGTAGTGGGGAAAAGCACTAAGCACCGCATTAAGAGTCTGCCATTCCCTTTTTCTTTTTTTTAAATTAACTAACAGGGCACAGGAATCAACATTCTTGTATCTCACAGGAAAAAAAAAATTCCTGAGTTTCACCTATTCACCTGAGCTACACTAGAAAAAAGTTTTGAGATACATGGGTATGAAAGAAGGAACAGAAAGCGTAGAAAAAAGCACCTAAAGAAGGTTTAATTTGGCAAGAAACTTAACCTATGTACAGTGAGATCATTCATATGCAATTTGTGTAATTTACTCACAAAACATTTTTTCCTCCTACAGGCATTAAGCTCATAGGTTAGACTATTTTCTGCAATTCTTAACTTGCAAGTCAATTAATACAAAGGACCCTTTTTAGCTTTTGCAATTGTAGGAAAAAGGACCCTGAAAAGAACCTAAATGTGGCAAAATAATAGCACTCAGACCCCAGCGACCCTACACTGGCCATCTTGACCCCCAACTTTGCAGACCTCCCCTGAGCATGAGTGGAAGAACTTGGCTGATTCAGAGTCTTGACCTTCCTTGCAATTCTACTGAGAAAAAAACTTCAGCTTCAAGCCCTACCTCTGGCTGTTGCTCCTCTTGCATCCCTGCAGCGTAGGCTTATTTTCACCAACCACACAAGAACTGTAGGAAGTAAAAGGAATGGAACAAAATTAAAAATTAATGGCATAACCTAGAATATTTGTTTAAGAACTGTA
>NW_009259596.1:4710088-4721370 GCF_000687185.1 Egretta garzetta
AAAAGAAAGCACAGAGGTCTCTGCAATCTGATAGAAGTTGAAGTAATAAAAGCAGCAAACTGAAGATGCACAAATGCCACCTTTTCAACTCTGCTGCTGTTAAAAAAAATAAAAAAAAAAAGAACAAAACGAAAACCCCACAAAACATCAGTAGGGTACAACCAGCCTGTCACAATCCAGTTTTTGAGTTGGCTCTAAATCCAGAGCATAGTCCTGTTCTCACACACACTGAGAATACCTTGATAAACAGGGGTGAATTTCATGGGAGCTCAGAATTTGGTTTTTTTTTTGCTGAGATTCTGCAAAAATGCCTTTTTCCTCCAGATCACTCACAAGTAATTGAAGGTACAGGATGGCTGTCAAAACAGTTTCAGCAATAGCAAAAATCTTGCTCAAGCAGATCAGTTCTGTCTTGTCCAAACAAACTACATCAAGACAGTTTTTAGGCAAGGTTTAGGAATCATCTGTATTTCTAGGACTTCACCGCTACAAGGAATAGGACAGCAATCATGGTCTTAATAGAGAGCCACATGCTTTATTATCTAATCTGCATCATGTTGTCACATATATATTTACAAACATGCCAGAGTCAGAACATCAGGAAGATCATGCCTGTGTGCAAAACCCTAGGAACTGGCTTTTCAAACCCTTAGTGAATGGTTTCCATGTCTTAGTTTTAAGACTCCTTCTTCCACCCATATTGTTCAAGTCCAAAAATTCTCCCTGAAGCTGGCAGAGTGCTATGATTCGACTTTGACAGCACTCTAAGGGGACTCCGCAAGCTACTGAACACACGACTAGCGCTCATTCTGCTTATTCTCACTGCTACCCCACTAAAATGGCAGCACTCTTACAAGAAAGTGCTGCTTCTTCACTGCAGTATTTTGGGTTACTGTCCTCTGACCTTTTTCATAGTACATATGAACAGTGGTTTAGTTTATTTTATTAGACTGGAGAGCAGTGCTGATGAGTTTATTTGTACAACACATTTGCAGCCCTGTTCTGAGGATCAGCGGGACAGCTTAGGCTCCTGCTCTATGCCCAGGTGAGGCTGGAGGAAAGCTGGCTGGAGCCTGGGTGATTGCATACTCTTGCATACTCCAGCATGCAAAAGTGATGGCAAAAGCCCCTCGACCCCTTCCCCAAATGCGACAGTCTCCTCGAGTCTGATTAGGGCTCTGCGTCCTGACTTCTAGCCTTTGCTCTCAAGCGAGCTGTTTTGCTTTCTACCTTTGCTTAAAATATGTTTCTATAAAAAAGGTGTTTGCCTGGGCAGCATGAAGCCTGCAAGTGCAGTTCAGACAGTCGGCACTCCTCCCTCCAGACGCGTACAGAGGGCCCTCAGCAATTCACGCCGCACACGTTGTCCGCTGCTAGTGGTCAGCCAGCAAACTGCAGACCACGGCTGCCAGACCAAGAGCCTGGCTTCTGCACGCTCCCTGGAGCAAAATCCCCATGAAACCCAACGGAGCCCCACACCCCAAGCAGGCAACAGCTACAGCCACAGCTCCCGAGCTGCGAGGCAAATACCTTGCTGAAACAAAAACTACATGCTGCAAGAGGTTCAGGAACAAACTATTTATTCAAAAAACACGAGAAGTCTGCACAGGCAGCATGGTTTCCCAAGTACCAAGTACTCCATTGGTTTTGCTACAATGCATAATAGAAATTTAAAACCACGACCATGCCTTCCCCCTTTCCAAGGAGCCAAGTGAAGGAAACTTGGATCTCAGAGTAAGCTGAAGCTGAACTGCTCTTTCCCCCTTCAGTGCTTCCACGATTTACAGGCGGTGTGCACAGCTCCAAATAAGCGCAGCAGAAGGAAACCCCCGCCCCGAGACCGGCCTCCCAAGTGGGGACACGCCAGCCAACTGACACCTCACGCCGGACAGCCTGGCAAGAGCTGCCTGGTGGCATTGTGGGCTTAAGTGAACCCAGCGCCTGTTTGTATGCTGTCCTGTCTGATAGACTGGTTTAGCTATTTGTAGACTTGTGCAGTGAACCAGCCTGGAGAGCAGATTCAGGTTAAAAAACCCCTCCTTTCTCCCCACCCTACCAAGGCATTTTAAGCTCCGATGACCAAACAGTAGCAGGAACAACTGCAGCAGCAAAACTGAAGAGACAGCTTGAAGCGGAGATGCTGAAACCGAACACTGCCCTCTGAGAAAGTACTTGTCCAACTACAACATCAGTCAGGGGTGTACCAATACCCTGATGCTCAGCCCTGGGCTTGGTTCTCAATTGGTTTATGTGCAAAATACCACAGTGTTTTTCTGCCAGTGAATCAGCTGTTCCTAACTACAAACTAAAGTTCTAAGCTTGGTTAAGGCCTGCCCAGGTTTGAAAACATGTCTCTTTATCTATGGGAGTGCTCTTAAAAATAGTAAACTGCAAGTTTCAGTTAAAGAATAGACTTCTATACAGAAGCACCAAGTGGTATTTTTTTTTCCACTAAGTGACCTTTTAGAAAACCTCATCCCATTCTCACCACTGGGTAAATGATGCATCTGATACTGGAGAGACAGAGAAAGATCTTCTCTGAAGTTTACTCATGCTACCTAGCACTGCTTTTTATCTGACCTGTGCAACCTTCGGAGAAAACAAAGCTGTTTGTTTAGTGTGGTTCCCAGCTCCACCATAGCAAGGTTCCAGCCTCTGCAGAGAGCCCATAGTACAATACCATGAGGGTCAGATGAGAGACTGGGCAGCCACATTGACAGGCAAGTCTGCCACTACTTTCCTCCCAGGAGAAGGTGCTTAGATCTGCTCAAGACCCACTGGAGGTGAAGTTTTCCATGCAGAAGACCTGTTTCTGGATTGTTTTTTTTTTCCCTCCTTAGAACACACCCAGAAATTCAGGTTATTCAGTCAACATTAATCTTAGAATCATACAGTGGTTTGGGTTGGAAGGAACCTTAAAGATCGTTTAGTTCCAACGCCCCTGCCATGGGCAGGGACACCTTCCACTAAGACCAGGTTGCTTCAAGCCCCATCTAACCTGTCCTTGAACATTTCCAGGGATGGGGCATCCACAACTCTGGGCAACCAGTTCTGGTGTCTCACCACCCTCACAGTGAAGAATTTGTTCCTTACATCCAATAAAAATCTACCCTCTTTCAGGTTAAAGCCATTACATCTTGTCCTATCACTACATGCCCTTGTAGAAAGTCCTTCTCCAGCTTTCTTGTAGGCCCCCTTCAAGTATTGGAAGGCTGCTATAAGGTCTGCCCCGCGCCTTCTCTTCTCCAGGCTGAACAGCCCCAACTCTCAGCCTGTCTTCATGGGACAGGTGTTCCAGCCCTCAGATCATCTTCCATCTCCATGTCGCCAACAAAGATATTAAACAACACATGTCCCAGTACAGACTCCTAAGGAATGCCACTTATCACTGGTCTCCACTTGGACATTGAGCCATTGACCATAACTTTTTGAGTGTGACCATCCAGCCAATCCCTTATCCACTGAGTGGTCCACCCATCAAATCCATGTCTCTCCAATTTAGAGACAAGGATGTCATGTGGAACAGTGCCAAACGCTTTGCACAAATTAAGAAAATTCTTACAACTGGTTGTCAACAGCAAACTAAAACCCGACTGAACAACAGCAGTGAAAATCTGAGTGTGTTCAAGCTCTTGTTTAGCGTGAGTGACGACAGGCACAAAATGTGTCAACACCGGAGTACAGAAAAAGCTGGCAACTCAGCTAGCTAGTGTCTTCATCAACAACATAGGAGAAAGTACATACATTCCAGGAACTAGTCAAATCCTATGGACTCCAGGCTGACCTAGCTCATCCACGTGGAAAAGCTACCATCTCTGTACACCTATGTATTCACAAAAGGTATCCACATCCCATGATACTTGAAATATTAATCCTGAAACCTCCGAGAGAGGACTGAGCATACCTTGCTGTTTCACAGATAAGGAACTGAAGCATATGAAATCTATATGCACTTCCTCCCACTGTGTCCAACAGCAAGAAAAAATGGTGCTAATTCAGATCAGATCCTGGCAAGCATTTGAGCAACTTAAATCCAAGCATTTCTAAATTTCTTAGAGCTTGATTTTTCAACCTTGTGTTTTCTTTTTGGTTTTTTAATAAAGTTCAACTTCCTGAAGAAATAAGACTAGGTAACAAGGCAGAACTTATTTGTCTGTGCTTGCTAACCCATGGGTGAATTTTAAACAAACTTGGCAGGGAGGTAAGTCTCACAGTCATTCACAGGTGCAGTGCATGGCACTGCTCCTCCAGGAAAAAAAAAGATTACTGAAGATTACAGGAGGTGGCGTGTGTGTGTGTGAAAAAGAGGAGGTTGGCAGAACCTGCCAGGGAACAGAAGGAAATTCAACCCCAAGTTGTAAAGCCACAGGCAACAGAAGCTGTTCAGACAATTATTTATTGTGTTCCATAATACATATACTGCATCACCTCATAACCTCAAGTTCGTCTACTTACCATGGGATTTGGCATGAACATGAGAAACGAACCAAATCCCTCTCCTCCAGCTACTTCAAAGGCCTGTAAGAAGCCCTCATAAGATAAATCACATACTAAAAATCTCAGATATGACAGTGCATTTCTTTCAGACAAACTGGGAGATGCAGCTTCTAGGCACTCATCAAGATCAGAGATTAGAAAGTATCTCTGTTTTCTCATCTGCCAGGAGACTGTCTTAATCTGGGATTCATTCCTCCTGCTGAGAGTGCCACCAAGAAAATTCCTGGAGCAAGAAGAAACAAGAAGAGTCTGACCTGGCTCCTTATGATCCAGCAAGACCAGGTTTTGCCTCTGGAATTTTCTTGAAAGGACTCCTTGAGGACTGAATCCCCGATTCGATCCTCAGTTCAGTCACCTTTTTTCCCTTGGCAAGTGGAATTCTTGTGCTTGTTTCATCTTTGCTAGTCCTTAGGGGGCCTGCCATTCACTGGGCGGTAAAAATTGTTCTTTATGTATACACGTGTGAACAAATGAAGCCCTTTCCCCAGCCCTTAAGATACCTAGGCAACCAAACAGGAATTTTTGAGACCACCCAACAAACTGCAAGCCTAAAACTTAGCAATTACTCATCTTACTGGTAAGTACCTATTTCCCTTCAAGGTTTTCTTAGCCTGACAGCACACACCAAGCAGCCTTTCATGCTGACAATGGCCCTGTGGAAAAGGGGCTCTGTTTTCCCCCTGCACCTTGGGGATTATTCTTTTCCCTCAACACAAGTAGTTCAGAGAGGCTCAACACAGGTAAGTACAACATCTTCTAGCACTGCTTATCCTGCACAGTGGCTGACAAAAGCAGAGTGGGAAAGACCTCCCTGCCATGCTATTTCACATCACTCCTCCAGCTTTCCTAGTGTAAAACAGCTTCAGTAGAGCTTCCTCTTTATGTGAAATCTGCTTGTGAACTACTGGCTCATTTTTCATACCGGGCAGTCTTAGCTGACCGAAGTGTTTCAGTTCTAGATGTGTATTTAGGCATCTGAAACTCTCTTAACCCACAGCCTCAAGGAGACGAGGTACACTCACAAGTCAGGGGTTCTAGCAAAGCAAGCTACAGGCACTAAAACATGAGCTACCTTAAAGTACGAATGCCCTTTCTCATTTCATTTCAAATGGGTGGTTCAGTGAGAAAATTCAAGCACAACACAAAGGAGGGAGAGGAAGTTCATTAAGGTGTCCTCCTACAGTAGGACTGAGTTTATTCCTTTATTGTCTTGTCTAAATTTGCTTCCTTCAGACAGCGATTCAACTGAATCAATAAAAAAAGCTTTTTTAAAAACTCTCATGCTCCTACCTATAAGACAACCTAGTCTGCTACTCTTTAAAAGGAAGATTTTTATTGAATAATTTCCTCCTCCTGAGCTATACAGAAATTCAGAAGCAGCATTTGCTTTCCTGATCATGTTGACGTTGCAAGAGGGAAATAAAAGTTCTTCACAGTCTTGTAATTGCTCTCTATTTTCTATGCACTGCACACACATCAGAATAACCAGTAAGAAACTAGGAGCCACAAAACTACCACAACTTGTTTCATCTTTTATTGAAAGGGCAAGTCAACAATTTTTATGTTTTATTCCCGTCCTCCCAACAAATCTAAATATGCATATTACTGATTTCAATAGTTACAACATTCCCCAGCATTGCAGAGGGTATCCACATCTCTCAGTACTCGGAGTATGAATCCTGAGATGGGATTATAAGTATGTCCTTGTTTTACAAATAAGGAACTGAGGCGTGTGAATACTTAAATACATCTACAAACCTGACCTCTGGTATCTAAATAAGTAGTTAGGAGGCTGCTGGAGCTTACAAAGCATTTCAATTTTGCAAAGTGATCCCCCCCACCCCTCTGGGACAGCACTTCCTCACAGTAACATGCCAATATCACCCATCCTTGTTCCTCTAGAGTCACTGTGGGAAGGATGAGAGGTAGGCTAAGGACTGAATTTGATTCAAGAGCAAGCTGTCGAACAATAAAGTGGGTGTTCTCCAGTGTGAATATAGTGCACCTCACACAGGTCATGCTGCAACTGAGCTAGAATTGACCTGTGCTGGACATAAGCCATGGGCACATACAAACAACTATATCATGAGCAGCCTCCTGACCCAGCCCTCTAACACCAGTACCCCCGGCCAGAACACAGCCTCCATCTGCTCAGCGTGTGACGTAGCAATAAAAAACTTGCTTTACATCTACATGTGCTAAGTGTGCCGTGTTCTTTTTATCCTCTAAACCTGAAGTTTCACTAGCAATGGATTCGCAGTTTAGCTGGTACAGCCCGTGTGCCTCAGATTCATATTACGCACTGCATAAGCACATCTTATTTGAATGCTGCTATCCATTAACAGGACCACTTATTTTATGTAAGCAGAAGAGGCACACTAATACTTCAGAAGACAGAGACATAACTTTTCTTTTGCTAACCAGCTGCTGCACTCATCACTTGCTGCCTGGAATACTGAACAAAGTACCTTCCATGCCTAACATTTAGCCTACTAAGAAGGCAAAGCCAAATCAACAGATACCCACTTCTGTCTCAGCACCGTCCTCCGCAATGGAAGCACAGTATTTAAAATTGATGAGGCTTTTTCCATGCTTAGGCACAGAAATCATACAAATGTTTACAAACAATCATCAGCTTCAAACGGTGCCTCTTCTCTGCTGATAGACTGCTTGTACTCAGATGCATCAGCTGAAACCTGACTGCCAATTAATGCAACAGCCACAAATTCATAAATTGGAACGTATTTCAAAACCATCACCAAGGTGACCTACTCTACACACTGCATGTATCTCTGACACAACCCACGCCTTTGAAACTTAACTGAGCAACCGGTTCTGTGATCACAGATGGTTGTAGATTGTGGCTCTTGTTTCTCATGACTCAGAAGTTCGTAAGTTTCAAAACACCGATTTTTACCCTCTGAACATCAATGAGATGCTCCTTTAACGCGAACTGTGCTGATGTATGCAGCCTACACTCAGGTACCTGCATGCTGGAGCCAGCACCCATTTGCATACTTTGGAAACTAAAAGATAAAAGTCACAGACAACTAAATTAACTTTGTTTGAACAAAGAGAGTATCTTTGTTGGAACATGAGAATATCTGGCCTGGGACACTTTTATCTTTATCAGTGAAAGACAAAAAGGCATTCTCATATATGTTTTGTGTTTTTAGAAGTTATTGCTATTACATTGATTAGGGCTACTAGACAAAATGAGCACGAGGTGAATCAGGATGCTAATGCAGAGCAGAACTGAGAACAAACAATAGGCCAAAACCTTACTGTTTAAAGAGGCCATAAAGAGTGCTAAATTTAGAAACGTGGGACAGAAAGAGCAAAGCGATATTACCCAAGTCTGGCTAGCTGCTCGGCAACTCACACTGTCTTAGAACCTACACACCTATCCAAGTCGCTTTCCTATTTTATTCCAATATAAATCATGTGAGTTTAGGAAAGATTTGGAAACAAAATCATTTTATTAGACTCTCCTGTGATTGGCAGATTGGGGTAAGATATCCACTCAGCACATGTCCTCCCTCCAGGCCACTCAAAACCATGAACCAAGTGATACTTCTCATTCTGGGGAACCCTCTGCAAAGCACTCCCAAGCAGAGCAACTGGAAAAGACCACAGCTGCTGCACGCACAGTTTCTATACGGAGTTCTACAAGAAGCAAATTTTCCACTCTCTGTTCATTACCTACAAGCAGCTAGCAAAGGAGATGGGTAGAGATGTTCTACCACGGACAACTAACTAGTGGCTTGGAAGATATTTGACTGTGGTCCACAAAGCTGTGGCAGAAGTCTTTTTAAACTCCACATACGCATTTATTCCAGGTGTCAATGGCTGTCTGCTGAGATACGTGGAAGCTGGGTCTCAAGAATACTGGCAGACACTCACATTCATTCATTTTGTTATGAACTCTTTTAAATGCAATCCTTATGATGTAGAATTGGGATTTTGTAGGACAAAATAATTTTGCCCAACTGCCAAACATGGTATTTATCAGCGCTCTCCTGCCTGTCTCCTTCCATCCTAGTCTCCCAACAGTCACTGGGAACTGATCTACTTTTTCAAAATCATCAGGAGATCACAAAAGCTGAAAACGTTGTTACACGACACAGGCCCACGTGCTGGCAACAAGCAAAGACGCACAGCTCTGCTGTGACAGGGAACTGAAGAAAGAGGGTCAGGTTTCAAGACAGACCTAGGAGAGACAAAGCTCCAGGAAAGCAAGCTAATTCCAGCCTGCAGACACAGCCGCCCCTCTACACGTTAGCACTAACCATTCAGTACTACAGACACACACTAACCAGGAAAGTGTCTTGCTTGCAACTCCAGCACTGCTCATTTAATGTGTAAAGCACCCTGTGCCTGACTAGCTCAGTAGTTAAAAAAAGATCTTCCCTCAAAAGATTATATCCATTCCTATCTGCTGCCCTCCAAAGAAATGAGAAATCCCCTCAGCAATTCCTGATCCTGGTTCCCTGCACACAGGCCTTCTTTATCAGTCACCCTGTAACTAGCTGTCTCACCGTCCTTCTGAAGGACGGCTCCCAGTTGTGCAACACGCAAGACACATCCTACCCAGGTAGGATCAGGATCTCCATATGTACTGCACAGGTGACTGGAGACCTTTTCTCACCTCATCAGCATTCGTGTTGCTGTTCAGCTGTGGTGCAGGCTCTTGCTCCCTCCCACAAGCGTGCACACCCTTCCTGCACAGAGACACAGACCTCTCAACACATGTGCCGACACCGCACTGTCCATACAGACAAAGTTATTTCACAGGCAGCCTGCAGGGATTAACCACTGGAAAACATGAACTCCAGGAGCTCCGGTTTAGTCTCTCCTGCAGCTTGATATGTGGTGTCATTGGGACACTTAAATTCTTGTATGTGGAGATGTTGAGTCCCTGTATCTCTCAGTGATTTCAATCAAACTGCATACCATGTCAACTAAAGGTGGGGGAGGAAGAAGGGGAGAAGAAAACAGCCCCTCTAACTTTTTTTTTTTTTTTCCCCAGAAAAAAAAGTGGAAAGGAAAAGATCTCGTCACCGAGTATATGCATGTTTTCATACAAATCTATAAATTGCAGATTAATATTGAAGTTATATGCCCCCGAGTCATTTTGCAGGCAGGGAAAAAAGTTCACTCCTACTTGTAGAGTTTCTAAGTTCAAATGCAGAACCACAGCATTAACTAAAATGTTCATAGCACCTCAAATTTGAGTGGCTATTCACAAAAACCTGCAGTAACTGAAGGTCTGACCTCAGAAACTACCTGCATGGGACACCTACTTGCAAAACCCCATCGAGTAACAACTGCTACCAACAGAATACATTGGTGAGATCTAGTACTAAATAAATCGCCTACAATGAGCAACCGGTGCTGCTAACCAGCACGGGCTTTCCCTGGCAGGACGAGGGGAGCTGCAGAACCCCTCCTTCCCCCTGGCACTGGCTGGCAAAGCCCATGCTGCGGTATCCCTGCAGGCAGCTGTAGTTACACACCACTCCCATTAAATCTGAAGCATGCTTATCTCTGGCCTGCTCTCATTTTTTCATTTTCTAAGACTGCCCCAAATCTCTTTCTTCACTCTTCCTGAGCAGCAAATAAGGAAAACGATGATGCTTTTTGAAAAGTACTATTTAGAAAAAAAAAAAAAAAAAGCAATCAGATGACTCTCCCACCAAATAAGATGCCAATACCACCGTGTTTTATTCACAGCTGTGGTGGTGGCAGCAGCAATGTTTCATCATATTTACCATATGGAAGAAAGAATGCACTAAAAAAATACGTATAACTCTCCTAGCACTGAATTAAACAATATCTGAGTCTACAGTTAAGACACAACAGTGCCAGACACTGTGACGGCTGACAAATTTACAACCAGAAACTCAAGTTACTGAAACTTGAAAGTCTACTGAAAGCCGCAAACAGCAGGGCACAAACCAATACCACAGCCATAACCTAGTATTTCCAATTAATAAACTCACTCATCTTAAGATAATTAAATTTATGCATGTTTTTCCCCTACTGCTTCAGGTCTATCCCCTGCTAAAATACAGCAGGGAAACCCTTGAAATGTGTTTGGGTTTTTGTTGTTTTTTTTTTTTTTCTTCACTCTCTTAGCTTTCTAAGAAGGAATATGTGCATTAACAAGCTGAACAGTAGGTACGCTGATACACATGATACCAAATGGAGAAGCGAGGCCATTCCAGGCACCAGTGATACTTCTTGAGACTACTGCTGACACCACCACACAAAGTAGCATCTAACTTTCAAAAGCCCATCCTCTTGCTTTTCCAACCCTGGAGCAATCACTCAGCAGTTTTAACTTCCTGTGAAGTTTTGCAGAACAAAAACATTCTCCTTCTTCTTGAAAGGTAGCGAGAAATAAACACCTTCATTGTACGGATGCCAGCAGATAGGATCATTGGTACGTGTATTTTCCTCAATAGAAAAGCACGCGCTATGCCTGCGACACAAGTTATTTTCAAGACCTGGGTTAATTAGAACTATTTTCAGAGATGAATTCAAAATCCCAATTTCACAGTGTATTGGACGTGATGCACAACGCAGACAGTCTGAAAAAGTCACAACTGTTCAGAGACCAAAAAAAAAGAAAGAAAAACTGAGTCTGCGCTTTGCTCTTCCCCTGCTCACCGTCACAACCGAAAGCACAAACGAACCGCACGTTCTTACCCCCAGAAAACGCCAAACAGCCCGGGGCGCCCTGCCCACAGCACGCTGTCACCCCGCGGAACCCCCGAGCAGCA
>NW_009259596.1:4722676-4726693 GCF_000687185.1 Egretta garzetta
GTCCTCCGGCGTGGGGCCGGGGCGGGGCCGCCGCCGTCGCAGGCGGTTTGGAAATGCGAAGGGGTGAGAGAGCACCCCTGCGTGTGGGACCGCACGGGGTGCCCGGGTGAGAATGCGCCGTGGTTGTGGATCTAATGGAGATGGGAAGACACAGGGAAATCAAACTCCAGTCTGCGTCGTCTCAGAACCTACCCGTGACTTCCTCTCCGTGCAGTCCTGCCGCTGGCCGCTGCTGTTCCGCCCGTTCGCTTTCTCTCTTCCCGTGGACCTTTCCTCTTCTGCCGGAGAATAGTTAATGTTTCACCCACAAAACCTGAAAAATCCGTGTTGCACCACCTGTTTAAGCACAAGCAGCATTTGATGGTACTTCAAACTATTAGGCTGACACATACCAATACTTCATTGGTCAAGAAAACTTTTTTTTTTCGAGAAGGATGTGTCAAGAGTTGATTGTAGCTACCGATTATTGTCTGAAATCGACTCTATCCCTTTTCCTGCTTCCACGTTCCGTTTCTGATAGGTCACGCTTCGATGACAGCGTGGCTAAAACACCCATTTAGTCTGAGCATGTGTTCATTATCTGAATGCAGTTCCTTTAGAACCGATTTGAGGGCACGTTTTCTGATCTTTTCTTAAACATTTTACTTCACGGGCATATTCTAGCCAGGGTTAGTTTAGGATTGGGCTGAGCTTTGGAAGTACATGGTATGTAGAAGTCAAGGACAGACATGTTGAGATAGTCAGGAATTTCAGTTCCCATTTCGTGTAGTAACAGTTTCAACTTGTTGTAAAAGCACAGAGCGGGCATTGCATGCATGAACGTTCAAAATACACGTAATCAAGTAAAGGTTTAAGCTTTGTGAACCTTCACTTCTGGGAAAAAAAGCCATCCAGTGTCTGATATAAGGAAGAAAATTTCGCTTTGAGCAGGCATTTTAATCTACCGCAGTCTGCAGATTTCAAAACCTTTTTTTTTTTTTTTTTTCTTTTCTCACAACTGGTAGGGTGAAGGCCACCGAGAAAGATGGGATCCTGTACTGGACAAGAGCAAGTTGGTTGCTGCTTTTGGGAATTGCTCCAGACGGCTTTCTTGGCATCCAAGGACATCCCTGCTCTGAGTACTGCCATTTCCAGATGCAGCTGCTCCCCGCTGACCACAGCTGCTTGCTTCTGAGCCTGTTTCTAATCCCACCTCTTCTAGGCCTCGGCCTTAGCCCAGCCACAAGCTTTCCGTGGCACTGGATCCAGCATGGGGCTGCAGGGTGGCAGGTAGCAGCTATAAGGCTCTGTAGTGTTGGCTAAGCAGCCCTGCCAGAGGTCCCGCTGCTCAGCAGCCTGAATCTTGAGTCACACTGGTGTCCCTTACGCAGCCGTTCATACATTTTATCCTCTCGCTCAGACTTGCTCAATGATCAGCGTGTGCCAGGCTTACACTCCAGCCCCGGTTATTTGCAGTGCAATGTGTTTGGTTCAAGCTGCACACCTTGAGTGACAGTTCAGCATTTTTTGAGCTGCAGCTCCTCCTGCTACACCACTGGTGGTGTTTTGTGCAAGCTTCGTGAGCCCCTGGATAGACTAGAGACGCGTTGCCAAACTTCCCGCTGTTTCAGCTGCAAAGTTTCAGTGACTTTTGGTCAGAGCTGGGGAGCACTGCCTTAGCCTGCAGGAAGGACCTCACCTGACCTGATCTGATCTGACTGACAAGCCCTCTGCTTGTGGGAGTGAGCCTTGCTCACTCCTTTTCCTTTAGCTCATGGTGCTGCACCCTGATGATGTCAGCAGTGCTGGTGCTTTCACGCACAGTTATTTCAGGCAGTGTTTGCTTTGCTGGCTCAGTGAGAGTTGTGGAGGTGGAACACGCCTTTGCAAGGACGAAGGCAAGATGCAGGTCTCTACTGACATGAAACAGTGCAGCTGGAGATTCTGCCTGTGCTGCTTCAGCCTCCCCTGTGGCGCACAACACCTCTGAAAGCGGAGAGGCTGCACTGAAAGGGGAGGAAGTTTATCAAACCATAAAGACCTTGGCGTTTCCATGTCTGGCCATCCCAGAGGGTGGGTAATGCTGGTATGGTTATAGGTGCCCTCTTGCCAGGGCCATGCCAGTGATCCCACTGACAGCTGTGGTGTCACTGCGGGAGCATGCGTGGCTGCAAATTGTGTTCTGATCCATATTTCCAGAAGGTTGCGGTAATTGAATGCCCCATTAATTAGCAATTGCAAGATGGGCCACTGGTGTCTGCTAAGTGGCCTAGTGTGACATATAAATCCAGTTCTTAATGGTTGTTTTTAATACTTTGTATATCTTCTTCTGTAAATGTCACTGTTGATGTGGGATTATTTTGAGGTCAAGGGCAGATGCCAGTAGTGAAGAGAGGGCTTGGCAGCTGATTCATGGATTTCTTCAGCGTTTCAACTCTACTTAAACTGCGCTTTTTTTTTTTTTTACCAAAACTGAGCCTCACTGAATAGTTACCAGCCACAGCACAGTATATCTGAGGTCATTTTATTGTGGAGAGTCAGAAAGGTTCCTCATGCACATGACACTGCTCTTAGGTGTAGGTGTTTCCAGGATGTGGGAGGAGCAAGGAGTGTACTTCTTTTTTCTTCTCTCCTTCCCTCTCTCCCTCCCTCCCTCCCTCATCCTTCCATCCCTTTCTCTCTCTTCTTTCTCTCTCTTTTTCTTGACAAGGCATTTTTACATGAGATTTCTTAGGAACTGATAGCAGTGATGGTGACATTAGCTAGAGTTGCTCGATTGTCTTCAGCGATCTCTGGTTTGTAGAAAATAGAGACTTGGTGTGACATTTGATTCAGCCCCTGAACAGACTGCCAGGGAAGTCACCAGGCTGCTTCCTGGATGGACATTTGTCTGTCCCTATCACAATAGGTTATTAAGACTTTGCAATAATAAAGGATTCCGACCACCAGCCAAAACAACCCTACCATCGAAACCTTGAGCATTAGGAAGGTTGTTCAAGCATCCAACCTAAAGTGGTGTTTGCTTGCATCCAAGCCCAGTAGCTCTTGCTCTCCTCACTGTGGATCTGGGGGACAACTTTGATCAAATTGGGCGGAAGTGTTGATCTGCTCGAGGGGAGGACGGCTCTGCAGAGGGATCTGGACAGGCTGGATTGATGGGCCGAGGCCAATTGTATGAGGTTTAACAAGGCCAAGTGCCGGGTCCTGAACTTTGGTCACAACAACCCCATGCAGCACTACAAGCTTGGGGATGAGTGACTGGAAAGCTGCCCGTCAGAAAAGGACCTGGGGGTGTTGGTCGACAGCTGGCTGAGTATGAGCCAGCAGTGTGCCCAGGTGGCCAAGCATCCTGGCTTGTATCAGGAATGGTGTGGCCAGCAGCAGTAGGGAAGTGATGGTGCCCCTGTACTCGGCATTGGTGAGGCTGCACCTTGACTACTGTGTTCAGTTTTGGGCCCCCCAGTTCAAGAAGGACACTGAGGTGCTGGAGCATGTCCAGACAAGAGCAATGAAACTGGTGAAGGGTCTGGAGCACAAGTCTTATGAGGAGTGGCTGAGGGAACTGGGGTTGTTTTGTCTGGAGAGGAGAAGGCTGAGGGGAGACTTTACAGCTCTCTACAACTGCCTGACAGGAGGCTGTAGTGAGGTGGGGGTCGGTCTCTTCTCACAGGTGATTGGATGAGAGGAAATGGCCTCAAGTTGCACCAGGGGAGGTTTAGCTTGAACATTAGGAAAAATTTTTTCACCAAAAGGGTTATCAAACATTGGAATGGGCTGCCCAGGGAAGTGGTTGAGTCCCCATCCAGCCTCGGGGCCGCGGAGGCGGGGGCCAGGCCCCAGCCTGGGGCCGGGGCTGTGAACCGCCTGGAAACCGGGCTTCAGCCGACGGCCGCGGAGGCCCTCCCCAGTTCTGCAGGATCCTTCACCGCACCTCTGGCGTTTCAAGCGCGAGAGCTCACGGAGGGACGCAGGCGGGAGCGTTCCACGGGCGAGCTGGGGTGGCAGCCGAAAACGCAGCCCGGGAAGCAAACTCGGCGG
>NW_009259596.1:4727283-4740227 GCF_000687185.1 Egretta garzetta
GTGGAATTAAAGTGTGGCTCTGCTGCAAGCAGAAGTGATGCTGCAAGCAGAAGTGATGCTGCAAGCAGAAGTGATGCGGCCTTTCTGTTCTTCATGCAGAGAGAGCCAGGGCAGGGCAGAGATTGCACATTGCCGTATCAAGTGATTGCCAGCAAGACCCAATGCCCTACGTGGTATGAGGGTATCTGCTCCTGAAGGCTGTGACCCACGGCAGTCCTGGGAAGGTCTCAGAGTTGTTCCTTCAACACTACTTCGACGACTGTACGGCAGTACATGGCTAGAACTGGTTCCAACAAAGCTGATCTGGTAAATCAGAAGAACCAGACCGTCACACTGGACTAACTCAACTGCCTCTGGACTTTACAATTTACCGTTATCATTTGCATGATGCTTAGGGTCAGTCCATTGCGAGTGGTTACTGCGAAGGGAAACTCTGTGGGAGTTAGGAAAAATTAGGAAAAATTTTGGACATTAGGAAAAGTTTTGGACATTAGGAAAAATTTTTTCACTGAAAGGGTTGTTAAGCATTGGAACAGGCTGCCCAGGGAAGTGGTTGAGTCCCCATCCCTGGAGGTATTTAAAAGACGAGTAGATGTGGTGCTTAGGGAAATGGTTTAGTAGTGGGATGGCAGTGTTAGGTTAATGGTTGGACTTGATGATCTTAAAAGTCTTTTCCAACCTAAATGATTCTATGATTCTGTAAGCTGATGACTGTGAGCAATGCTCTGGCACCCCCACTCCAGCTCCAGCTGCTGCGCTGGAGACAGTGGTGCGGGTGCAGGCAGGCGTGCAGCCTGCAGTGTGCATGTGGAAGAGGATGGTGCTGATGGCAGAGGGAAGAAAGGCTACAGCCCCCCTTGTTCTTCCTCTGCATCTTCCTCTTCCTCTCGCCCCTCCCATTAAATTTGCAACCAACCTGCATGGTGCAATGCTGTGCAGTGTAGAGGCACTCCATGTAGCTGTGAGTAACGCAGAAGCTGTTGGCTGTGTCAGCACAGGGCTGTTTTCAGGATTGTTTATGTTGGAGGCATAGAGAGTGAGCAACGCGGCACTGCTGTGACAGCGAGATGGATGTTAAAGACATGCTCTGGGATTTCCTTGTCCAGGGAGAAGGAGACACATCAGAGCTTGTGCATCTCTACAGGAACGGCTGGAAAAGAAGGCAAACCAGAGACATGCCCCTGTGAGGGACCGTAGGATTGCACAAATTAATCTTTCTGTTCACCGGAGGTAACCAGAAGTCCTGCAACAGAACCTAATGCCCATAGGCTTTGGAAGACAAGGAGGGACAATGGAGTTATTATATATGGTCTTGTTCCTACACCGGAACAATTAAATCACACAGTGCTCTCTTCAACTAGCAACAGGCTGGATTAGAGCTACAGAGCAGAGAAGTCTGGGCTAAAGCCAGTTTGTGGTCCTTTAATGCACGCTAGTCTGCCTCAGATTTGAAAGCTGTATGGCATTATGGGAGACTTTGGGTGTAATCCCTATAAATAAATAAACAAAGGAGTTGAAGATAAAGGCACGATTATGAAGCACTGAAAAGCACCACCGATGTCAATGATGTAAGATGTGGATGCAAGAAATAAAAGGATGGGTCCAGAACCTTGGTTTAAAATTGTATTGAAAACCCTGGTTTAGGAACGGGACTCTTCTGTTAAATTCCTTCCTTCTCACAAGCCTTGGGGCAGACATAAAGACTAACAGCTTGTTCTGCAACAAATTGAGCTGGGGATTGAAAGAGCGGGGTGCTGCCTGCTCTCCACTGACTCCCCGGGGATCATTCAAAGCAAACAGTAAGCTTATTCGGAGTAGGTGGTGCAGTGGCTTCCCCACATACAATGTCCATATGGGAAATCAGTCAAAGTGCTGTAATCAACTTGCCTGCTCACCAACTCCGCTATTTGCATGAGGTCTAACGCTCCTTATGTGTACATGTGTTCATTTAAGGACAAGGCTTGCACAACTGAAGTCCCTGGCAAAGTTCTGTCGCACTTCAGTGGCTACAGGACCTGGCTCCAGGAGCTTGCTGCGGGTGGACTAAGGCTGGAGAGCATCAATGCTGTTAACATTGTATTTCCTTCAGTTGTGTCATTTGATTAAAAAAAAATGAAGCCTGACACATGATTACAATCCCTTTAGTATCTAGAAATACTCTGATTCACAAATCCCAGCTGCTTTTGCCTTCATAGATTAGATTGGAAAAGTGCTTTACTCCTGGCAGGTCCCTTCCTAAGGGACCCTTCCTTTCCCTCCAGAAAAAAATTAAGTCGCTAATAAAATCGTTAGGCCACCTCAATGTTACCTTGTGTCTGTGTATGTGTTTCAGTAAGTTGTACAATGCAGAATCAGAACCTAAAATCTAAAGTTATACCTATTGCATATCAGAATATTCGATTACCTGCCACAGATTTGAGTCAAAATGCCATTTCTTGTGCCTGCGTCCTCTAACAGACCTTGAAATGAGAAGGTGCAAGTTCCAAGAAATAAAACTCATTCAAATTTTCTGCAGAAAATCCTGGGGCATACACCTAAGGATAAGAGTGAAGAAAAGGAAGGAGACATCATGAAGAAAGAGAAATGCTCCTTATTTGCTTTTTTGAGCTTAAGCTCAAGGTATGGAACAGGGGGGCTTGAACGTGCTTATGATCTGGACACAGCACCTTCACCCCAAGCCAAATGTTTTCTGAGAAGGTGGAGAATTTACTGGGAAACAAGTGCAACAAGTTTGAAAAGGACTCTGTTAGGGGAAAAAAAAGAGGTGAAAACAACCATACGACCACAACAGACAGCCTCCTTCCACCTGCACTAGGGCTTGTGGTCCTGGTAGAGCAGTTTAAAGAGTTACCACCCTTCCATCAGAGTTTAGTGCCTCTAATGAACTTGTGAGGGTTTATGCAAATCCATCCCACCTGGCATGACAGTGGCCTAGAAGCACTCCTGTAATCTATCCCTTCATCTCCGATGAGAATCTAGAACTAACAGCAATAACTTCCTAACCCACTTGCTTAAGGGCTACCTGTGCCCTGCAACAAAATTCCTCCATCTGAAAAACTGAATAGTCCCCAGCCAGGTTACTGCCTAAATTTGCTGCTCTTCTTGGGAAAACCAAACAAAACTACAACCGTATAAAAGTGTATGATACCTATGACTTGGGCATCATAGAAAAGGAACTGTTTTAAAGCAGTGTTCACAGATGGCACACCACAGTTAACAACCATGTCTTCCAAGTGTTCTAAGAAACATATTGACCTCAGGCTCCTTTTCTTGTGTAGTTAACCTTGCTATCAACAGAAGACTGTGTAATCGTACTACTTAGCTGTGAAAGAAGTAGACAAGACAGAGGGCTTTGCAAGCCCACAGATGGTAAATACCAGTGCCAAGAGCTTTACTTGGCATGATAAATGTCCTGTTGACATATCTCAGAGCTGCCATTACAAAGCAGAACCGTTTGTGATACAAAATATTTACAAACAATTGTAAATGTGACTTAACCTAGTTTAAGTTTGGAATTTATTTTCACACATGTGGAGACTCCATATCAAAAGTGAAGTTCTTCACAAGCTAACTTATCTTGGGGATGGTAGTAATGACCAGAATTGTGTTAGAGAGCAGTGATATGCTAGCTAAATCTGTTTTTTTTCCTAAGTACTTTAAATAAGTGAGCAAGAAGATGAAGGGCCTGGGTTCCCCAGTTGTCTTTTTCTTTGAATGAGATTGTTGTCTACAAAGCTGCTGGAGAACAGGTGAAGGGGCAAATTAGAGATGTGCCAGGTGACGATAGCATCTAGATATTTTGAGGGATGATGAAAAGTAAGTTCCCATCAAAGTTTACAGGTCTTGATTCCTGTGTTTACTCTGGCTTTCCATCAGCCCAGTACTGCTGTACTCAGGTTTGGGCTTGCTTTTAACGAGGGACCTTTCCATGCAGTGAAGAATCAACTGTTATATGCCTGGGGGTATGTTCCGCTGTATCTACTTGCTTAAGATTTCAAAGATTGTTCTGTAGCAGAAATCTTTCTTTAGCTCAAAGATAAAAGGGTGTCTTTTCAATCTGTAAGGTTCTGTAAGGATAGATTACTCTATTTTTTATTTTAGGGAGAAATTAGGCATCCCTGAGTTGACTGCAACAGTCCTTGTTCCTCATCAAGAGTAAAGGAAGAATTGTGTATAGTTAAGATTCACTGCAAATTTTTAATTCATTACTTATGTAAAATAAGGACTCTCTTTTTCTCCAATGTTGGACATTATAATTTTCTTATTCCTTTTATTAGTTTTGGTTTGTTTTACAAACCTGGATTAATCTATCTGCATTATACCCTGTTGAAGGAGATGACGTGAAATTTTAGAATGAGAAATTGTGCACTAATTTCAGGTAATGTAGCTGAGACATTGAAGGTTTAATTTTTTTTTTTTGTCAGAGTATTAATTAACACTATAAATTAAAAATAAACATGTTCGCAAATCCTACCCCCACCCAATTTATTTTGATTAGTATATTCAAATGGCCGGTAATTCCATTTTCCAGGTCTTTCTCCCAACTTACTGCCACATCACCCCTTTTACCAAGCCAAACTTTGTCCTTTGGACAAACTTCTGTCATTGCATTTGCACCCATTTCTTCTGCCTGCCTGCTTGGGTACCACCAGCATGGAGAGCACAGGAAAAGGAGAATTCCAGTACTTGGCCAAAGGGAATGGGAGCAGTTAAGAGCACAGATTTCAGGGAAAAAACTGAAACCCTGACCTGAATCATGCTCAGAAGATATCTCCAGCAGTTGCAAATGAAATCTTCATGGAGGAGCTGTGAAAAAAGGTTGCACAGATTTATAGTTTGCCAAATTTAACCAGTTTCTTGTGAAAATTACAGAACACACCACCCCCACCCCCACCCTTAGTACTTTGCCAGCTTTCAAGTCCAAAGCCTGGAAGTGCTATAAGGAGGTGGTTAAAATACTACTTTTAAAGGAGAAAAATAGTGTCTTTTACCCCAAACTTTTTCAAATCAGTTTTTGTGGAACCATTGTTGCTGGAAGTTAAAAAAAATTGTATTTCAGACCCAGATAAATAGCTGCCCTGGAAAATTCAGCTCAAGTAGTTAAGAATATAGAATCATAGAGTATCTTAAGTTGGAAGAGACCCATAAGAATCATCAAGTCCAACTCCCTGCTCCTCGCAGGACTACCATATGACTAAATGTGTTGTCCAGACGCTTCTTGAACTCTGACAGGCTTGGTGTTGTGACCGCTTTCCTGGGGAGCCTGTGACAGTGACCGACCACTCTCCCAGTGAAGAAACTTTTCCAATCTGAACTTCCCAGAGGCAGCTTCATTCCATTTCCTTGTGTCCTATTGCTGGTCACACGGGAGAGATCAGCACCTCCTGCTCTGCTGCCCCCCTTGAGGAAGCTGTAGACTGCCATGAGGTCACCCCTCACCCTTCTTTTCTCCAGGCTGAACAGGCCAAGTGACCTCAGCAGCTCGTCATAAGTCTTGTCCTCCAGACCTTCCACCATCTTGGTCACCCTCCTCTGGGCACACTCTAATAGTCCGATGTCCTTCTTTCACTGAGGCACCCTAAGCTGCACACAGTGCTCAAGGTGGGGCCGCACCGGTACAGTGTAGAGTGGGACAATCAGCTGCCTTGACTGGCTAGCAATGCTGTGATGGATGCACCCCCAGACACTGTTGGCCCTTTTGGCTTCCAGGGCACGCTGCTGACTCATATTCAACTTGCCATCAAGCCAAACCCCCAGATCTCTCTCTGCGGGGCTGCTCTCCAGCCTTTTGTCCCCCAATTCGCACATATAACCAAGATTACCCTGTCCTGGGTGGAGAATCCAGCACTTACTCTTGTTAAATTTTGTACGGTTGGTGATTGCCCAGCTCTCTAGTCTATCTAGATCTCTCTGTAAGGCCTCTCTACCCTCAAGGGTGTCCACAGCTCTTCCTAGTTTAGTATCATTGGCAAACTTACTTAATGTACATTTTATTCCTGCTTCCAGATCATTTATAAAAACATTAATGAGCACTGGCCCTAAAACTGAGCTCTGGGGAACCCCACTGGTGGTGGGCTGCCAGCCTGAGGTAGACACTTTTACTGTAACACTTTGAGCCTGACCTGTCAGTGAATTGTTCACCCAACATATTACGGACTTGTCTAACTGTGTGCTGGACATTTTGTCCAGAAGGATACTGTGAGAGACGTTATCAAAAGCTTTGCTAAAATACAAAACCCCCAAAATACTGGCTTCCTTTGGTCAGCTAGATGGGTGACCTTGTCATAAAAGGAAATTAAGTTAGTTAAGCAGGACTTTCCCCTCATGAACCCATGAAGACCAGTAACTTTAAAAGTACATGAAAATTGTCTAAAAAAATAAAAAAAAAGGAAAGTACTTAGCAGTCCTTCCTATAGAAAACTCCAGATAAAATGCCTGTAATTCTCATGTTCGCTATCATGCTGATTAATGTTTTATTGCATACAGGCAAGCCATATAATTTAGTGAACAGCACAACAGGCTGTTCAAGGAAAATCATAGTAAGGATGTTTAAGATTTTACCATCACAGGAGAGCTAAACAAGATTTTTGATATCTGACTGAGAGTACCAGAGAAGACAGGCAGGCTGACAGATTATCTCCCTGATTAAGGCAACGGTGCCAGTGTGCTGTGTTGTTTGCACGCAGACTGTTTCCTTTAAATAAGTCTCTCCTGACCTTTGCAGCAGGTAAGAGTGATGCTTGCTTGAGGACAGCACACTCCATGTGTGCAATTCAAGGAAGCTGTAAAAGTCCATGGATCCGGACCCCAAGGCTTGGAAAATCCTCTGGTGCTCTAATGTTGTTGTATTATAGAAATGCCGTAACCATTCACCTCAGCAAGGTCACAGGTTTCAGTGATGCCAGGATAACAGTCTGTGCCCCATGGCATTCTTTAACCTGTCCATAGAGAGTGCGTGGTCACCATGTCCTCTACCTATGATGGCATTACCTGTCAAAACCTGGAAACACGGCAGAGATAAAGAAGACACATGTGCAGGTGTGAAGCAGCATGTGGAATGCCTACCTTTCTACTGGACCTCAGTTTTCTGCTAGGTGCTTCAGCTGTGGCAATTATCCATGGGATTTCCCAGTTCCTGACCCAGGGACCCAGAAAGCATGACACTTGCTTGTAACCAAATATTCCTTCTCCTCACTAACCCTGTGCCAAGCACCAGTAGGAGGCAAGGGACGACTGCCAGACATTTGTTGACACGTATACATTACAGGCAACATATTGATCACCTCTATATATCAGGCTGTGTACATAACAATTTTAATATAATCAGCAATGACAGATGTTCATTCTATAAAGCTACACTTACAATATTACTAAAAAGTCTACTGTCCAGTGATTAACATATCAAAATATTACATGGTGTATTGTGGTCTGTCATATGCATTCACAGAGGAACAGTTTTCTCCCTTACACCACTATCCTCCATCAGCATTCGTGAACTGGAAGCCTCCAGTGTTGTGATAAAATTAGACAGAGAGGTCGTTGTGCTATGCTAGGTGACTCCCTGATTTACCCTAATTTATTTTGGTTTGGATTGGCTAGCCCACAATTAGTATAATGGCATTTGTTTAAGATAAGATAGGAAAAGCAAAGGTGATAGAAAATTATACCAACCAAGTGAAAAGCTGAATAGATTTTTGCTACTGCAGATCTTGGAAATCTCCCTCATATGTGGAAATCTGTATTGATAAGTATAGCTAAGTATTATATGAATGATGACTTGCTAAGTACATTTAACTGCTGTCAATATGCAGATTACATAGATCCCAATATGTGAAATACTTAATACCCTCAGCTCCTAATACAACAAGTGGAAATTGAGAATTAGTAGTAATATATTCAAATCTTTTAAAGATAAAGCATAAAATTTGGCAATGTTTAACCTTGTCTTGTCTTCTCATTGCTTCCTGAAATGAAAAGCCTAAAGACCTAATTCTTTTTTAATTCCTCTGACGTGGTATTTTGGCAGTCTTTCCCACCTATCTAGCCTACATGCTATTTGGATGTACTAGTGTTGAAACATATCTGATATTCAGAACATAATAATTTTCTGTGGGGTAACTGGAAAGTGCACTGAACTTTCCTTGAGAGACTTGCTCAAGGCATGGATCATATTATCCTCTGTAGCTATGGGGAAGCCACAGCTAAAAATAAATTTTGTGCTTTATTTTAAGGTTAAAAAACACATTAGAAGTAAATCATTAATCCAAAGGAGCTCTGATCGTTGCTATTAATAGTAAAGTAGCTGATCTATAATAGAGATTGTATACCTGGTTTCCTAAAATAAACTTGGTGTGAAAAAAATAGCACTCGTGCTACTACTGTTGGTGAAGTACATTCCAAGAAACAGCAGGCTGAGTTCTGCCTTAGGATCATACTTGCTGCAGGCGAGGACGTCTCCTGCTCAGCTATGCAAGCTGGCGGGAGTCCCACCCGAATGCCGCTCCGGTCTGCTCAGGCTGCGTCCCTCGGTCTCGCTGGTGGAGCAGAAGCAGTTTATCCAATATTTCCTCTTGGATCGAGGGTTTGCGGAGGGGCCGAGAGTGGGTTATATTTCATAATCTATTAATTTTCCCTGAAGGGACTTGCAGCTGGAAGTGAGTTGTGTTATGAAACATTAACACATTCCCTTCCCAGAGTTAATGGGAAGATCAAGGGGAAAATGTGTCTTCCTCCATCTTCTTTTCCCATCCAGCCTGGACTTGCACCACACCCATGCTGCACAGCACTGGGAGAGTGTAAACCAAATGGACCTTAGTTCCATTTGATTCAATTTCAAATAAAGATATTCAGTTTTACATAGAAATAATTTCAATTGGATTTTGAGAACTTTCCTCACACTGAATAACTGCTTTTCCTATTAACAGTTCTATTGAATTCAATGGAATTGAATTTATGGGGTAAGAGATGACTCAACATGACAAAGCGTCACAAAATCAGACTTTAACACAAGAAACCTTTTTGGGTTGTATTTACAAGGATCCCACCCTGTAGGCATCTTGTCCATGGGAGGAGCTCTTAAGCATATCACCAGACAAGAAAACACCAATAATAAATAGTTACAACATCAAAAGTATGCTGGTATAACATCAGCAGGACACTCCGGTGGCATCACAGCACTTCTAGTTTTCCCCAAGGTAAATAAATGCAGGGTGTTTGGCAGCTATGGCAGCTCTCTGTGAGCCATGACATGAAAATCTTATTCAGGTGTCTAAGGAAAAGCACACTTGCAAATACTAAACTAATACTGCTTTTTTGAAGCTACTCTTACTACCCTTATTTTTATGGTAAAGTTCCTAACTACCTGATCTTGCTCTCCATGCCAGTGCTGTCACTTGTTCTTGTAGCCAGAGCTACCTTAAACGGACTTGAACTGGGGACCGCAAAAGGACTCAGTTTCCTTGAAGAATTCCTGCGTTGTTTTTCTCTCTGTTACAGACTGATTGGAAAGAGTCACTTCAGAATTGCAAGTGTAAATGCAGGCAAAAAAATCACAGAAAGTGGAGACGGAAAACTGTATTAAAATCATCACTCCTCTGCCAGGAAAGAGGTGTAACACTTAAGGAATGCCCAAAGCACAACAGTGAGGAAAGAGGAAAATTCATGCTTCAAGCTGACTGCTTTTCCTTGCCAAATAGTATTGCAAAGCACTGCCTAATTAGCTATCTGCTATCACCCACATATCCTTCAGCCGCACTCTTTGGCAGGGCTTCTTCCTGCCACGAAGTACCAGCTTTCTCTAAGATACATTAGTTTGCATTTTCCAAGGTCAATCTCACTGTATTTGCTGCCCATGTTTGTAACCACTCTTTGGTATCAATATTGCCGCTCTCACTAGCGGGTGAGGCACTTCTGAATCCTCGCCGCTTCTTTCCATGACACTTGGCTTTCCGAAATGACACGTAAAGGAATATCACTTCCATCAAATTGTCAGTCCATATCACATGCAGTATCATGAACATTTATTCACTAGTACAATTTCATAAGATTCTGTAACACTTTTCTAAGATGTAAACAACACTTTTCTAAGATGTAAACATATTTTATGATTCTGCCAATGTCTGAAAAATCAAGCAATTCTAGTAAGATTATTTTTCAGACACGGAAGCTGTTTCATTGTTCATGGCTTCATATACTCTCAAGGAGCCCAGTCCTACCTCCTTTACTTACCCAGACAGATCCAATGGCACAGCTTATGAAAATAGGCAGAATTTGGTCCTGTATACCTGTTTTGCCCTGGTTAAAAACAGCACAAATATTGGTATCATCTGGCATCTTCTAACACTGAATGCTGGACAGGATTTTTGGAGGAAGTTCAGCACTTAGCTGCCCGTGAAACCAATAGTTATTATGTGCCAAATACTTCACAACAGCACCGACAGATCATAAAACATCTTTACGGGGATACTTTGAGATTTCTGTACCCTTAGCACCATCCTTCATCTCTGACACATGCTAGAGGAACCTGGGTGACAACAGATCTGCCCGTATGCCCTACATTTTGACCGCTCCTACGTGGCATAATGCATCCCAAGATACCTGTACAAGCCTGTTCTAAAGCTATTTTGCCTAGCTGCTTTCACTGTAAGGAAGGGCAGGGGGAACAGAAAACACCACTTATTGGTGTTTTTTATTGGTGTTGAAGCCGAATGTGGCTTCATATCTGAGACAGTATCCAGAGAGAGCATTCACAGGTTTGTCCTGTGAAAAGGGGCTGTAGCCCCTCATTAGCACTGCCCAAGGTGGTGAGCCGAGCCCTTCTCCTATGGGTTTCAGCTGTCTGCGATCCAAGACCTGGTTCTGATCACACCAGCCCTGAGAAACTTCTGAAAAAATAGTGAGAAAGTACACAGAGTCATGCAAGATAAGAAAGGCAAACCAACAGCGGGCAGTTTTGAGATGTGGTTAGTTAGCAGTTCAAGGACTCAAAAGGAAAAAACACTGCTATGAAAAGGTGTAAAATCCTAAGAGAAAAACCAGGTGGTTGGAAGATGGCAACATAGCAACAGTCAGCCCGTTCCAAGGACAGCAAGGACTTTTCCCCACATGGCTGACAACTGCCTGGCCAGCAGAGGCTCGCTGCTTCAGGAGAAACATCGCTTCATGACTGTCACCTTCAGAGCCTCCCAATGCTCTATGTCCACTTAGGTGGGAAACCATGAAAACCACCACCTTTTAGCCATTGGTTATGAAATTGCATTCCTCCAGACCTCTAGTTTGTCTGCCATGAGCTTTTAATCTTCACTGTGGACATTAGTCATATGGTTTAGTGCTAAAATGGGTAATATAATGCAGTGTACTTCCAGAGCATGGAAATCGTCATTCCTAAATCATCTTGACATGAAGATCCGGTAATCTTCTGAGAAGCTCTGAGAATCAAAGGAACTAGCTCAGTCTTGATCTGTCGAGAAACTGAAGAAGAGCTTGATCTTGTAAAAAGGCAAAAGAAGAAAATTGGTATAATGCAGGAATGATAACAGTCTCCTGCTAATTAAATTATTAAGGCCTCTAATAAAGAACAGATGATGTTTCAATGATGATTATGCTATATTAACGCTTTGACAACTATATGTTTCTGCTTGTATATTAAATGAATGTGTTAAAATGTGATACATAAAGCACTTCCTTTCCTCCCACGATTCAGTAACAGAAAGAAACCAACTAAATGTTTTTCTCAAACTTCTGCACAAAAATTACCATTGGAACACAATTAAACCTCAGAGTTCAGTCCCAAAGAAGTTTGGTAAAGTTGTGAATAACAGGGTACTCTGACCTGATTTTTTGGTGTGACTATCGCACGTATAAACTAAACCCCCCAGTTTCAGTCAAAGTTCTATCAGTGGAAATGCAAACGAGAGCAGTGTTGTCCCGGGATAGGAAATTACAGAAAAAAAAAAAGAAAAAAAAAGATTGACAGTTTGAAGTGCACAGCGATCCAGTAAACTGCACAAGTTAAAGATCTTTCACCAACTAATGAAACTGTAATAATAAACATTTTATGAAAACATTTTTGAAATAGCAATATAAACATTTTCTAGAAGTCTGATAGTATGTTGGTATATAACATATTTCATATCTTGAGCACCTGAAGACATATGAAGGTCAACTCTGTGTCTCACAATGCCTTTGAGTAGTTTCTGCGTTCATTGCAAGGACCCATAGTAATGAAGACAGCACAAAACCTTGAACTGAAGAGTACTACATACCTCTTGTGGTGTTGTCAAGAAATGCTAAAGAGAAATTGGCTGCTTAGTATCGTCCAAGACTCACTCAGCAATGAATTACCCCTGGGGATGCTAATTCTACCTCTGCCCGAGATCCTGCCTCATTTATGGTTTCCCTTTCATCTTTTACTTACCTGGCTTGCAGGAGTAGCTTCTCTTTTGCAATGAGACTACGGGTGGTGGGATCTCCTATTGGACCTTCCTGGGCCTCTTGCTGTACAGCAGCACCTGTCTGTGGACATTCCTGCATGGCCATTTAATGCCTTCTCTGTGGCTCCGTGTTATCACGGGCTAAATCAAGCGAACACTTAATGGAGTCAGGACACCTGGAAAATAGTTTCCAGCTGGGAAAATCAAGACTGACTGACCGACCAACCGTGCAGTTAGTTAATATTTAGGTACGGATTTATGCTTGTTTCTAGAAAGTGTCCCAACAGCACAGCTTGATGCAGCATAAGACATAAAAATAAAACCTCTCGTTTAATAGATTTCTTATGCTTCCTGTGGATAATCTGTGGGTTGTTGAGGTGCTACTTCTAATGTTTACAAGAAAAAGTTTAGTCCCTTGCCCAGGGTAAGCTTGGGCCGCAGCAAACGCTAATTTCGGGCTTTCTTTCGGCTTGCAGAACCTTTCCGCCTGAGGGCCCGCCCGCACGGGCTGCC
>NW_009259596.1:4741566-4768591 GCF_000687185.1 Egretta garzetta
GTTGCCCCGGCCGCCCTGGGGCTGGCGCTGCTGCAGCTCATTGGCATCGTGCTGGCCTGCCTGCTGGCTGCCCGCATCCCTGCCCACCTGCTGGGCATCGCCACCCCTCGCTGAGATCCCCCGGTCCTGCCCCTTATCCCCTCCAGCGCCCTTCTTTCCCCTAGACCTGGGTGCACCCCATTGGGAGCATCGTCCCTTCGTATTCCCCACTTGCACCTGAGCTTCCTCCTCCAGACTCCATTCCTTCTCTGGAGCCTGTGTCAGGTGCATCAACCCCACAGGCGTCTCCAGAGCCCCTCAGAGCTGGGGAAGTGCCTGCTGGCCTGGCCGTGCCCGCTGCAGGGCAGCAGGTCCCTGCTGCCTCCCTGGAGTCTCTGGGCCGCTTCCGCAGAGAGTGGTGGCAGCACGGACAGACGTCACCCTCTGGGACAGTGAGGACAGCCGGATCAAGGCTGCGTTTTCTGGGTGATGTAAACATCCTGAGGCACTGAAAGGAAAGAGGAGAGGGTCTGAGAAAGCAAGAGAGGTGTCTCTTGGCATTATACCAGGTGAGTGATCTTCTGAGAGTGGAAAATTATGTTACGAGAAAATGATGCTACTGGAAAACTTGGAGTGCACAAGGGGCAGGTCTGGCCCGGGGACACCCAGGTAGCCATGCCAGCAGCTGCCATCGAGGTCTGCTTGAGGGACTGCCCAAGCAGTACGCACCCCATCGCCGCAAAGATTTCCCACCTTTGCTGTGTGCAGATCCAAGCTGTCCGGCTGCTACGGGTGCTTTTCCCACTGCGGTGACTCCGATGCTGATCTCAATCTATAGGTGGAGCTGCAGCTCTAAGTGCTACTCCCTCCTTCAGGATGTGCCTGTCCTCTTAGCCAGTGCTTTGCTGGTTGTGTCTTTGCAGGGCTGAGAAGACCTTAAACTTGGGTCCCTGTCATACAAGAGGATGGCAAAAGCGGTAGGATCAGACCTGACTAGGGGTGGCAAGAGGAGGGAAGGGCAGATTGCCCTTTAGAAGTTTCTTTTGGACTGTTGCTGTTAACTTCAGGGTGAGCAGAACAGACTCTGGTTTATAGAAGGGTTTCTAAAAACAAGCCCTCAGACTCTTTGACCTTTTTCCTTTTTTAAGGGATCTGTCTCTGAAGTGTGCCCCTACCTACGTTTTTTAAGCCAGCTCTGTACAACCCGAGAGTAAACAGAAGACCCCAAGACTTTCTGTGTAGCCCTGGGTGTGTGCAGGACAGACAGCAGTGTAAATCTACAGGATTTTGGTTTTTTCCAACAGTTCTGGGCTTACACTTATAGCTTTAGGAAAAACAAGTCCTGCACTTTAGAGGGTCCTGAATTTTCAGAGCTTCACCCCTGCTTCTTCCCACATCCTTGAAACCTGTGAACTGGACTTCCACATGTTTCTCTGCCTCACAGCGCAAAGATGTTCTGACTACCCCCCTTACCCAGAAAACTGGGGAGGGAGGATTTCGGAGAAGAACCAAGAACCACAAAGGAACCCCAGGGTGTGGTGTCTTTTAGGAACGTGGAGAGCAAAGCTGTGGAGAATCGTCAAATGCCAGCAAATACGAGCAGGACAGGAAATCTTGAATGATGAAGATCAATTGACAGCTTCACGGGAGGAGTGGAGTACCCTTGGGGGAAAGGGAATTAGCAGTGAAGCTCCAGAGCCTGGGCAATGAATGCATGGGGTGAGGGGTGAGGAAGGCTGGGCTTGTTTTCTTCCTTGATTGCCCTTTCTACTTTTGACTACATTTCTGGCTTTCTCTTCACCTCCCACCGAAGAGCGACTGCTTGGCTGCAAGGACAAGCCAGGCAGAGCCTCCGTCCCACTGGTGCAGGAGGTGAGAGCTGCTCCTCCCGCTCACTTTGGGAGATGGAGCTGGCCCTGCCTGCTGGGGCGGCTGTGCCCTGCTCACCCTGGTGAGGCAGGCAAAGGCAGAGCAAACCCATTGCTGCCTCTCCATGGGGAAAACCAGATCAAATGCAGAGCTAACCCTCTGCCCGCTGTTCAAATCCTCACAGTTTCTATACCTAAAAGAACCCTGCCTTGGTATTTCTGTGCTTTACCCCTGCTGAAAGTAAGCTTTTAGGATTTTGTTTGACAATGCTCCTGGCGGATGAAACCAGGGCAAAAAGTGTATTCACTTGGAAAGATTCTGATTTCAGGTATCTTTACTGCTTTTAATGGTTTATGCCATTTAAAAATACCTGGAAATACCACCACTTCCCTGTCTTTTGGGATAATGAAGCCTTTTTTTTTTTTTTCTCCCACCACTCGTCTTTTTTGGGAGAGGGATTGCTCAATTCTGTGGTGAATTTGTTCCACCTGCAGGATTATAACTGTTTCTGACCTGGGGATAGTGCTGTGGTTTGGCCTGCTAATAACAGCCCCTGACTTGGACTGCCCTCACAAGGGTGCAGTATTCCTGCAGAGTGAAGCCGGCTTGTCCAGGGAACATAAAGGGAATTTGAATTCCCCCAACTTACATTAACAATTGTGCAAGCCTGATGGTAGTTGAGAATATAAAAAAAAACCAAACAAAAACAAAACACCACCACCACCACCCCCCCCCCAAACCAAAAAACCAAACCAATGTAAATAGGTGTTTCCTTGGAAAAGTGACGTTTTACTCTCCAGATAGGCCAAATAGTCTAAAGTTTAAATGACATTTCAGCTGAGGACTGTTGAATCCAGAACGCTATTTACAAGCAAAAATCTACAGGGACCAGTAGGGAGTATCCAGCACTCCCTGGAGTCCAGGCACACAAACTGATTTTACTAAATTTATGAAAATGTTCTTTGCCCATGGAAATAATTCCCCTGGGATCAGTTCTCTCAACCAAAACTCACAAGATCAAAAGTAGAGAAACTGGGTTTTCCTTTTTCGAGAGCGATTCTAGTCTGTACAGGTGGATCTTAGGATTCTGAGTTAACAGTTATGTTGTGCTTGGGTGTTAGCTGTGGCTTTATCTTAACTGCCCCTTTGCTCAGGTATCAGCTGGCTGTGTAATGGCGATAATCATGTTCCAGGTGAAGAATGCAGTGTAAACAGGCTTCTTGGTCATTTGACTATTCATCTGAACAGATGAACTTTGAAAATGCGTTGGGAATCTGTCTTTATAGAGAAAACAATGCTTCATTTTTTAGTGCTGATGTTTATTGTTTTATGTAATATAATTTTTTATTTTTGTTTGTAAAATGTCCCTGTATTAAAACGCCTTTTTCTGGAGTCATGCACTAGTGGAACTCCTGTTATTTTCTGGAAATCAATGTCATGTTGTCATGAGCAAAAAGTGTAGTTTGTATGGGAAATGGTATTTCAGGAATAAAGTTAAGCAAGTGCTACGAGGAAAACAGGTCACTGTTTTGAATCCAGTTCAACGTTTGCATTTCTGTATGTGTCCGTGTGGTTCAACTAAAAGCAAGGGAAATTAAGTGTGCACTGGAATGTAAAGACAGAAGCATATTGTGTTTTTTTAATTCAGAAGATCCATTAAAGAAACAATAAAATAGGCATTGTGGGGAGTGTGGGAAAGGCACATGGAGTTGCACTGGGTTTATCACAGTGCTCTTCTTTTTCTGAATCAATAAGGTCTAAAAACTTATAAGAATCTGGCATTGCTCTTTTTTCGCTCCACTGATTACTAAAATTATTTCTGATCCTGACCCAACCACGTTATATGACACACAGCAGTCAGTCAGAATGAAGGATGCTGTTAAAACACATTCAACCAAAAACCTTGTGTAGATATTCGCTTAAGTGGCTAGAATATCAAAATAGGAATGATATGACCAAGTTTTAAGCATACCAAGTGCATGTTTGTGTGGTGGCTAGGTCTCAAATCTCAGGACAGCAACTTAATGTAATGAATAATTCAAAATGTAAACCTGCACTCTTGGCCTACACTCACTGAAATAGGATAAGCCTTGGCAATGATCACGTAAATGTTAAGTATACTTACCTCACCGAGGATTTCATGGACTGGCTGTGATTTTTAGTTGAATGTTTATTGCTAATTCCTAGAATAATAATTAACAATGTTAACTTTTATAGATATACGGAAGAAATGTCATTCTTCTCTAATTAATTCCCAGACTAGCAGATTCCCAGCAGCCGTTTCAGTTATCTTTAATTCTTCGTGCTCAGTGACCAAATTTTAATTAAATCTTAAAAATTATCTAGATTCAATGTTAATTTTGTTCTGGATGGTCAGAATGGCTGTAACTGGAAAATATTACACTGGGCAGCACCATCTATCTACCCCTCGCTGGCATACGTGTTTGTTTTCTGTCATCCTCGTCAGCATGAAGTCACTCATCGAAATGGTATGCTTTAATAAAAGCTGATCCCATCTTTTACAAAAAGCTCACCTCAATTTTAACATCATTGGTTATCTAATCAACCAAAAACCCTACCAAATTCAGTATAGGAGCAAGCTGTGTTGCATGTGTAGAAACAATAGCTCTGTTGTTTGGACAAACTGAGATTTAGGATTAATGAGGTGGTAAGATTAGACCCTTGTTATGAAACAAGGACTATTTTATAACATTGATCTAGAATACCAAGGATATGACTCTTTCAAACTTCCAAAGTGTTTTGATGTTTTGCCCAACATCAGTTATTCCCTGGACTTGTGTGTAGCTGAACTTGACGTTACAGATAACCAGAACTAAAAATGGCCTTTACAATGGACTGTGAATTTTTAGAAAGGATGTGGCTTTTCTGGGGGTAGAAAACTTAAACAATAAGTAAGCAGTAAGATTGGGTAAATCAGAGAAGGAAAAATATTTCTTTTGTCAAAAAGTAATTTTCATGTTTGTGTATCTAATTATAACATTATCTTCTTTCTTCTGGAGAAAATACAATCACTTAATACCTCTGTGACTTCCACTCATAGCAGCTGATACTGTATAAAGCCCTTGGCAAGAAGAGTACTCATCCTTCTATTCCCACAGATAAATTGAAGTGACGATGCCCTTTTTCGTAGGTCCAGCAACCTACAGGAGATTTTGATAAATCAGATAGCATGGGAAGAGAGCTGGAAATTCAATGTTTTCCCGATCAAATATTTTGGGTTCCAGTAAAAAAGGCACGTCCATGGAAAGTTTGGGAGGTCAGGTTAAGAAGCCTTACCACAGTCTTGTTCTGAAGCACCATGAAATATTGCTCAGAAACTTAAACACAAGTCACACAACTCACAGAGCCTGAGACCTTCTTTTCAGCTCAACTCTCTTCAGCCCAGAGGGTGGCAGATAGCACCAGGAAGGGGGCGCTGGTTTTTTATACTATATTTGTTTGAACTGTGCTGGCATAAGCATTGAACAGAGCAAGTCAGAAGATACTTTTAACTTAAAAAGATCTCTGTAGTTTCTAAAGGTGTATGTAAGGATCAGGGGAACATCTGTAAAGACGTTACATGTCCTGTCTTTCCCCTTCATCCACCCACACATCTCTACCTCAGGGAGTTTAGCAAAGCCACAGCCACTTCCCCATAACATCCCAAATTCTGTCTCAAATAGTTAATGAAGGCATTGATTTGTGGGAAGAGGGTTTTTTTTTTTTTTCACTAGGAAAGCAGACAGTTCATATTGGTTTATTTTGCACCCATATTGTTTTTGGGGTTTTTTGGTCCGGTGCCAGGGCAGGAAGGAATAGCTCCAGAGAACAGTACAGCTAGAAGAACATAGGTCCAAATAGAGACCTGAAGGAGTTAAAAAACAAAAGACAATGCCTAAAGGTGAAGGCAGATGTGGTGACCGTGAGACTGCGAAGGAGGAGAAAGCAGTGGTGAGTTCTGCACTGCCATAAAGAGACTTTTCTGAGCAGAATTTAAGCATGAACTGCAAAAAGGATTTAAGTGTGGGTGAATCCCTTTTGCCATTGGCCTTCCGATACGTGTAGCGTTTACTTTTTAATGCCACTGTTTACTGTGTGCAACTTGAAAAATTAATGGGAGAAACATCATATCCTTGAATTTTAAGCTTTTCAGGATGATATTATGGAAAGACATGCAAAGCAAGCTAGAGTGCAAAACAACCTAGTGGTAGGATCTCCCGTGGTGGTTCTCTGTTTCCTTCTTTCCCAGAGGCTGACCGTCTTTGTAAGGTAGGGTTTTTGACAACCAGTATGTTAACTGGCTAAAGGTATCTGTCCACGTAATTTTACTTCAGTCTATACTTCATTGATCGTGCACCCATTATGCTTCAAACTGGTAAAAATGCATGCTTCCACCCAAACCAGTTTGATTGAAAAACAAATTTCAATCTGTTCAATATGCCACTGTAGTTTGCTGAGAAACCAATTAAAGTATCGCAATTTAACCTTGTTTTCTTGTGCCCACTACTGTCCTGATGTACTTTCTGGGCCAGTAAAATTCAAATATCAAACGATATAGTGTTCCCATGTTATCAAAGGCAACACAAACACACACACACATTTTTCAGGAGCTCTGTATTTATTGGTCAGATATGTGGATTTGCTTGTGGATGAGATGGTGACAGAAAAAGAAGGAGCTATTTAAGCAACATACTGTTCTGTCCTTGACATTAGCTTTCCTTTGCAATGAACACTCAGTACTGTCTGTTGTGGAGAGGAAATCTTTTGTTAATGATTTTAATCCATGTGATAGAATTTAGTAGAGAATCTTATCTGGGCAACAGGATTAAAATGATCAAATTAAACATTACTTCAAATGCTCTAATTCTAGAAAGATTTTTCTAAACTGCTTGCAGTGATTTCTGTGAAGCCTTTCTTCTGTTCTCACATCCTGCTGATGTTAGTCAGGCTGGCTTCACAGCAGCAAAGTTTTTAAGTTTGCAAGCAGGAAAGTAGTGTTTGAAGCTGGAGTCTTAGACTATTTTGTAAATAGTACTCCTGTTTTATCATATTAGGGTAGTCAGACTGATACCTTATGAATATAACTTTTGTGTTTGTTGGTTTTGAACAATATCTTGGGTCTTAGGCAAGACCACAGCAAAATAAAGGGAAGTGCAATGCTCATATTGGCCAAGACAGGCAGCTCCTTGGAACTGGAGATTCTTGGAAGAGTATCATATTCCATCCTAACATTGCAACAAATATGTCGAATACTGCTTGGTGATTCATGTTATCAGATTGCCCAAAATAACAGTTTTACTCTGTCACCATGAGATATGTGCATCTTAAGGTATCGGCACTTTAAAGCAGTGATATGGTGTCATAATAAAACCTAAGAAAAGGGATCTTTCATGCTTAATCATTTCTGATAGCTCCACTTCTTCCAGGTGACAAAGATGGGGTGCTGGGAGTATCCCTGGTCGGTTGTAGGACTGACTGGAGAGTTGGGATTGATAATATCTTGGTTAAAATGTCAGCAGCAGTGAGAGTAGCCCTACTGCTTTATTACTGTTCTGAGTGCATCTTCCAGGGCTGTTTCTCTGCTGTTTGGTGTCCTGACCTTGCAAACAGCACTATGTAGGGCACCCGCTACCTTTTACTAATTTACAGGCAAAGTAACTGAAGTGGTCGTGTTGGGAAAATGACCCGTGCAATACAGTGCTCTACTTTCTGAGCCTTCAACATCCCTGCCATGATATAAAGGAAACCTCTCTAGCTAGTGGATGTCTTTTACCTCGTTTTTGAAATTTGTTGTTGTTTATTGAAAGGGTAATAAATACGTCTTTTTCCACGAAAGCTTTTCCCCATGAAAAAGCGTCTCTTGGAGGGCTGATATCATGGTGTCCCTTCTGCTCATGTCAGCGTCTGCTGTGCTGAAGTTCGCAGCGGGAACCTCTTCTCGCATAGCAGCTCACTGCTGAGAGGGGACTGCCTTGAGCAGACTTTGGAGTTCATAAGCACTTCGGTTTCACAAAACCACCTTTTTGACAAGATGCTTTTCTCAGTAGTTGTGCCAGAGTATTATGGCATGTTCCTTGACATAGTGTACTTGTCTCCCAGTAATCCCAGTCATTCTTGCCCAGGAACTCAGAAGAGGTAGAGATGGAGGCTTGCCATCTACAGTAGCACCTTGAGTTTTGGTGCAGAGTTTAGCCAAAATAATCATTGAAGAAAAGCACAAATCCAACAGCTGAATGTACCTATCTCGTGATTTGGAATAGATCTGTTCACCGAAACTGATAAAGAAAACACCGGGATGGCTAAGTTGTAAGCAGAATTAGAAATGCGTTAATATTGCCAAATTTCTCACCAGTCTAGCATGTTCACACTTTCTTGTGCATTTTACCCTTCCAAGACTTGTCTCTCTAACTCCGCTTCTTATTCACAGGGCGGTATTATCTGTAGTGCTCATCACAGTTGTTAGTTTTCTGCTGCCTTCTGGGTCCCTTGAACCAACTCCTCTGTCTTTTCTGGCTTCCCACCCCAGGAGTCAGCCAGCCCTCCCCGGCCTGAGCTCCTGGTTGGACAGGGTTTTGAAAAGAAGCCTCCTGATCTGCCTGGCTTTAGTAACAGCAGCTTTCTAGTGCTACTGGTCAATTCTGTATTTTTAAATTATATGAAAAATTTGTCAGAAAGTCAGAATTAAACAGTAATTTCAGGTAGCTATTTTTCTATTAGATAGTATTTGTTTCTTAGCAAAGCAAACACCTGCCCCCCATCTTCTTTATTGGCTTGATGGTATTGTTTGTTGTTGTTGTTTTGCTGGAATGATAATACTCTGGGGAACTTAGGTAGAAGCTAAACTAATTATTTTCCAAGGAAAATAAGTGGCTTTGGACCAGCTCTAGTAATTACGTTAATAATTTAATTAGTGAAGTTTAGAAGGTACCATTGAGCAAACTCATTAAAAAATAAACGTGTCATGGAATCATAGGATCTGATACTTCATCAGTCATCAGATACTTACTGGAAAAGTAGAGGTCTCTCTTCCAGATAGACTCCCAGAAAACGAGCTTCATGGTTTGAAGGCAGAATAGAAATTAATTTTAAGTCTCCTGATAGAGGGCATTGAGACACATACGTGGTTAATACAGCTCTCCCTAACAAGTAGAAATGGAGATGTGAGTGCTGTTTTGAAGCCAGCTTTCTAGCATATATTGTATGTGTCATGCTTCCAGTGTGTCAGGGATGTCATCCTTTATTTCCATTCCGTGTGATGCTCCTTGTCTGCTTATGACATTCACATTTATTTATTACTCAATTTTTGCCTCAAGACAGTTTTCATCATGTTCTTTTCCTTCTGCAGGAGGCTTAGCGGCAATGTTGAAACACCATTCTGTCCCTGCAAGTGGATCCAGTAGGATTTTTCCAGTGCTTCCTACATATTTCACCCTTAAAAAAAAAAAAAATAAAAGACAGTACTATTTTTCACTGAGTTTACACTGTGCAGTATCTTGTTTGCTTCTAATTTATAATATGAAATACAGATTAATCTTCTTGTCCACAGAGCTTTCTATCATATAAAAAGCATTGCTTGCCTTTAAGCCATTTATTTTTCTGAGTATGCTCAACGGTACCATCTAATCTTTATTAATGTAATTCCCCTGATGCTGCTTCCTCTCCAGCTTTTAATTATGACACTGTAGTACAACCAGCAGACTGCTGGTCAGCTCCTCGGTGGTTACATTTTTGGGAACTGCATTTCCTTTGTTCTTCACCCCAGCTTTTATCGTATTGATTATTTCTGTCTGATATTTACATGTTTCCAGGACATACTGTTCTGCTTCAAGTGAGATTTAAAAAGTGTTTGACACCCTAAATATCAGATCAGTTATTTCATATTTAACTTGATCCAAATTATTGCAATACTGAGTCCTGGGACTCTTTTCCAGAGCTGGTTGGCACAAAGATGGAAGCCATCAGGAACTTAAAAAAACCCCTTCATTCCGCAAAAGTACAGTCTTTAGGTTCTTTTGTTTTATAGCACTATTGATGGACACCTATATACATGAGCATAGAAAGCATGATTGTGCAACCTATATGGTAGTGTGTGCACATATCAATATATGGATATGCCAGTAGCAAGTGGTGGTGTGGCCAGTTGTGTTTAACATCTTTATCAACGACCTGGATGAGGGGATTGAGTGCACCCTCAGAAAGTTTGCAGATGACACTAAGCTGGGTGGAAGTGTTGATCTGCTTGAGGGTAGGAAGGCTCCACAAAGGGATCTGGACAGGCTGTATGGGGTTCAACAAGGTCAAGTGCTGGGTCCTGCACTTTGGTCACAACAACCCCATGCAATGCTACAGGCTTGGGGAAGAGTGGCTAGAAAGCTGCATGGCAGAAAAAGACCTGGGGGTACTGGTTGATAGCCGGCTTAGTATGAGCCAGCAGTGTGCCCAGGTGGCCAAGAGGACCAACAGAATCCTGGCTTGTATCAGGAATAGTGTGGCCAGCAGGAGCAGGGAAGTGATCGTGCCCCTGTACTCAGCATTGGTGAGGCTGCACCTTGAATACTGTGTTCAGTTTTGGGCCCCTCACTACAAAAAAGACATTGAGGTACAACAGGACGAGAGGAAACAGTCTCAAGTTGTGCCAGGGGAGGCTGACATTAGATATTGGGAAAAATTTCTTCACTGAAAGGGTTATGAGGCACTGGAGTGGGCTACCTAGAAAAGTCATTGAGTCACCATCCCTGGAGGCATTTAAAAGATGGGTAGACGAGGTGCTTAGAGACATGATTTAGTAGTGGACAGGTATGGTTGGACTTGATGATCTCAAAGGTCTTTTCCAACCGAATGATTCTATGATTCTGTATCATTTGGCCCAGGCCCAGCCATTAGACATGACTGGGGTGGCAGAAGCAGAGAGATCGCCTTTAGCCAGGACAACCACTAGACACAGAACAACTTCACCAAGGATGGTGTTAATTCAGGTTAAAACACAAGGAATCAGCTGCTGTTGCTCTGTGTTTTCTTTGAGGGCATCCATCCTCCCAAAGCCTGAAAGGGTCACGCAGACCAGTCTGGGCAGCTGGCACTAACCCATCAGATACCAGCCCACAGAAAGTTTGCAGTGTGCCCTGTTATCAGAGGCTTGTACACTGGTGATGGCAGAAAGGTCAGATTTAACGAAACCGTGAAGTCCAAAGCCCACGTGAATCTGTAAACTTGGGTATGGGAACAGAGAAGATGGCATTGCTGCTGATATGTGTGCCTACATAGTGTGCTATGGAAATCTCTCTGTGAGCTCTGTGCTCTCCTTGCTCAGACAGAAGCCTTATTATGGGAAGAAGCATCCTTCTGTGGCATTTGCTGCCTGGCTCCATTAAGGTGCCTGCTTCTGATCGGGGCATAGACTGTGACTGAAAGGAGGTTATAGTGAGGCAGGTGTCTGTCTCTTTTCCCAAGTAACAAGGGATAGGATGAGGGGAAATAGCCTCAAGTTGTGCCAGAGGAGGTTAGGTTGGATATTAGGAAAAATTTATTTACTGAAAGGGTTATTTAAGCATTGGAAGAGGCTGCCCAGGGAAGTGGTTGAGTCCCCATCCCTGCAGGTCTTTAAAAGATGTGTAGATGTGGTGCTTAGGGACATGGTTTAGGGGTGGACTTGGCAGTGTTAGGTTAATGGTTGGACTCAATGATCTTAAAGGTCTTTTCCAATCTAAATGATTCTATGATTCTAAGATGTCGTGGTTTAACCCGGCTGGCAACTCAGCACCACGCAGCCGCTCGCTCACTCCCCCCTCCCTCAGTGGGATGGGGGAGAGAATCGGGAAGAAAATAAAAGGTTAGAGCCGAGGGCTGAGATAAAGACAGTTTAATAAGAGAAAATAATAGTAATAGTAATAATGAGAATGATAACAGAATATACAGAATATACAAAACGAATGAGGCACAATGCAATTGCTCACCACCCGCCGACCGATGCCCAGCCCGTCCCGAGCCGCGATCACTCCCCGAGCCGTGATCAGTCCCCAAGCCGCGATCACTCTCCCCGCGACCGACCGACCGACTAACTCCCCCCGAGCATGACGTTATATGGTATGGAATAGCTCTTTGACAGTTTGGGTTAGCTGTCCTAGCTGTGCTGTACTCCCAGCTTGTTATGCACCTGGCCGAGCAGGAGAAGCTCAAAAAGTCCTTGAGTAGTCTGAGCACTACTTGGCAACAGCTGAAAACATCAGTGTGTTATCAACATTCTTCTGGTACTAAATCCAAAACACAGCACTATGCTAGCTTCTATGAAGAAAATTAACTCTATCCTAGCTGAAACCAGGACATAAGATTACAGCCAAGGAGTTTACCAGAGGCAGGTTTCATTCAGTGCTGAGTACCCAATAACTAACATAGCTTAGCACAAAGCCCAGTGCAACATAAGCAGCTGAAACAAATTCTTTTGTTTTGACCCAAAAAGAAAAAAACCCCTTAATGTTGAATACAGAATTTCAAAACTTTCTATCCAATCTGTTAATGGCACTATTTCCTGCGGTTTGAGATGCCTTGCAAGTCTATAGTTCACCTCCCATCTGAGATAAAACAAGTCTGGATTTTTTTCAGTTTTGTTCAAGACTGAACAATCTATATAAAATATAGGTCTAGGGTTTACGCTACCTTTGTTTTGTCAGTCATTACACAAAAATATAGCTATAACCATCAAATCTTCTCTTTTATGCCACTGGTTTGTAAATCATCCCTTTGTAGTTCTAAAGGATAATTGGTTCCCACAATTGCCTTACGGACATGACATTATAAACTTTCTGCTAAGGCTGTACTCTTATTAAAAATGCCTTTAAACATACACTAACTGAGGCCAAAATTTTCATTTCTTTGGGACCTCAATATTGTTGTACTAATGCTTATAATCCAGAAGTCATTAGTTGGTGATATTAAGAGTACTGCCCCTGGCCTTTTCAAAAAGCTGTTTGGTGGCATTTCAGGTTTGCACTTTCTGTGGAAGACCTAGACGTGATGCCATCGCTTTTTCTTCCACAAGTTAGTGCAGATTTGCAAGCCGTTGAGTAAATGAAGAGGTAAAAAGGCAGTTCTGCGGGATCCTGAGGAGTGTATTTTTAGTAAGTAAAGCGTACCTCGATGTCCCATTTCCCATCTGGCATTTTTCATCAGTGTTTCACCACACTGTGGTTCTTCCATGACACACCATACCACTGTCCCACTCAGAGACGGGAAGATGCTTTTAAACCCAGCTGGGGGGTTGGGGAAGGTCAGGTCCCTGTGCAGGGTAGGAACTGAGCAGGGATGGAGGCAAGTCACAAGGGCTGAGCCTATGGCAGCAGCGGTCGGTAAGAACTGCAACGGCATTAAAGGGAGATGGCCGAATTCGGGACATGGAACGGCGCACTGTAGGACTCTCTGGTTGTGATGCATGGCGTTTCCTGGGATGCTGACTCCAAGCAAGCCACTTACGAGAGCAGATGTCGATCTGGCCTAAACTGGGGGTTTTTCTTTTCAGGGCAAATTTTCTACAGCTCAAAGTGGGGGGAGTTTTCCTACATGCTTCCTGACACCATCCCATTCGATAAAGCTGGTCTGACAAAACAGCTGTCATCTCTAAAAGCAGCCAGCTGCGAGAAAATGTAGTAGCAGGAGAAGAAGAAAAAGAAGGAAAAGGAAAAACACCTTATTCTATCACTGTCGGTGCTGGTCAAAGCAAAACGCTCTTCTGCGGTCATTCTTCCTAATTTAATCAGTGCAGTGCAGTGCTACTGAGCTGTACACAGGTGGCAACAGGGAAAATGAAGTGTTTGCATTTATCTTGCTGTGGAGCAGTTGCTTTGGGCAGACACCTCCTGTGAAGAATGCATCCCCATCTGCGGGACAGCAAGGAGAAAGCAGACCTCACTGTCCATCCCACAACAGCTGCCCAAATCCATGCTGATTCATAGAGGGCTTGTGGGAGCAGTATCCTCCTGGGGATTTTACAGCATTTGGTGCTGTATTTTCATAGTCTGTATAAGCAGATAATTCCGTATGGAATGGGGCAATGCAATGTTAGCTGTGCCATGCTGGGACCGTGAGTGATCGTAGCTGATGTAGGGGCTGTTTGCTGACATGGATGAGCATACGTTCAGAAACAAGGAGCTGATGTGAAATGGGAATGTTAACTGAGGATATCAATTCATCAAAGCATGGACATTAGAGAAAAGAAGAAAATATTAAATCATTCTTCTTGGGATTACTTTTGAAGTCCATTGCTCTAGAAGTTTGTTCCATTTTCATCTTTGCAGAAAAGAACTTGGCAGCTGTGGAGGATGGGTCGAACAAGAGTCAGGAGGGTGCTCTCGTGGCAAAGGTGGTCAACCGCATTCTGCGCTGCATTGACAAAACTGTAGCCAGCAAAGAAAAGATTAATTCTCTGTCTCTGGCACTTGTGAGGTTGTGCCTGGAGTACTGCATCCAGTTTTGGACAAGAAAGAGTCAACCAGCTGGAACTCATCTGGCCAAAGGCCACCAAGCCTATTTGGGAGCTGGAGAGCATGATATATGAGGAGAGGCTGAGGGAGCTGGGTTTGTTCAGCCTGGAGAAGAAAAGGCTTGGTGGGGCATGCAATTGCTGGCTTCACCTGCCTCGTGGCATGATTTTAGGATGCCCAGTATGCAGTTCTCTGGATACCAGAGCTGTCTACACTTGCAGGTCCTGTACTCCTGTGTTCAATCACACAGTGGCCACTTTCAGGAACTGAGACATGTTATAGTCACGCTTTAGGTTTGAGGCAAAACTGAGGGTGAAAGAACAACCATTACACAAGCAAACACGGTGTGTAGGATATTGCCACTGGGCAATCACTGCCATCGCACCTCCAGATAGATCCTGGCAATCTGTCTGTACTTGCAAGGAAGATGAATGCTTAATTTCAGTCCCACTGTGTCAGAGACAAGAAGCAGTGATTTTTTTTTTTCTCTACATTATCCAGCCATTTCAGGACAACTCAGTTAATATTTATGTCTGGAGATTTTATACATCATTCATCATCTCCTATTCCTATTCTCAGGCTGGGCTGACTGATTTGAAACTGTGCTGAGTGGAGGCACTTGGGATGAAGTGGTATGAGTTCCTATTGTGCAGTTGTCCTTCCCTCACCCATTCTTGAAGGGGTTTTCCACTTAGAAAGGACCGAAGAACCATGGCATAGCCAGAAGCAGAAACCCAGAGGAACCCAGGACAGACATCCCAGCTGCTGAGCCCCTATGGCTCAGCGGGGCACCATGTGAATCTGCCAGCCTGGGTCACAAAAATTCCTGGCAGGTCTGTCCAGCTGGGGCAGAGCACACGCCGGCATAGCTAACCCCGCTCCTGGTTGCAGTGACAGCTCCCACGGAGCTAACCGAAGCATCTCTGCCTGCCACTTCTGGGGTTTACTCACTGTGGTTACCAGCTGGGATGAGCCCATCCATACTCATTGTGTACACTAGTCAAACTGCTGGTTTGTAGAAGGATTGAATGGAACCTCTTGAAAAATGTAACCAAATGTTGAACAATAGTCACTGAGTAGTACCAGATGTGACCAGACCAGTCAAGTGTTCTTGAGGCCTTGCCTTGGCGTGCAGCAGCTTTTGGACTAGAATAGGCTATGAGCAGTCCTGCATTTTTATTTTCTGTATCATGGGAATGTGTTACACACTCTGAAGAGGACAGGATAAATGCCGATTACAAATGTGTTATAAATTCTTAACCTGATAAGAGAAACTTGACCTTGAAAATATGGTACAATGGTTTTTGGCACATTTTGGCTACATTTTGTTTACAGTGATCTTCAGTAGAATGGTTGGATGCTCGCATCATGGCACTGTACTTACTGAACAGTATGCCTTGAGGTTACGGCTGGGTACTTTTCTTAGTGTGGGCACATTTTAGAAAGGAGGAGAAAGCTGAGAGTATCATCTCAGGGGGTATCCTTAGGAACTCTGCTGAAGTCCACTGCCTGCTGGGACAGTGCTTTTTTGGAAACAGGAATTTTACAGCCACAGCAGGAAGGTTTCCCTTCAGTTGAGTCCTTTGTGCTAGGCACTTTAGATGGCTGTCAAATGCTCAGTGAAGATCACGGACTTTACAGGAGGAGTAAATGAAAAAATTCCACTGATATCCAGAATTGATTAGTCATTTCTCAACTAGTTTTCGTCTGACAAAAGAAAGTGCAATGTGAGAATGGCAGCCTGCACGCTCTTAATCTTGCTGTTCGTCTAGTGAGGCAAGTGGCAGAGCTGTATCTCTAACACAAATAAAATGAGATTAATATCTAGAGGGCTTTGTGAACTCAAATGCTTGCAAAGACAGTAAGTATTAAGTTATCAGGACATTGTTGGCTAGCAATGTCTCAGATCCCTATTAGGAAAAGGGATTGGTGATATGGACTTTTTTTTTACCCCACACACAGGTCTGAGGCATAAAACAGACTTAGCAAACACAGGGAGAACAGTAAGAGACATTTTATATGTCAGCAATAGTGGAAGACCAGACACGAGCCCATGTCTCAGGTAGACTTCAGCTATTGTTGGGCTACAAAGAAGATGCTGAGAATGCAAGAGGGAATGGTCCGGCTGCTCTGGGCCACAGATCTTCTCCCTGGAAGTGATGAAGAGGTGACTGAAAATCAGAGTTGTTCTGATAGTCTTATCCTCATTGACGACACATCATCTGACACAGTGCTTGAAAACCTGGGATGCTCAGAAATGAAACCAGCTCAAAGTACAAAGCACCATATACCTCATCTCTTTACTGTCTGATGGTGCCTCTTGCATTCACTGGGCGTGACTAAAGCTGAATCATGAAATCCAGTTAGCGCTTTTTTTTAGTAGGCATAAGAAGTAGGAAATGATAAACACTTTAGCTGACTATTTAAAGTCTGGACTGAATAGGGTAATTCGATGGGTTAGTAGAACATCTCTCTGAAAACACGATTGCAGAACACTAGAGAAAACATCAATATTGTGTAACTTAAGTTCATCTTATTAATGCCAGAAACCTTTTCATAATGCCCTTATGTAATGATTTCCTGGTTTATTGCTTGTATTTTAAACAAACTTCTGCATTTAAAACATACAATTACCAGCTTCAAAATCCATACTTTTTTTTTTTTTTTTTTTTAATAAGTAGGGCACATAAAGCCCCTTATGTAAAGAACAGACAAGAAGTCAGTTGTTCACCTTACTCCCAGGCATCTCATTTCTGGGCAGATTATCTCATGTAGTTTTGTAAAGTTGACTGTAAGAAAATCTTTGCACTTTGACAGGGCAGGTATGTCACTGCTATTAATGCCATTTCTGGCAACAAGAACTGTACTATACAGTTTCATGCTAAGCTTTTTTTTCCTTCTCCTGCAAATCTCCACCTTGTACCCTGTGGTGATAGCATGAATATAACTGAAGGCTCCAAATACCAAGCAGGTGTGGTAGGGTGGAGAAATCACTGCAATGCCTGGCCATGCTGCTTGTAATTCAGATTAAAATGGTGCATACGCACGATTCCATAGAGGGCCCTTTTAACATAATGAAAAAAAATTCAGTGCTTGACATAATCATATTAGATTTTAGAAGAGTGACATGAATATTTTGCTTGGTGCAAACATTGGTCACCTCCTGCAGATTTTGTGTTTGGAAAGTAATTCTTGTCTCCCTTTTTAGAGACCATCAGGCTGAAGAATTTTTACTCACCCAGTAACTGCACAAATTTTGGTATTTATCTGATGGGCAAGATTGGACTGTTACAGCTCGATGCTGTTATATTGATTTTCTGATAATGTATTTATTAATGTTATTTAAAAAAGATAGAAATGCCTGTATGGCTGTAGGCACTGCAGCAAGTTTTTAACAATGCAATGGACATAGTGAAATCCAAAAAGCAGTGGACATCAAGCTAGCAAGTTGGTTTCTGAGGGGCAGATCAGGTGGCTGGGAGCTCTGGGAAGCCCCTCCAAAGCCCTGCAGAACAGAGCTGGCCCTAGCTTTCTTGTGTAGACCCTCACTCAGAGCATCACCACATCTAGATGGTTTCAGATTCGGAGGGCAGCAGACTTGTACGTCTCCGAGACCTCACCGCAAACAGTCTTGGGCCCTGTAACGAGGGGAAGCATCAGCAGAGCTCCTCCGTGGCCACAGCTGTGGAAAGGGGCGATTCCTCACAGGCTGGTCCCTCCTCACGGAGACTCGGATGACTGCAGTCCTTGCCTGAGCCTAGGCAGCAGCTGGATCCTTGCAGACCCCACAGTGCTGTTGTCCAGCACTCCCTACAAGCTGCCCTAATCACTGGTGTTATATGGTATACATTCCTTAAAGATTTTAAGATGTAACACTTCCATAGAATTGTTTTTCTTTCCCTGTTTTGTGTTTTGTTCTCTGGCATGAAGAAAACCCATTTTCCTGTTTCATCGGACTCAAGTTAGGCTCTTCCTGTTCATGAATTTTGACTTCAGGTATTTCTTCCACCGAGAGATGAATATCTTTTCTTTGTTGCTAGGACTTTCCAAGCCGATCTACCTTCAGGAAACTTGAGCTGTCCTGCGCAAATGCCAGCAAATGTCCTTTAATTTCACAGGTCACTTACGCTTGTGTTCAGTGATCCAATACCCATCATTTCAGAGACTGACCTTGCCCATCAGAAAACATAAAATCAAAAAAAAAAGATTTAATCCTTCTGGCATCCAGAGACAGAGAGACCTGAGGGAAAGGCTGGCTCCGGCAGCAATGTGCTTGCTGCACATGAGGGACGTGTCCCACACGTGGGCTGAACTGCCAGCCGTGCTCCCTTATGTTTCCTGGACCCACGCATGCCGAGTTGTGAAACCACTCTCCCAGCACGTCGGTATAAATTTGGTCTATACAAAGTCAATTATTTTCCAAAAAAGGAGTGTAACTTCAGAGTGATTCAACAAAGCCTGCCTGGAAAACGCTGTTTAATTTCCCTGGAAACTCTTGGGGTCCCTGGATATCTATAAATGTACTTATTCAGATACTTCAGAGCAGAAGAATGTGACGGACCGCATGGAGATGCTGAAGCGCCCAAGTAAGCGCTGGCTGGGGCTGATGTGGGCAAGCAGGGACCCATGGGGCCGCAGGGAGACAGACTCGGGCCACGGCTGCAGCATTGTGCCTCAGCAAGCAGTTACCCTGCTTGGTGTTTGGTAGGTAGCTCACACGGAGCCAGCCCCAGCATCTGCATTGTGACTGCCCAAACCCTTCACATCATCCCTGGCCCTTCAGCAGATCCACTCTCCTCTCTCTCTCTCTCTTCCACTTCATCCACCCCATGATGGGAATTCTTGGCTGCCTTCAGTCCCTTAAGCCTTCCCGTGGGGCTTAAAAAGAGGTGCTCTATTAGCTTTCAATCCTGGGTAATTTTCACCAGGTGTAATTACAGCCTGACTCCTCTCCATTCCCCCTGAAATTTTGCTTTGAAATTGTCTGTCGCTGCTTCCTATTAGGAAAGCCATTTCACTCCACTCAGGGTGATTGCACTTGAGAAGTGAGTAAAGTGATTTCTAAATACAGCTTGAAAATGCTTTCAGCTGAGGGTTACTCTGGCTTTTTTTTTTTTTCTTTTTCCCGGCAGAATGCTGTAAAATTGGTAGTCAACAAAGGAGATGGAAATTGAAGCTTTATGTGTACACAGCGGAGAGGAGTCTGGCTGATGAAGGGAAAGGTAAAATCATTCCTTCTTTGAAAGCTGACCTTTCCTCGGGCAAGGTAAATCCAATTACAGCAACTGCACTGATTTCATTGCAGTACCACTGGGAGCACTCTAAATCCATAAAATAAATTAGCATAAACACAAAGCACACAGGATAGGTACATGGAAAACTGTTCCGAGTTCTTTCTGTGCGATATGAATATGTTATTTATCAAAGCTGTGAGTGAAGGCTCGCAAGTGAGGGATAAGTGTTTTTGGCTACATATGACTTGTGATAGTAAAAGAACAAACACTTCTGCTTACTGCTGGAAGGGCATCTCTTTGCAGAAGGCTTAGTAAAAGAAGAATTTCTACTCCCTGTCTGTCATTGAGATTAATTCAGATCCTATTACACAAGCTTTGTGGAAGAGTATTTTCTCTGTTTCTGTCATCTGCAGTTGCGATAGTTTTGGATTTAATGTTGCAATTTAAAAATTTTAATTTCTTCCTGACAAACTGATTATAAACCTCTCGATAGACAAGATGGTACAATGTGTGCAAAGATGTGTAAGTCCACTGGATGGTAACAAATGGGTAATAACAAAAAAATGGGTCTGTATGAAAAAAATTTCAGATAAATGACCATGGCTGCAGGTTACTTGCAAGTTCCAATGTCAAGATTATCTCTTTATAAGAAATTACATAAAAGGTGATTTTAGCTTTAAGCTGTTAAAAATGTATTTGTTGATTCTTAAGTTTACTACCTTCAGGCAAGGCTTGAATTTCAATTGCTGTCACTGGGTGAATGTATAATTAATGCAATTAAGGTATTGTTTGATTAGCTGTTCTTATAGTTCATTTAGGAAGCCTGCTACGGATACTAGTTGCCAGGATAATGGCTGAGATTGTTACAAATCCTTGTACTACACCTTAAAATCACTTATAATCAGGTTAACAAATTATAATATTTTATCTTCTCTAATGATACTAGTATCGGATTTTGTGGGAATACTAACCAACAAAACTGGACTGAGTCTGTTCAGGGCTGGGTAAATCACATACGAAATGTCAGCTTTTGGATTAATTTATCAGAGGGAATAGAAAGCGGCTCCCTCCTGAACTTTTCGTTTCCACTTCAGCCCATGATTGCCATCGACGGCAATTTTGAAGTCAATGGGGACGTTTCCACGTGTGCACTGACGGTAGCTCCTGTCGACACTGTGAACGTCTCCTGGGGGGAGGGGGGGAGTGGGAGGCGCTGGCGCCAGCTAATTAGGGATGCTTGTTATGTACTGCATGCAGAAATGCTGGGATACCTGCACCGACCACACGCACACCGCACCGGTCAGCCCGGCGCCCGGTGGCAGCAAGTGAATACTGGGCAGCACCTTTCAGCTCAACGCAGCTCATACTTCGGATCCTCAGCTTGCTCTGCAGTTGTCCTGGTTTCGGCTGGGATAGAGTTAATTTTCTTCATAGTAGCTAGCATAGTGCTGTGTTTTGGATTTAGTACCAGAAGAATGTTGATAACACACTGATGTTTTCAGCTGTTGCCAAGTAGTGCTCAGACTACTCAAGGACTTTTTGAGCTTCTCCTGCTCGCCCAGGTGCATAACAAGCGGGCTGGGCATCGGTCGGTGGGTGGTGAGCAATTGCCTTGTGCCTCATTCGTTTTGTATATTCTGCATATTCTGTTATCACTCTCATTATTACTATTATTATTATTTTCTCTTATTAAACTGTCTTTATCTCAGCCCTCGGCTCTAACCTTTTATTTTCTTCCCGATTCTCTCCCCCATTCCACTGAGGGAGGGGGGGAGTGAGCGAGCGGCTGCGTGGTGCTGAGTTGCCAGCCGAGTTAAACCACGACACCAGTGTAGTAAGGCATCAGACTTACTGGCTAGGAAATCTTTCTTCTTGTGAGATTCTTAACGATCAGGACGGTTTTAACAGCAATGCAGAGCTGGTGCTGAGAGAAAGAACCCCACCCTGCTTTAAAACACTGGACGCTAAGCAAAGGGGAGAAAATCCCTCTACTTCAATGTTTTCATCCACCCATCCAAAATTGCCAAGTACATTTTAATTGTATATTTTTCTAGGAAATGTAAGAACTGAGCTGAATTCCTCGCTTTATATCAGCTGTGGAAAGGGAGTGGAATTGTTGCAAACACTGAATAAATCGGTGTACCAGCCTAAACTCACCCTAAAAATCTCAGAGGTGGAGGACTGTCTGTTTTTTTTACGCAGACTCAGATAGCAGCCAGAACATTGCTGGGGGGGCTCCCGCAGGTATCTAATCCTCATTTGAGAGTCCCAAAGCAGCTGGGCAGGAGCCTGGTTTCTGCACACTTGCACATACCGTTGGCTGAATGAGATGCTTCAAGGATGGGGGCGTAGAACGTAGGTGTGCCTCGGCCTGCCTTGCTGCCTTTGAATTACAAACTGTCAAACCCCTCAGAGAAGGAGCACCTATGCTTGCCCAGATGAATCTCTTTGTGCATGGAAACCCAGCTGGCAACAGACGTGTTCATAGTAAAACCAGACAGGCCACAATCTTAATACCCCAACAAAACCCATCGAGGCCCTCACCCCCCAACCCCTTTTCCCAAAAAGCAGCGTCTGTTATCCACGCTGTTCAGCACTGTGGTGAAAGGGGGGAAGAGAAGAGGGGTGATGCAGGAAGGTCAATAAAAACTTATTTCATAGAGGAGCGTTGCAGCCTGGCATTTGATTTTGACATTTAGTTTAGGTATAGCATATAGCATAGCTTCATTTTACCTGTACGGTCTAATAGAACAGATAAACACACAATTTTGCACAGGCTGCTTTTATGACAGGACAGTGCAAGATGGTTTTGTTGCATTGTCACTGAGTTTTCATTTAGTAATTTCATGCCTGTACCTGCTGTTCTCGCTCTTTCGGTCTTGTACATCCCTTTTTCTGTATGCGTGTCAGGTGTTTTCATCCCAACATTTTTTCAGGAGACAAAGAGCGCTACCTGGGAAAATACTTCACTACTGCGTTTTTATTGATAGACTTTTTCTCCTGACACATCCTAAGTTAATGAGCTCTCAGATATCTCTCTGGCTAACCTTAACAAATAAATGACAAATATAATTTAGATTATGAAAAAAGTCCTGTGCCAGTTGTGCCTGAATAAAGCCGTTTACATTAAATTCCATCTGAATATCTATGGCCTGGGAGTAGTGGTTCAGTTATGCCACTGAAGTACAGGCTTCAGCTGACCAGGTTTGCTTGGTGAAGGGCACTCAACAGGGAGGTGGCCTTTCAGTCACAGCCTTTCCGAGGACAAGGGCCAAGACATTTGCTGCCTCTGTCTTGCTGAAGATGAGAGAGTCCATCCTGACTGCCCAGCAGGACTCGTGCTCGGCAGGACAGCGGGAACAGCTCCTGGTCCAACCCAAGTGATTGCAAAATAAATGGCCCAGGCTAATGTAGAGGGGAGCTGACTCCATTTCATTTGTAAAGCTTTTGTCTTCAAACTCTCTAATTAAAAGAAAAGGAGTTACTATATCAACACAAGGGCAGATGCAAGTTAACATTTCAGAAGGCAATTAAGGGAGCTATCAAGAGGAAGGTATTTTAACAGAAACATTTGGAGGTAATGTATCATTGGAATAATGGTTCTGCTAAATATTAGGGATTATTTCTCCAGGAGTAAGAGATAATTGGACCAGCACATGCACGTTGCCTAGTGCGCAGAGAAAGTTGATTAGCTGATTGCCAGCCTGCTAACAGAATCAATGTTATCTTATTCATACGTTTGCTGCTTGATTAACATTCAGGGGGAAGAAAATGGAAATGATACCGTAAAACCCCCAGTTTGCATTCAGGTATAGCAACTTCTACGCCATAAAATCTGTATGTATCAGCCATCCGTGCTAAACGACTCTTGTCAGTGCTCCTCAAGAGCCAAATGCTTTGGGGTTTTATTTCTGCTATAAATCTGCAGAGGAAACATTATTAAACTAGCTATTTGTGTAGTCATTTGTTACTCTGAACCTGATAGATTGCTCAGCACAATCGTAGCTTATTCGGACACATTTGGTACCACTTATCACACGGTCTTTGGCTTTCTAAGCAAACCCAACAAATTAACATGTAACATTTCAACATTGCAATGGAGATAGTAGTGTTCCTGGCTCTAAGGAGTTTTCTAATGGAGTCAACTCCACAGAATACAAGAAGCTGGTGGGGAAGGCTGGGACATGGATTTAAGAGGTGTGATGTACTCTGGGGTAACAAGTCTTGTATAAGTATGTGTCCATCCTACGGTAAAGCAAAGCTTGTTCTTCAGTGAGAACGGGGGATTTATTTAACATTGAGCATGGGTCAAGGGCATGCACACGTGTGGTTGCCACACAGAGCTAATTAATACACCATAAATCCACAGTTTAATTTTACTTCATGGTAGCTGAATGTTACCACGTTCAATGGGCAAAACTGGACATCGTGATGGCTCTTATGCATAATCTTACCCTCTGGGCAGAATTCACCTTGCACATGGATTGGTAAATGCCACTGTGTTTGGGTCTCCAGATCTGGTGCATTAGCAGTATTAGCTAATTAGCACCTGTTGGTTCTCCTCATTTTCTTCATTGCTGGTAGAGGGGAGGGTTCTGCAGGCTCTCCTGTGCCAGCTGTGGTGGTGCTGCAGCTGGGCGGCTCAGGTGGGGCAGAGGCAGAGCAAGGTGCTGCACGGCCAATGTATGATCTGTAGCTCTAGGAGTAAGGTGTTGAGAGGATGGCGGGGAGGGGAGCGACAATGTGGGGGAAGAGAGTATAGCAACAGAGTCAGCTTTGGCATTTTGGCTTGGAGGAGAAGTGTGGTTTTTAGAGAAAATTCCCAATAGACCTGGAAGTTGTGCGCTGGTTCGTTTTGCAGAGTGGATCTGTCGTGAATGCAGCTTCTCTGGGAGAAAACAGCCCTGGAGGCTCCGCCTGAGGTACAAACCAGCCCCCGATGGAGAAATAAGGGTCCAGACACATGACAGGTCTCACATGCATGCCTGGCAGGAATGTTTGGTCCAGGGCAGCAGACTAAATGTCGTCGGAATTTAAACTCCCAGACCACATACACTGGAGCAGCGAGGAAATCGGCACTGACTGCTTCAATTTACTGATCTGCTCCTATGGCTCGGCATTACGGGCTAATGAAGAAGTAGCCAGCGAAAGCTAGGCACAGTGCCTGTAAGAACTGGCTTTAGAAAAATAGTTTTTATGTGCAAAGAGGCAGATGGTAGAGAAAGAGGGCAGAATTTCAGGGGAGCGCTCAGCAGGCAGGGACGTCGCAGACTGTGGGCTTTGGGTGGAAGGGAGGGGAGCAGAAATAAGTTAGTGACCTGCCCAGCAAAGGACAAGCTCTGGCTGCACAGCCTTGGGCTGCGACTGACTCCCCAGGGGATGACCATTGCCTCTGGCGGCTCTGGGCCCTGACCGACCCGCTCTGCTCGTGGCCAGCGCTCTTGCAAAAGCCGGCAGGTCACGCGATCCCCCCCGTGCCCCCGCGCGCTGTACAGCCGAGGCAGCAGAGCCCCGGGCTTTCATTTCTCAGCGGGTAATGTTTTGGCTTGCAGAAACAAAGAGGTGGGCAGCCCCCCAGAACAGAGGGTGCGCTCTAATGGCTAAAATGTTGAGGCTGCTCAGCGCTTGCCCGGGCGCCCTCTGAGCAGGCAAAGCTGCGGCGCAGGGGCAGTGCCATGGCCGGGGGCTTGGCCCGAGCCTTGGCCAGAGCTGCCGTCGTATTGCTGCTCTCTGACAGCAGCTCCCAAGTGTTACTGCTGGCCCAGCACTAGGTCGTAACATGTAATAAATTAGCAATTTATCTCATCAGAAGTCTCCTGCCTTGATTTTGCACATGAAACCTGTCATCAAGTATCTTGCAATTTACTCTTAGACCAAACAAGAAACATTTTAAAAAAACCCAATGATTTATGCATCTTAATTCACTACACAACTTATAAAACTTAATTATACAACTTAAAACTTGGAGGACTTAGATAAACTTTTATGGATTTTGGTTTCAATGCTTAGGGTGAGAATCAAAAAGCATATTCCCATTTGCAGTGAAAATGACACTTCTGTTTTAATATGTATTTGCTGAGGAAGTCAGTACAATATAAACCCATAAAGTTTTAATTACAACTGCATAAAGCCCAGGGCCAGAACCTCCCGAGGAGATACTAGGTCTGCTGGGAAAAAGAGCGTGCCTGCAGAGGACATTTCATTTGCCAGCCCACATTTCCTCTGGTGTTTCCCAGAGATTCAGTGTAACATAAACCTGCATTTAGATAGTAAAAGATAAAATAAGGAAACAAAATAGTTCTTTCTTTATGTCCAGGTGTCTCTTTCCAAGACTTTGCTCTTGCATCTGCCCTCGGTTCCTATCCTGTGGTTACTTTAATACACGACTTTGTTTAAACAAAAGGACCTACTGCAGGAGACCAGGCCTCCCCAGCACTTCAGTAGAAGCTGATGATTTAGAGCAAATTTGGCAGTGGTGGGCCAAGCCAGCAACTCTTACAAGTAAAGACAGGCTTGCAGAGAAACGCTTTGACTGTGGGACATCCTGCCAAATCTGTGGGAGAAAAGTTAAACAGACTTTTGCAAAGATCCTGGAATTATAGAGGGGCAAATACATACCTGCATATGTATTTTATTGTTGGCTTTTCCCAGGTTGATGCTCTCTTTCCACAGCAGGGAGTCCCTTGATTTCAGGTGGTCTGAGAGGAGCTTCCAGGAGGGTGGCCAGGCTGCTGGGCGCCTGGAGTCCAGGGGTCTGGGTGACGGCAGAGACCTTAGGTGTGCTGAATGCTTGTCCCTTTTACAGCCACCACCTGCCTTGCTGAGGGGTTATCTACGTTGTCCCAGTGCTCCCAGCTTTTCCTCATAGGAGAGATGCTCCAGTACCTCCACCACCTTTGTGACCCCTCGCTCAATGTCTTCCTCCCAGGCATTACAGTATTCTCTGCCACTGCTTTGGAGTCATTCTCATGATATTTAAAGCTTCTCCCAGAAGCTCCTTTGACTCTTCTGGTGTTCCTGCTGTCATCTGAAGCATCCCTTTGCTCTGCTGGGATACCTGGCTCCTCAGGCTCTCAGCTCAGTTGTTTTGGACTATTTATTCCTTATATCTAGTCTGAATCTACTCTTTTTTAGTTTAAAACCATTACTCCTTGTCCTATTGCTACAGGCCCTATTAAAAAATCTCTTTCTGTCGTTCTTACAAGCCCCCATTAAGTATTGAAAGGCCGTAACAGGGTCTCCCCAGAGCCTTCTCTTCTCCAGGCTATTAATTTCTTTTGTAATTCTAGTCATTCCTTTACACTGTTTAGGCCTTTCCAATAACAGGATAAATCTGTCAACATGAAGTCCACAGGACTGTACGCAGAGGACAAAGAGTACAGAGTTTTCTTAGCCCCCGTTCTGGCACATCCTTCTTCCAAATTTGCGTGGATGAACACATCCATCACTTTGCAAAAGAAGTCCCCGAAC
>NW_009259596.1:4768624-4795280 GCF_000687185.1 Egretta garzetta
CCCCAGGGTCTGGGCACAGGTTTGTTATCCCAGGGCAATAACTGCGGTAAACTGCCATGGATTTCTTGACATAATATAGAAGCTCTAAAAGCAAAACCTGGCCTAATCTTTTAAGCGTGTCATTTTTCTTTCTGGGCAGGCATCTGCAGTGGAGGATATGGGGTGGTTTTCTGTCTCATTTCATGCAAGAGATCAGATTTTGCTTGTGAATCCTGCATTCCTCTTCTGGGGATTTATTGTATTCTGTGCACTCCCTGGATGTGTTTTTGGAAAACTAGACTGATGAATGCTATGAGCCCTGAGATTACAAAGCAGAATTATTCCTAGTTAACCAAAAGAGTCAGTAAAGTTCTTTGCTCTCGAGCCCAGCAGGAGGCCCAACAACTTCTTTTTTCAGCTTAAGCTGGCTCTGACTCCAGGCAAATTCATTCTGTGAACAAATACCAAGTCAGTAAAGCATCAAGTCAGAAGCATCAATAACCCCTGAGGACAAGAGGACTGATGGGCCAGCATTTCCTTGAATCTGACCTGTGGAGCCCTGAGATCCTCATTGCTGTGGCAGAGTCATTCATAAATTTTTCTGCTTGTACAGTGTTGCAAAACAGCTAAGAAATTCTTTAAAACCATTCAGGGAATAGAAAAAGCTGAAAATTTGTCGCTTGTAAATAATGTACGTAGAATGTTTTCCCATTAGTTACAGGCTGTTTACAGATGGAATGGAATATTCCTCATTAAAAGCCAGAAAATATTGGAAGGTGTCTGAAAAATAATTGTCCCGTTTAAAACTCCCAGTGTGCTCTTTGGCTTGTATTTTAGCAGAATGCTTTAATGAGAAAACCCATTGTTTATTTAAAGCAAAACATTCCTTGATCAATATTCCACAACTTTTCTGGTAGAATTTTTAAAAATAGCATTTTCTGCTAGGAGAAGAATTCAGAGAGCTTTCCTGCAGCACCCAAACCCACCCGCACTGGCTTACACTGTGCCGTACCGATGGCGTGTTCTCAGCTTTAGATAGTTTAGACACAGCCTAAGTAGCCTTGGGGCAAACTGTTTCACCTTCCTGTGCTTCGGTGTCTGCATCTCTAAGCTGGGGACAATGAGGATGAGCTCTTCTAGCGCTTCTTGCACCCTCTGACTGACAGGTTAAAGCTGGGTTTTCACTATTCCTATCAATACGCTTCTATGACTGCGATATGAAGGGAAGAATTTTCCCCCGTGCAGCACCAGGTCAGGCGTGTTTAAGGCTACCTTCAGTTTTCACTGAGTCAGTGGCTTTGGGAGGCTGGGCTCCTGCTCTCAGGCTTAGCTTTTCATTAGTGCTCCTTCTGATGCACGCCTGAAAGGGCAGCGACAAGCTTTCTTAAAGCTAGAGATGGAATATCCTCAGTGCAGCATCTCTCTTACAGCCCCAGAGCCTGTGAGCACGGTCCCTGCTGCACTTTTAACTGGCAGACAACCTGGTGGCTGGTAGCCAGGGACAAGCAAGAAGAGCTTCAACTCTGCTTTGCTTGCCTCGGGGCCCGACGCTGGCTTTGGGAGCCAGCTCTGGAGACACAAAAGATGCGCCAAATAACTGTCAGCTATACTAACTGCATCCCCAGCACAGAGATAAATTCTGTCCTGTGTTCTGGAGTCATAGGAAGCCCCGCGCAGAAAAGGGCTCCCAACATCAGGGCCTGACTCACCGTCAATACCAAAATATAAACTACCCAGCACACCTGACTCTGCAGCAGACAGAGGGTCCTCACCAGCACGCCCAGCATCAGAAAATCTCGGAGGAGTCAGAAAGATGCATAACATGCTGCTGGGTTGGGCCTAACACATGATAAAGGGAAATGAAGAGAAATGACGTTAAGTATAGCTTATTTACAAGGCAAAGTAGAAAAGATGAACATTTCTAGGCAACAGATATGTATTTGCATGTATATATAGAATTTGTAGGTATACGGTTTGCATATATAAATCTGTGTGTGTGTACATCTACTCAGTACAGCTAAATGTTAGTAACATCAATACTGCAAAGCATCACCGCACTAAAAAAATCCCAACAGAAGCACTTCTCTAGCTGGCGGTGAGACAGAAACGGCTGATCTCCTGCTGGGTTTGGACAGCCTAAATATAGCTCAGAAGATGCTTCTGACACAGTTGTCTCTCCTGTTTGGTTGTCAGACGTACTCTGAAGAGTACCCTGAAGAGAGGGGTTTCTGTGCTCTCAACGTGCGGTCCTTTTCCCGGTGAAGTAAATGGGAAAGCAGCCTTGAAGAATGTGAGAGTCATCTGATCCGTCAGGCTGAAACCATTAGGCAGAGACTGGGCAGACGGGGATGCTAATGGGGATTCTGGCTAACGAGACATTCAAAAATGAGGCCATGTCTCATCTTTCTCATCTCTGGTCATTCAGTTCTTCTCAGCAGGTAGGGCACTAACATTTTCCCTTCCAGCACAGCAAGGTAGCGCTTGCTATGTGCCTGCAGCAGTTATCTACCCCACACCAGCCAAGACTAAGCTGCACTCGCTCTCTGCTTGCTTGGTTGGTGAAATACCACCCCTGGGCCACCATCCCGCCCTTGGCAAGTAGTTATCATGTTAAGGCTCAGAGCTGGGCGCCCGACACCTGCAGCCTCCAGCTTGTGAAAGAGGACGGTGCAACGCTCCAGGTAACACAACAGGCAATGGTGAGTAGAGTGGGGGTTCTCTGAGTGCAGCTTGTCCCAGGGATAAGGAAAGCGATATGCTTTCCCTTCTTACTTTAAGTTGGTCCAGTCAAGTCTGATCGGGGTTTCTGCAAGGGCACTGACAGATCCTAAATCGATACAAACCGGCAGCATCACGGAGAATGTCAGTGGGTCCACACAGACTTGAGTCCTGCTCTTGAACGAGTAGGGGACACGAGCGCCTTAGCTTGGAAACACCACCCTCATTACATCGGTACGTGTACCTGCCCAAGAACCCAGCCCCGCATTTTCTGCATAATGAAAATGCCTCTGGTTATTGAATGTTGCTATTTTCGATGCACTACGCAAAGTTCAGATCCTCAGTGTTCAGGCGCAGTCTGCTTTGCCTGACGCTGGTATATACGGGTATCGGCGTATCCCCTTAGCTACAGACCCGCACGGCTGACGTACCGCTCAGTGTGTGATACCAAGTGGAGAGGGAACAGGCAGCCCCAAGGAGTTCCCCATTCATCTGCACCATTCTCAGCTGCGCTGCTGCAACCAGGAAGAAATTCACCGCGCTGCCTCCCAGCAGCTGAGCGCACGGTGGCGTAGAGGAGTTACATCTCTTTAAAACTGGCCTCGGGGTCCTATTCTTTCGCTCTGCTTTTATTAGCAGGTTCCTGGTTTTCTTAGGGCAATTTTCCCTATTTTTTCTAATTATTTGTTGGTGTTTAACAAGTACTCAACTACAATGGTTTTAATTTGCCCAACAAATTAATTCTAATTAATTCATCTAAGCAAGTAGGATGCAGTGTGCCATTCGGCTCACCTCCAAGTCTCTATGTGCCGTTGCTTTCAGGTGGCTCTGGATGGGAGCCGCTACCCACCAGGCTGGGCAGAGACCTTGCTTGCAGTCCCGTCACAGGTGATGCTCCTCTCCTAGGCTGCCTCGCTGCAGAAACTTTCCTCCTCTACCTGGGGTAGAACGAGGCCCTGGCTACGCAGGTGCAGATTTGTTATTTAAAAAGTCACACCAGCCTGTCAGCCAGGCAGGCAGCGATGCTGAACACCCTGCAGCTTGTGCTCCAGCGGGTGAGAAGAGGGGTGACCAACCTACGGCCCTGGAGCCACCAGGCAGCGTATAAACCGCTCAGGTCCCTGCTCATCCCACAGCTGCCTCACGCAGACAGCTCTGCTGCGGGGGAACGTCAGCGTCCCCAGGGCTGGAAGGAGCCAAGCTGGCAGGAGCCATTGCAGCCATCTTCTCCCAGCCCCGTGGGGGGGACCCAGCTCCATGTCCCTGTCCCCATCAGCTCCACGCCATGCCAGGACCTCGGGGCATTACAGCTAGGTCCTTCAGCTACCCCCAGCGCCCGCTCCCCTGCCTGTGGTACCTGTCCCCCTGGCTTGCCGCCTTGTTGGTATTTGGCTGTTCAGGCCAAAAAGCTTGGGCGCAACTGACGTAATGTAGGGGGGAATGGTGGCTTTACATGTCCTGCCTACTGCTTATGGTAAAATCCCACTTGTACATAACTAAGTTAGGAAGTAGTACACATTGAACTATTCAGAATAATAGGTATTTATTTTCAGTGCTATTTTCATTTAAATATTGGTATCATATATCCATGTCTGAGGTAATAAATTAAAAATAAATTCAAGATTTCAGTCCCATATTTGTGCTGCATACTTTTTCTACCATTATACATAATTTTGAAGCAAACACACATAGTCCATAATTCTGAATGCAGCTAGGAATATTATTTTAACACAGTCACTTTTTGTTTCACTATAATTTTGCTGAGAATGGTTATTGCATGATACACTTTTAATAGATGTTTTAGTTATACTAGAGTTTTCTATTAAATCACACATACCTTAGTTATAGGAAGATGGGCATGAAGATGTGCTTTGAGCCAAGGAAGGCAAATATTGATTCAGAGTGATAGCACATACTGCAGGATTATTGTCTGCCTGCACTAGAGCCCGGATCCAGCAAAGCCGTTTCAGTGTGTGCTTAGCTTTAGACATAAGAGTCGTTTCAGCGCCATCCATGGCCTTAAGCGTTTGCTGAATCAAGGACTAGCCAAGTCTGCAGACCCAAATTCATTAACTTCTTTAACTGTGTGTTATTTGAAAACAGTTTTGCTGGTTTCATATTTTGTAAGAAATTTTGTAACGACCTTCGTAAGATTTTTCGTATCAGTGAAGCACCCATGAAAGTTTCTAACCTGGTTCATAAATACACTATGAAAAAATAAGCAGCTACAATGACTTTCTTCTACACATTTTGTTAAAAGCAACACCTAGTTTGAAAAGTTATTAAAGTAATTTTTCCCATGGTAAAATATATTTAAAAAAATAAACTCTTCATTTCATCATCTTCCATCAAACATATAAGCGTGTTAAAGGGCGGGGCATACCTCAGGTATTTTCATTTATAAATGCAAGAGACTGAGTGTATCAATCTTTTTGCACTTAAATGCTGGTGGTAGTAAGGCCCTTTCAGCTAAGTCTCCATCAAGCCCAACATTAGTGAGCTAAAGAAACTAACAAACAAAAATTTTGCTTGCATATAACTACTTCATAACCCTGAATTGAAAAAAAAACCCCTCTCTGCTTAGAAAAAAACTCTTATTTAACTGCTGCCATTAAAAAAGTATACCTCACCTCCATGTTGTTTGAACTTTAATCAGTGATTCTGAATGCGAAGGCTTTAAACACTCACTAAAATTACTGTGGCATGCCATCAGACTCTTAATGTTCGTAAATTGTGCTACTCCCCATTTATATCAGGAAGCTATAGTATAGAGCTAGAGCTAATGGTTGTCTTGGTGTTAAAGGTCTATTTCCACCAGATTTTCTTTATTTGATTTTGCAAACGACTGACAGTGCTCATGATGTGATCCTGAAAAACTGTTTGGTGTTATTAGCGAAAGCTATAGTCTGTGTGAAAACTCTCCATGCTCATGCAGTGAATTGCATCGTTGGGGGGACCACGGTCCTCACTGCAGTGGTCTTGGGCCTGGCCACGAGGCCGCAGCTGTGCAGCCCACCGGGGTCTTCAGTACTCCACCGAGCTGACGATTGCCATCGGTTCATCGAATGTCGCCAACCTTATCTGCCGTGGGGTAGGGATGGAGAGAATTTCCCCGGTGTCAGTTGGTGAGTGAATACCATTGTCTATTATGTTTGAAACTTCCTCCTCGTGATCCTCGTACAGCGTGTTGATGTGCAGCAAAGGGTGGGTGGGGTTGCAGTTCAGTGCGGGTGTTGGCTCTGGCTTGACTTGGTTCAAAGTCATACTCGGCGCAGCAGCAGTTGTGGCTATATGGTTGTGGTTGCATGTGACGAAAGCCCCGGCAGCTGGCACAGTTCGGCATGCCTCAGATGAGTATAGGATCTCTTTTGCAGGATGAGGGGTGTCTAGAAGAAAGCAAAACAGCCAGTTAAAAGACAGGTAGTCTTCCACCCTTCCAGTCCACCACAGAGCAGCGTCCTGAACCAATAATAGTCACAGGCAGTTTTGCCACTGATTTCAGTGGGAGCAGGAGTGGACCCAAACGTGAGTTTTCTTGGGACCCTTTGAGAAATCCAACAGGACGGTTTCAAAACAACAGGGTTGTAAGCTCAGGGAAATAGGACAAACAACAAATGGGTTTTGTAAATCTCGCTCTTTTTTACGCATGCTCATGCTCCCTTATGTGAATGGTGTTTTAATAAAATAAACAAAAAACAACTGAAAAGTACCTTTTATTCTCCTCTACAGTCTGGAAGGTGTTTTATAAATGTTATGATTTAATGTTTTGACAAACATCATGAATGTTGAAATCCACAGGATGGAATACAAAAAGCACCGATATTTTCAATGGGAAAAAACAGTGGTTACACATTGTAAGCCACTTGTCTTTAGAAAGAACTCAGCAATTTGACATTAACTGATGTCTCTTTCCAGAAATTATAAGTCTACCTTACCTGATGGACTGCAATGTAGGTCTAACTCAAAAGCAAAGCTGAAAATTTTTAATGGGAATGGGGAGTAACAGAGCCCCAAAACTACAGTAATAATTTTTTGCCCTTAAAATATTCAAGCACTAATTTAGACAAAAGTAATTGAGACCAGAAAACCCCAGTAGTTTTGAGGAGTTGAAATCAGAGCAGGTGACTGGGTAAGGAATGCTGTAGAATAGCTCACATGCACATTGGTTGGAGGGCTCTAAGGAGCATAAGGATTTGGAAGTGACAGAAACTTTTATACCTCAAATCACTTCTTTGCTGGGCAGTGGGGTGACGGTAGCTGTCAGTCTGTCGAAGCCCAGAGGGAGGTCTTAGCTTGTAATGAGATGAGAGCCATTGCTTTAAGTACGTACAAATCCTTCTGTAACTTCAACTGCATAGTGCTTCTTTCTTATGTCAGTAGCTTACAAAAATAAACAAGAAGATACCTATCTGTCTATCAGTTTATCTACTGATCTATCACTTTTCTTAGTGCTCACATGACTTTCCCCACCACTCTAGCACCTGACATTTATGGATATATTTGAAACACTCCTTTGAGGTAAGAAAGGGACAGGATTTCCAAGACACACACTGGGAACTGAGGCACAGAAAGAGCATCTGCCATGAGGCCACATGGGAAGGGAATGGCAGAATTCCTGAATCCCCGACCAGCACCTTCACTTCAGACCATCCATCATCTGGTCCACCTGAGACAAAGGGCAATTTAAAACATCACTTGTGTGAAGGACAATATCAATGATCTGAGTTGTGATGTCCTAGGTGACACACACATGCCAAGCTCTAAGAATTGGTAGTTAAAATGAATTTTTTCTACAGGGAGCTTTAACTGCCATTAGCAGAGTTTCTCACACACTCCTAAGAAGTGGCTATTACTGGTCAGAGTACTGGTCATCTACTGTGGCAGTTTCCATATGACTTGAAAATAAGGCAGGTTTGAAATGTGCCAGGTGCTGGTAGAGAACGAAGGGTATCATGGAGGCCAAACCCTCCTCATTTGTGAAAATCTGCTTACATCTGAAAAATTACCTGCACCAACAGCCTGCAGGCTGTTCCACCCTGCTCTACCTGTAATAATGCTTATCCTCCATATAACTGATAAAGAGAGAGAACCCCTGTTTCTGAGGCCTGCGAGCCCTAAGATTATTAGCTATCCCAAAATCTAGCAAGATAGGTCAAACAGTTCAGATAAGCTTCGAGTTTCTGAAGATTGCTATGCAAGTTCTGGACTGTGGAGGTGGTAGGGGCATTAGGGCATACTGTACCTTTGAGAGAGGAGGTAACGTGTACTACAACATTCTCTTCCTGGTTTAAAAATCCACCCTCTTGGCTTTTTGACGTAGGCATCGAGGGGATGGCTTGAATCTCTGGCTTGGGTTTTTTGCTACTAAGTATATACGGATGAACATCCAAGGAAAAGTGTCGTGTGTGTTTTTTTTCACTGCTCGTGCTTGGGATGGCGTTTGGCTCGGTTTTATGAGCGGACGATTGCTGTGAGGTTTTTGCCGCAGACTCCAACAAAGGCGCTATAAGGCTATCTGTTGCTGTTTTCCTCCGCACAGGCTTCGGTTTTTCAGGTTTATGGTTTTCAACCTTCATAATGGCTAACTGTTCCTTGAATGGCTGAGGAAGGGGATTGGTGGTCGGGATCCATTTCATCTTCTTCCTTGGTCTCTTAATGATGAGCTGCTCATTAGCATCAATGTCTGCTGGATCAACGCTTGGGTCTATCGTTTGGATCCCTGAATCACGCATGGTTGGAGTGGCATCATGATTGGACTGAGCCAACGCTGCAAGCAGCTGGCGTACCACATTGTCATACATCAGATCGCTTTCATTTGTAATAAAATCCAGACGGTTCAGTGATTTTATGTGGTCCCGATTTTCATTGCAAAACATGGCCAAAATATTGATATCACAAAACTGGGACTTCTGCCACTGTTTCTTGGTCTTTATTCCAACTTTGTTCAGTTTATCAAATATGAAGTTGGACTTGCGAAATATGAAGAGGTGAATTAAGTTGATGAGGATTATCAAGTTCATGAAGCAGAGGAGAACGATATCTACACCAGCAATAATCCGCTGGAGCTGGACGGATGGCAGTTTGCAGTTCACTCTGATGTGCAATTTGGAGCTGCTCGTTTTGTCTGGAGGCTCTCCTAGCGCACATGTAAATTCATTTTGCTTCTGTGTAGCATAGTAGGTGGATAAGTATGTAATTGGTATGATGCTTAAAAAGATGATGAACAAATGTCTCGCAAGGTAAAGCTTGGCTAAAAAGTTACTTCGTCCTCTCCTTTCCAGGTATTTCTCAAACAAGTTCTGTTCAGGGCTTTTTTCCTTCTCTGCATTCTCAATGATTTCTCTCTTCTCTCTCTCGGTGATCCCCGGGCCTTTGGACTGAATCTGTTTCTCTATTTTTGGTGCCCGCCCTTCAGCTGCTCGGTGGTAGCAGTTATCGATCTCCTGAAGCAAAAAATTAAGCTCTGAAGTCAGTCGGGTGGAGGCCAGAAATTCCCAGCCCAGAGCTGGAATGTACATTATCCCAGCAAAAGCCAGCAGTGCATAAGGTAGGAACTTATGCTCAAACAAGGAGGGCCAGTGGCTGGCATCAACTCCTGGCAAGGCATCTTTTAATTCTGTCCAACAATATCCTCTGGCATACAAGGCTTGATCGCGGGTGAAGTTGTGTGGTGTGTAACAGTATATTGGCTCCTCTGTATAACAGAGAGAAAAGTCACTGCTGTGCATTTAACCTACAAAAGGAGCTCTGGAAAATAAACATTTCAAATTATATCGATTTTATTTTACCGTATCTTCACATGACCGTTAAGCCGTCCACGTCTGTTAGACAGCTCAGCCTGCACACATCTTCAAAAGCCCCCCCCCCCAACTATTTACCTGGAAGTTTTAGAATGAACCTGAGCTAGAAATGTCAGCAAGAAGTATGTATTTTGGTTTAATTACCTCTCTGAGAACAACATCCTAAACAACTGTGACCTAAACTCTCTAAAGCTAAAAGACCTGATAGCTACTATACAGTAGGTGAGGATGTTATGTGCAAATGCTGAAAGGCTCATTTAGGTAAAATTTAAGGTTCATCCCAGCTAAATACAAAAATGTTAGATGCAGCAAAAGGAAATGGTTTTAATCCTTATTAACAAAGTCTACTCATTGGACATAGCAGAAAAAATTGAAACTTAGAGACATACAAGCATTTAGTTAACTGTGTCCATCCCAGCTAAAATTCTTGAATTCAAGTGTGACTGACCAGGACAGAATCTGGTGTGCTTTTATCACTATGAAAATTTAATTCTGCATTTGAAACTGTAACGTTGTTTTTCACACAAAAAACCACGGTGGACCAAGAGAGCAATCAGGCAAAGTAATGTGCAATTAAATGGTGGAACTTGCTGTCATACACTATTATGGAAGAAAAAAACACGGTGGACCAAGAGAGCAATCAGGCAAAGTAATGGAAGGAAAAGCATAGCAAGGATTATTAAATACACAGATAGTGATGCAGTTTCTCTCTCGGGACTTGTTTAAGCCACAGGCTGCTGGAGGTTGGAAAGGTTTATCAAAGGAAGTAACACCATGAGCTTGTCTGTTTTAACACTCCTTCCTACGCATTTGCTTTCTGCCATCATCACAGACAGGATGTTGGGCTAAGAGGAATTTTGTATTGACCCAGTAGGCAAGTTATATTCTTATACAATTACATTTTTCTATCAATATATGAAAGTAAGACTAAAAAACTTGTGAAAGCTATCATAGTATTAATTGCTGAAAGAACAATGACCATTATCAAAACACCTCTTTGAAGAGGAAGTCCGTATTTTCATGTTTTGGCAGGTAGAACAAAGGGAATATATTTTACAGTGTTCTGGTATACTTTTAAAAAACTTGCTAAAATGAGACCCACAGGAAGAAGGCATGTTCTCTTGAATTGAAAACCGCTCAAGAACACCAAGCTTGCTCCAGTTTTGGAACGCAGTCTACAATTCAGATTGAGAACAGCTCACTGGAAGAGAGTGGTGGTACTGTTCTCTTAATAATACAAATCATGAAGAGAAATCATAAAATGTCTTTTGACAACAATAAATATTAAAAAATAATATGGAGGCAAAAAACCATAATCCTTTTGGCTTAACAGAGGACTCCTTCCTTGACCAACTACTTTGCATATGCAAGCAAATTGAAAGCATTTACTACTTCTTTGGTAAAATGTTGAGGTGTAAACCTCTTTTGTGACCCGCAGAGATCTACATGGTAAGGACTGCACAAAAATTGTTTTGTTTTAAAAAGTGATTCAGTGAGGATTCTTTTCTAAAAATACAACCAATTTAAACAGAGTTGATAGAGTAAATGATGCTACCCAAGACAGCATGTAAAGTGAGTTAGCCCTGCAAATTCTTTAAAATCACTTTTGAAGACTATTTTAAAATGAACTAACTTCAACTTCAGAGGAGAGCTTAAGGCACTCTAATGTTACACAGCTTCCCATTTAGACTATTTTTATGTATTTACAGCCATGTATTACATGAAAAATGCTCACTGTCTCTCTTCTTTTCAGTAATTACATGCCCTCCCAACCCTACCCATAAAGGCATGCATGTAAAAAATTACAACTCCTACTATCAGAGATTTTCTGTATGATTTCCCAGCAGACAAAGTAGATTCCTACATGAAAATGTTCCCATGGGGAAAAAAAAGGCAAAGAAGCAATGGTGCGTTTCTCATAAGCAGAAATATTTTGAACTGGGTGTCCCTAAGCTCAGTAGAACCTGCCGATATGAAACCTACTTTCCTGTGACATACATGGGTTCATTTCTCCTACGTATCAGCACCATGAATACTTAGGAAGACAGCAACAAGTATTTATACAAATCATCCATAAGGATTCTTTCTGGATTCATGTATCAGTGGCTACTACCAAATAAACTGTGAACAGTTCGCTTCACCGAGACCTGACAGCTAAGGTGACTTCTGCCAAAATTGTATATATACCACAACAATCAAATACATATTTATTTTATAAATTAGAAAATGAAACAAATAAAAATGTCTTAACATTCACATTTATGTTGGACAGATCACTTACAGACTAACTCTGCACTCTGTCCATTGCCACTGCTTCAGGGAATAAAGTCTGAAGAGCTTCACAACTCTGGTTTGGACTGAACAGCTTCATTAAAGGCAACTTCAAAAATGGGGCTGCCCAGCCCAGTAAAGAAAGCAAATGTCATTTTACAGGAATTTGTTTGTTTTTCCTCCGTTAAACATTTTTTAAGCTGCTCCCATTGCCTAGTAAGTTGTGAGAGATCTCTAATTTATTGGGATAGCCAAGGATGGTATCCCATTCTTATTCGATGTTTTGTTATTTACTGACGCTAGTCTAATATCTTCTTTGCGTATTTGTTAAATTGACATGACATTCATTATATGCCATGTAAATCCCAACACCATTCAGATGGACCCTGTCCTCAGTGAAGTCAGTGGGATGTCTTATAACTGATTGAAGTGGGGGCAGTGGGGTTACAATGCAATTTTATTCAAACAATATCTTCCAATACGTTTGAGCCATACTCAACCATCAGTGAATACCACTAATTTTGGTAAAGTTACTCCACAGGAGAATTTAGCTTAACCTTCTCAGCATAGGACTTGGCTCACAAAGCACAGCATCAGCTCATTCATCTAGAAAACGGTCCAGACAATGGAGAAGAGAGAAAGACCCTTCCAGACAATGATTCAAAGGAAAAGACTAATTTAGCTATCCCCTGGAGGAACCTCTCTTCATTCACAAGAGGCTGCCAAGCAAGATTGCCACTAGGTTTGAGTTAGCTTTTGTGAGTGCTTCTTCTTAGGCGATGCCAGCATTTTGCCTTGCATTTAATCTGACATTTAACACCATGAAGGTGTTTGATCCCATCAAAGTAGAGCACGGACCTGCTTCTCCTCTACTGCAATCTGCGTCAATCAGGAAGAAATAAAAAAGAAAAGCATCATGTCAATAGCTAATCTGGTTTGTTATGAAAGATGGCGGTAACATATAGCTGGATCTCAACATGCAGACCTGATGAGGATGGGGGAATAACAAGTTCTTCTCACACATACAGCTCGCTGACTGCGAGGGCCCTACTTAACGCACAGTTTCAAGAAGGCACAGCAGAAGTATTTTTTTATTTTACAGTGTTCTCCTGATAGGTAAGTAGCATTAAAAAAAGGCTGTAAGAATGTTTAAATCATAGCTCTGACATTGGATCATGCAATAAAAATGTATTTGCTTTTAACTTTGCATTCATAAACATAGAAAGTTTCTACCGATATTGTTATTTCACTCTGAAAAATCCTCAAGCAATTTAGGAAGTTTCTTTTTCATATAACCGCTCCAGCCACCATGAAATGCAGCTTTTTCCCAAGAGTCTGCAGTTTAATTGCATATGGCATAACTGTTCAATTGTGTAGGAAAACGCAATAGAGTAAGATGCTGTAAGGAAAATATTTTTAAAAGCTTAGGGGACATTATTATGGCTGAGCAGATTGGTCGTCTTCTCAATATTGTCTAGGCTTAAGCCCATAAATATAATCTATCCCTCCACTCTCCTTGATAACTACATTCTTGTGAGCCCAGGAGACAGAAACTCCTACCAAAAAAAATGGAGAGGGAGGTCATCACGTCCAGAATAACCTTTTGCCAGTTCCAAACAATATTGAAAAGGTGGCTCAGGATGGACATGTATCTGTGATTTGCACATGTGTGCATCCATACCGAAGGCAAAAAACCTAGTAAGATAACGAACCTGCCATCATTACTGGTGACTGGAATACTGAACTCAACTTTTCTGCATTAAATGTGATGGGCTCACTGCGACATTTTTAGTTCTGATGCTCAGAGTAAAATCTCAGTAAGCTCGAAGTCTGAAGGTCTGCCCTTAGGTCCACCTACACAAAAGTGTTAACTGCAAGCCAGAATATTAAGTTCAACACAGTTTCAGAAAAAATCACCAGGAATACCCAAGAACAAATCCTGTCTTCAGTAATACTTACCTACATTCCCAGGAAATTTCCTTTTGAATAATTTTTAAGAGACTAAGTAACCCTGTCACTATGCTAATGCTGTGCAGAAATAATTATTCCATTGGAAAAAAAAGTCCTTGATGTTAATATATTATAAAGTATATTATACATTATCTTATACTGACGAGTATAAAGATGCATACTAGGAAGATTAGCTTCCCTTTTTTTCGATACTATTAGAGGATCACGGGAGCACTACATCAGGTCTTTTCAACAGCTGTACATAAATACATTTTATCCCGCTCACTGTGCACATAAGTAGCTTCTAGAAGTCCTCAAAACTAGTCTCATGGCTGAGGTATGAGAGACATCTCACTATATTTTTCAAACATGCAAAGCAGATGAAATAGTTGATGCAGAATTACTTAGCCAGTTGTGTAATATAATTGATTGGGTTATGCCACTTGAAAAATTAAAACCCCTTGACAGCCAAGTTTCTTCACGTGCTCCATTCTGTACCATCTCATCCCATCAGTTTAAGTACTACTTAAATGGAGAAAAATGACTTGTAGGAAGTATTGTGGCACAAAGGGCATACTTTAGGGGAACAGAAGAGAGTACATGGTTGCAAGAAGACAGACAAGGTAGGGAGAGGGATGAAGGAAGGGACTGTGCTCAAAAAACTCTTTATAAAGAATCTAAACAGTATGGAAAGAAGGAGTGAAGGCAAAGTATGGAAGCTAGGAGCTGCAAGTCTGCTGCCCGCTAGTAAAGGCTCCAAGAAATGCTTGAGGGCTTCCAGCAGGCACAGGCTCCCACTCCTTCTGTTCCCAATCCAAAGTCGGCCACCTCCTTCCAGTGGTTCCTCAACCTCCACGTACATCAGCATACATTCAACTGCCCTCTCCAAAAGGCCCTGATTTAAACACTGTTGGGCTTCAAGTGCTCGGCCTGAGGTTATGTTAGATAACTAAATCCTGCTTAATTTCATGCAAGACAGACAATCCTGTTAAGTTCTGTAATTCCTCAAGCAAGGGGCTGGGGTGCTGAGGTTTAGGGTTGGAACCTCTGTGAAAACTCCCCCTGCAAAAGTGAATGGTGTTACGGATAGAAAAATCTGGTAACTGCTATTTTAGACCATTCCCTGAAGTTATACCCCAATGCAGAGTCATGGAAATTCTGGAAGGAACCTCGGAAATTACAGGGTCCCATCTCCCACTCAAAGCAGGGTCAAGGCTCAGTTCAGACCAGCTTGATTAGGCCTTGGTCAGTCTGAAAACCTCCAAAGATGGAGACTACATAAGCCACCTGCACAACCTGCTCCAATGTTTGATTCTCCTCAAGGTGAACTTGGGTTTGGTTTTTTTTTAGGTCATGTCCAGCAAGAACAGTTGATTCATGCAGGAGTAATTTTTCACACTTCTGAGAAACGGCCATTTCCAAGAATGAATGCAATGGTCAGTTGCACTAGGAACACATTAGGTAAAACATGGCTAGAAAGCTACCATTGCAATACAAGTGGCTAGAGCTCAGGCCCCAGTATTGCATCTCAATCGAAGGAAGTTCACCAAGGAGGCTCTGTGTGTGCATGTATTTGCCGATCTATAAAAAAAAACTTGCAAAAAAATGTGAGCTGGTGTATAGTATGCAGAAACGACATGAAGACATGGTGGAGCTGCTAGATATGTACCGCTCTCCATCACCTTTGCAAAGTTAAGTTTTTACAAGTCTTCCCAGGAAAGTGAGTTGAATTGCATCTAACACAAACATTCACTTACCCCTTCAAAATAAAGATAACAATGCCAATCTCTTAGTATTCAACCCTGTAAGAAATTAGACCTGCTCCTAAAAAGGCTTAAGTGACTTCATGCATTGGACAGTTCCTTTGAAGCCAACCGGATTACTCACAGTGCATAAAATTTGGCATGTGCATCTCTCTTTGAAGAACTGATGCTGTAGGGGGGTCAATTTCAAGCTTCTAAAATACTATTATGAGCAAAAGTTATTTAAATATATATGGACAACACATTTACAATGCTTTTGGTAGACATTAAAAAGTAAGAAAGGAAAATATTAGTAATAAACAGTATATGCCCCTATATAAAAGGGCAAATGACTTCACACCTACCATATTCCTAGTGAAATGAAGCATATTCACTCAAAGCAAAATATAAACCATAATAAAAAACTATGTATGCCTCCTGTGACCTCCAACTTTTAGAATTTACTCTGGAAAACGTAATCATGCCTCATTAATCTTGCAACTGAATTGCATGGTTTCAGCATTCTAGTGCAATAACTCAGCAATGCAGAAGGAATAGCACAATTTTCTAACAGCAGACAGAAAAAAAGAAAAAAGGAACCCAATTTTCAGAAAATGTAATTCAAAAATGAAAAATCTTGTGCTTGCTACACCAAGACAAAAGTATGACTCTTGGACAAAATTCTTCGAGGATCTAGAAGTAAACATTCAGCCTGACCACCACAGCTCTACACTGGGTATAGGCAGCAGAAGTGGTGCTTAGGTGCTGCCATGCAGGATGGATCTCCCTGCTCCTGGACAAATGCCGAGACCCTCGTGCTGGAGACCCAAGTTAAGTATCAGGTAAGTACACTGATAAGTACACTTACTGAATTAAATACACTACAGACTCACCCTGGGCCTACTGCATCCTAGCAATTGGCTTTCTGCCCTCTTGAAGAAGGCTGCTAAATCATCCTCATGCTGGTTCCCAACCTGCCTATGAAGAAAAGATGGGATTCCAGTCAAGATCTCTGAAGCACTCCTTGTACGGTCCTCTCCCCTTGACTTTAAGGAGAAATTCAGTGTTCAGGTAGAATCTCTAAATCTCCCTGCCCATCAGATGCCAGAACACAAGTTTCTAACAGCCAAGATAAATGAGAAACTCCCTAAATTCAGCAATAACTGCCAGTATTTGACAAGGGTAGTCCTTATACTGCTCTCCTTACATTGTGTCACACACGTGTAGGCAATCAGACATACACGCCTCATTCATCTCGGGTACGAAAAGGATTGCACAAGAAAGCAGGTAACAAACTGTTTATTTTGAGAAACAGAAGTAATTTATTTAGTAGTTTTTCAGCAATTTTTAAACGGAAAAGAAGAGATGTCCTGGATCCTCTTCTCTCTGAAAAAAAAAGAACAAAAACCATCCATGTTACTGAGGTTGAAAATGTTGTCTAAAGAAGTACAGCAATATCTAAATAGTATACAGGGTTTCCATCTCAGTCACACAAGGAATATGTAACTCTCTACTTTGAATGTGATTTTAACAAATGCTGGCTAATACCCAAATTACGTCACAGCCAAAGGAAAAAACTCCGTTAATGTAACTGGTTTATTTCAACTACTTTATTTAAAGGGCATTTAAAGGTTAGAAATTAGTACAGCAGGAGGATGGATTCCTGAAATTACTTTTGTGTATCAACTGTAGTCATATAGTCCTATTCAATTCACTGAGTTTACTCATATGAATAAGAAAAGAAAACATTGATCAAACTAAGCCTTAATTTAGCAAGCTAGTTATTAAGCATTATTACTTTTATCAAAACAAAAAGACAATACCTTTACCTTTCTTAGGGAATATTCTTTCCAAATCTGAATATAGGTTCCATGCCCATGAAGTCTTCCTAAGGTACAAATTTCTCCATGATCAACAAGGTAAGGTATAGCCTTTTTTGCCCACTCTCTGAAACCACTTGTCCTGTTCAAGAAAAAAATCTCGAAAAGAAAGTCCCTAAAGAAATGAGACAGGAAGCCCTGTTTTACTGGCCCATGCTCTGCAAGGATTAGTCATAATGGGTGAGATGTAGATAAGCAGCTTCAAAGACTGGTAGGTAATGGGTTCCCCACCGGGAATGTAAAGGCAGCAGCAGGTGTCCCTGTATTTGGGTCTTTTTTCCTTGCAGGACTGCTGCTTGAACTGCATATATTTTGGATTTGCAGAATCAATACATTAGTAACGCACTTTCCTAGTGTATATACAAATTTATAGAACTATATTCCCTGTATGCAATAAACATTGGCTCTTTAAAATTAGCTGGTATGCTGAAGTTCACTTACCAGCAATCTGAGGCTTAAAGACTTGTAACGCCTGCTCCGCTTATTTAGGAGAGAAAGATACCTACTCCTACTTGGCTGATATGTTGAAGTCTATTGGAGAAGGTTATTCCAGAAATAGCAACTGTTACGGAGAAGGTGCAGAAACACCTAAATGAAATCCCTTAGGCTGCTCCTATAGAGGAACGTTTGCTCAGTAATGAGCTACCATCCACCATGTGATGGTGGTAACATTACTGGGAAGAGAGCTTGTTTATAGTGACTGTACTGTTAAACATCACTAGGAGCATTTCTTCCTATGCTCAAGAGAGCTCTGTGAGAAAACAGAAAACACCTGGAAGGAAACAACAATGCTTATATTTGTACCTAGAGGTATGTTTCTGTATTATAATGTTGCTTTGTTTTTGTTAAGATTTGAGGGAAGGTTAGATCTGAATTTAAAAGAATGCATTCATCAAAATATAATAAATGAAATTCAGCCATACAGATAAGTCCTACAAAAGAGATCTGAGTAACATTTGCTTCCAAATTTAGCCCTTACACAAGGAGGTGAGTGGAATTTTAGTGAAGTACAGATCATCTGCATAGGAGAAGTAGTAACGTGTGAAGATAAGTGTTTTAATGTTTTCCAAAGATCAAAAAAGTATTTTGGGGCAACTCAAAAATTCCCCTCTAGAGATGGAACCCCAAAGCAACTACACAAGCACCCGGACACTATGATAATGCAGACCAGAGTAATAGCTAAAGCAAACTGCAAGAACACGTAAATGCCAAAGCGAAATGAATTATGAAAATCCAGTGAAGCTGATGATACCTAGACAAGGGTCGCTTCTTAATTCAAGGGTCAAGTGCAAAATACAAATACAGGAAGCAACAGAAAACAGCAGGCTTGTTCTACTGCATTATCCTTATTTAAGGATTAGAAATTTAAAAGTTGATTTGTATTAAGTACCTCTTGGCATCAACACAGCACCCAGAAAACTTTGTATTGGAAAAGAACACCACCAATAGTTAGCTCATTAGGTAATTATGTTACTAGAATAACATAGTATTTTGGAGGCAGAGATGGCTGGTCTACTGCTTTTTGGGAAACTGGTTCTGCCATGCATAGAGAAATTGGGCTTTGTAAAGGATCAGAACTGTCTGATCTATCACGACAGAGCCAGGAGAATCTGCCTCCCAAGGCTCCCAGGGGCTCTGCCAGTTTCTGTGTGGGGGTCTCCTGCTCTCCTGAACAGGTCACGGATCCCACAGAAGATAAGGCACCTCAATCTCAAAATGCTGAAATATTACTTCAGCATATAACTAAAATGTTCCAGAAATAGTCACTGAGCCATTAAGCTGCAAAAAATGCACCACGAATCTCAGCACCTGGCTGCATCACTGTTGTGCTAACTTAGAATCTGCACAACAGGCATGGTGCCAGTGAAGAAAAGCAAACAAATCCCCAAACCTTGCTATTATAATGAACTGCTGTATTTCCAAGTTTCAATGCAAGAGTATAATGCAGGCCTGGGACAAAATCCCTGACAATGGAAATATCTGCACTGGCTTCAGTGCTTTTCTTAGAATAAATCCTGTATCATGGGAAACAAAGGGAATCTCTGTAAGAATCATGCCAGTCTACTGCAAAATTATTCAGCTTTTGTAATTAAATGTGTATACCTACTGATGGTGCTCACTGCAGTAATTTTTAATGCTGACAGAACCCAAGGAACTCAGTAACGATGCGGGTTCTTGAGGAGTTTTACAGTTCTAAGAAACAGTACAAGCTTACATTTCTTCTATATCATGGATGCATAATTTCTACCCACTTTAGGGAGAAAAAAGCTTCAAAATACTTCGGGGTAGCTTTGAAAAACAGTCTTGACCTTACTCTAATTTATTCACAAGGTTTCCTCTTGATGAAGATGAATGAATGAAGTAGCTCTTAAACGAAAAGATTTTTGACCATCTGTTCAAATTGTTGAAGTTATCTGAAAGCACATACTAAGCTAAATCTCATCTGCATTTTGGACCTCTTCACATACATGACACTTGGGAGATGAAAGGTTTAACAGTACAAACAGGGACATTAAATATCATGTGAAAAGAGATGATGTATATATGTCAATGAAGTTTGAGAAATGGAATTCATGACAGAAAAGCATCTGTAGCAGCTAGAAACTGCAAGCAGAACGATTACATGTGAGGCTCATGCATTTCCTCAAGATTACCTTTCTATTTAACATTCAGCTGTGTAACTGCAAATCTTTAAATGGCCAAAACTCACGGAAAAGGAGCTCACATGTCTTGTGCACACCTCGTGTTTGTGTGTGTGTGAATTGCTCTTACCCTTTGGGAAAAATTCCATCAGCAGTGCCAACAGGCAGTGGCTGAACTGCAGCCAGCCTGCGGTTGCTATTTCAGTTCTTTTTAAAAATGCATGATTAGAAAGCACTTAAACAGAAGTGGTACCGAGACACTCCTTAAATTATCTTATCACAGCTAATACCACCTCAGAACCAATTTCTGCACTGGTGCCATCACGTACATAAAACAATGTGGCCCTGTACTCTTAGCACTAACAATAACCACTTGGAAAAATGTCATCTTCACTTTCTTACTGTATGTGGCTTTAAGTGCAGTTAGAGAGAAAAAATGGAAAAGAGGCTCAAAAGCCATCTAATAGATAATTCAGGTGAGTGAGCACATGTAAATATGCTGCCCACAACTTGAAACAGAAATACAAATTAGGAAAGTTGACCAGAAATACAAAATAAAACTCCATCTTATAATAGAGAATGGCATACTGTAGGGTGAAATGCATAAGAAGACATTGAACTCACGCATATACTGTACTACACAGTGAAGTAAGCACTGCTAATGCAAAATGATTACAAATCAGAAACGAAACATAAAAACTTGAACTGACCCTTCAGTCATTTAACTTACTGTCTCCTTCCATTACTTCCTCATGAGAATTTTCTAGCAGAAGGGTGGTAGAGGGCTGAGCTACGTAACTGCTAAGAGACATAGAAATACAGTATTTATGAGCATCTTTTTGGTATTTTGTAGGCACTGTTTTGTAAACCTAGCAAGAAAACCAATGCCAAAGCTTGGCTTCTGACTAAAATACACAAATCAGCTGGATGACTGCTTTGCTTTATTTTAATAAAATATTGGTATTTAACAGCTTCTTAGGGAAAAGCAAACACGACTGCAATACAGAAAGAATAATTCATCGTGAAGAGAAAGCAGGAGGCACTATGCAAGAGGGATATGACTTAGCAATCCCTGTAATTGACCACATCAGTTCTAAAGCTTTTGAAAGTTTGGAAAGCAAAATATGTCAATATTGTGAAGATAACAGATAACACAAAGAGCAACGCATTCTCCCACCACTCTCTGGTCCCTTCCACAGAGAACCTCCCAAAGACACTTACTGATAGCATTGCTTCTGAACGCTGCACAACACTGAACTGGAATATTTAAACCACTTAGTAAAAGCATCAAACAATACAAACAAAGCAGCACATCATGAAAGCCAAGTATCTCTTCATCTACTGGACCGCAGAACAGTGTCTTGGAAGCTCAGCAAATGCCATGAGATGTTCCACTACAAAAGGCTGCCGCTTGCTGCCAGTAGCACCATTGCCGTTCAAGGAGGACAAAATACAGCACTTGCTGGTGAAGACCAGCATGAAGTACCCAACAGCATCCTACTCCTGCCTGTGGGGTGTGTGTACTAGTTCCATGGTAGAAACAGGGAAGGTAGAGGAAAGGATGAAAACCACATGGAACACCAGACAGACCCACTTCAAACTGATAATCAATGTTGCAGCCCAATAATACTCTGCCTTCTGTGCATTTTAGAAAGGAAGTGAAAATGGAAAGGTGGTGTACTAAAGGACTGATCCCTTTTTATCTAGATCCATACCTCCCCAGACTGACCATGCCTTGATAGGAGATACTGAAGCATCATCACTAAAAACGACTGCTGAACTTTGACACAGGCTGTAGCTGGACTAGAACTATGTATCTCAAGAGCCTTACCTACTAACATTTAATTAGTTTGGTGGTTTACCATTTTTTTCACTAAATATTAATCTACAGCTAGCCTGCTTCAACATGAAAACACTTTAAATGCTTTCTTTAAAAATAAATAAATAGATAAATAACTAAATAACTAAATAAATAAAAAGAATACCACATCCTTTATTGTAGGAAAGGGAACAATCCTGCAGGCTCCAACACAGATGAAACGGAAGGCTTACAATTTGCTTCTCCACCTGCCAGTACCTGGTTGGGTCACCTATTCCTGCACTGGGACAGCACAGTACTGCCAAATCTGAACTCTCCGTTCATACTGGTTGTATTTTACTTCTAGTTTACAGGGGAATAACTAACTGTTCAAGCTGTTGGGGAATGAAAGTCAGGCTTCTGGACCTCCAAGTAGGAGAAATCAAACCTCTAATGAGTCAAATACAAGCATGGACCTTTGCAAAGCACTGCAAAACACATTTGCATGAGTGCTCCAGCAGATGCCTCAGAATATATAGGGTATAATGGGGGTCATTTAAATTATTTATATAACGGGGTTTATTTAAATAAAAATTTAATTTCTCTTTAAAGCAGTCCTTTCCAAATGAAAACAGAGCAAACAGAAGTAAGTTCCCTTGGGACTACCTACTGTGCACAGTCATTCTCAACAAGAACATGGCTATGGGAGAGGTTTCATTTAGTCAATGCTGCCTTCTGTAGACACCTTCACCAGGGCCAAGAGCCCCATGACTCCAGAAAACCAATTCCACTCAAATACAGATCCACCCACTGGATAAGAGAAACACACCTCCAAAACTTTCCTTATTATCTTCAAGGTCAACATACACTGGCCCCTAAATTCAGGACGTCTTGTTATTATACAAAGTCTGTCCATGGGTGAGTTTTAGAATGGGAAACAAGGTTAATTCTTTGCTTGTGGGTACTTGCCTGGGCTTCCTTTGTGTGGGGTAGCTGACTATTGCTCCTAAATGACTTTATGCTGATTTTATACCCAGTATAAATACGGGACATGGATTTATTTTAATTAACTTTCTAAGAGTGTCCTTTCTGGAATCAGACTGGTTTGCTTGAAAAACATTAAAGGAGAACTGGGAGACTCAGAAATGATAATGTAAGAGGTTAGCTGAAAGACTTTCTCTTATGAAAGAAGTTTAGGAAGTGCAAAGAAAGGCTGCATGCACTTCTTTGCAGAGGGGCCAGTGCCAGAACTGTATCTTACCTCAGCCATCAGAGCGAAGTCCTGTCCCCACTGAAATCAACAGTGAAACTCCCATTGAGACCTTTGCAGCCTGACTTTAACTCTCAGGACCACATCCTACTGATGTGTATGCCCTACGCCTTTCTTCCGCAGAGCTCTGTTTCACCCAAAATGCACTGCCATCTAGTAGTGAAGTTTGGAAACAAAATTTTACCTCCCAATAAATTTTGGTTATGTTACTTATTCATTTATAGGGCAAAAGTGAAGCAAGGATGACAGCCCTTTTTTTTTTTTTCCACATTGAGTCAGACTGTAAGGATATAGTAAGCATCCAGGGCTGCATAACAAGGAGCGTGGCCAGCAGGTTGAGGGAGGCGACTGCCCCTTTGCTCCGCGCTGGTGAGACCTCACCTGGAGTCCTGCGTCCAGCTCTGGGGCCCCCAGTACAGGAAAGACATGGACCTGTTGGAGCGGGTCCAGAGGAGGGCTACAAAAATGATCAGAGGGCTAGAGCACCTCTCCTATGAGGAAAGGCTGAGGGAGTTGGGGCTGTTCAGCCTGGAGGAGAGAAGGCTCCGTGGAGACCTTATTGCAGCCTTTCAGTACTTAAACGAAGCCTATAGGAAAGATGGGGACAGACTTTTTACTAGGGCTTGTAGGGACAGGACAAGGGGCAACAGTTTAAAATAGAAAGAGGGCAGATTTAGATCAGATATGAGGAAGAAATTCTTCACTGTGAGGGTGGTGGGGCACTGAACAGGTTGCCCAGAGAAGTTGTGGATGCCCCATCCCTGGAGGCGTTCAAGGCCAGGTTGGATGGGGCTTGGAGCAACCTGGTCTAGTGGAAGGTGTCCCTGCCCATGGCAGAAGGGTTGGACTAGATGACTTCTAAAGGTCCCTTCCAACCCAAACCATTCTATGATTCTATGATAAACGTAATAGAAGAAAAGTCCAATACCTAATTTAAAGCCTTTTGTAACACATTGAGTTCAGCTGGATTGTGATTTATTCAGAAAATCAGCATAGGACCTGCTAAACAATTAGGTCTTGCCTTTCATGCTATTAAAACAGAAATTGGTGATTTAATTTCTCAAAAGTGATGTAAAGTTCAGAACACTCTAATACGAGGACACACAAACCACTTACAGGCATAGCAAATGCATTAACCTAAACAACGACTTTGCCCATGGCACTAGAACAACATAATTATCTAAACAACTTTATCTTCACCTACAGGCAAACTACAGTATACAATATATTATACTACATACATAATGATTTTTATGGTTGCTAATCATCATCTTTTAAATAAAGACATAAAAGAAATAAATTCTTTGTCTTGTGCTGGGGGGCTGGACTCTGCTTTCGTACATGTTTAAACGATTACATGATTCTATGATTCTATGTTTCACCCAGCCTCTGGCCCCAGAAGGCTCAGTGCCTTATTTCCTACTCTGAAGCACTGACTGATGGACACAAGGGCCCAAATCAAAGTTTGGGAAGCTACTAAGCTATTTGCAACCAAACGGGCAGCAGGAACCTTGTTCAATTTTGTCAGCACTTTCATACCTGTTATTTAAATTGCACATCCAAAGCAAGCAAACGAAGATAGATTTTTTTTTTTTGTAAAGGTCAATGGCAGTGCATGGGTGAAACCTAACACAAACTGCAGAATCTGTGATAAGCATGTACCCAGCTGGACTATCGTTATTACCACCCTCAGTGTCTCTGGACAAGCTTGACTTAGTACACACCATTTTGGTAAGAGAGTAACACCTGATTCAGCTCACATTAAAATTAATCAGAGTTTTGCTCTTGAACTCTGTGGAAGCAGAACTGAATCCACTAATCCTGAGCTCTTCAACTCCACTCCAAAAAGGAATCTATTTAGTTTCATCAGACCCTTACAGCATTTCCATTACATTCTCTTGTATCTTTATTTTCTTCCTTTTTCTTGTATTATTTTTCTAACTGAAGACCATCTCAACAAACACATCGTGTGACAGAGTGTTGCCCCACATCTTTCCAAAGACATCAGGCTGTTTTCTGCGTTGCCTTGTAAGCTGTGTCCTGGCAGGACACAATAGGTTACTGCCCTGTATCTTACTGGGTCAAATGAGCATACCTGGTCTGTAAGCAGACACAAATGATACGGCTTTTGGTACTTCTGAAAAGCAAATCCGGAACACAACCATCAGCCTAGAGAACAGTCTTCCACAGCATAAAATAAACTCAAATGCAGAAATTCAGTTGACTCCCCCTCTTCCATGTACTTGTGTGGACCACAGTTCAGAGGGACATCGGCTGTATTAATCCAAGTCTCTTAGACTTGAGGCTTCCTCCGCCATCTGCAGCCTCGGAGGATTTGTTCATATAGAAGAAGTTACTGCTGCCTGCACAAGCCGTGAGTCACCAAAGGACTTCTGCTAGGAAACTCGCACAATGTAAAGGAACACATTTGAAGGGGCACAACCTTTCCTGCACCCAAGGTTATCGTTAGGCCTACTGACGTCCAAACCTGTATATCTCAAAGAGTACGAAGGCACATGTATAAGTATGCACTCTTGGGAGTTTCTGTAGGATTGCCTTTTTATTAGTTTACTTCTCTACAAACCAAATAGAAGAAAGGATCCCAAAACTTTTGCATTCTACAGAGGATCACCAAAGGTGACCTTGAATCCTGCCTTTCAGTCGCTATGAAGAGACGGTTTTCAGATGTTCAGCAAGCTCAGCATGCCCTGAAAATACGGTCTCTCCCCCAATACCTCCAGATGAGCATCCCTCTTATCATTAACTGTGGCTGAAGATCTTGAGCTATATAACTGTATGTTTAAAAACCGAGGTAGATTGAAAAAGTTTTAACTATAATTAAGAAAAATCTCAAGACTCCATTTTCAAGCAGTTATTTGTCTAGGTAATGTAACTTTTATCTCATCATGAAAACAGGTATTAAGGATACGTAAGTGCTGGAAGTCAATCCCAAAGCAGAGTGCAAAGCAAGAGCCTGATTCTGGGATGTGTTTAGACTGGATACAGCCAATTCCCACTAACTTCACAGGCTACAGACTGCCAGGTCAGCCCTCTATACTAAAGCGTGAATAATTGCACGTGGATCTTCCGTATGGAGCTTCAGGGGACTTTAAAAGCAGTCACGCACTGGCAGCAATACTCATCAAGCCTGTACCTCAGAAAGTAAAACAGTGTTTGCGTACACGCCAATGGCCCGAAAGGTGTCAGAACAGTTTACTGGGTCAGTAATTTTCAAGGCTCATCAAAACTCGACCTTCCTAGACTAGCAGGGCTCTGCCCTGGCGGTCGTGGGCAATCAAACCCGGCTTTTTAAATCGTTACCGGCTGTATGGAAGATGTAGGCCCTTAACATAAACACACACACCGGTGACTTCCACTGTCACAATACGGCAAAGCACAGTGTGCACGCATCTCCGAGTATGGCGTCAGTCTCCATGAAAGCATCTGCCCCTCCCTAAGCGGGCTGGCTGGACACGCGTGTTGTAGGCGCCCGAGTTAACGTTAGGACAAACGCTGGAGGTCGGCGAGGGCCCAGCTCAGGCCCTGTCCGGGATGCGGCCCGAGGAGCGCAGGACCGCACCCCGTGCCACCCACACCAGCTCCCCG
>NW_009259596.1:4796985-4850615 GCF_000687185.1 Egretta garzetta
CCGCCCGGGGGCTGCCGAGAAGGTGGCGGCGGGGGTGAGGGCAGCCCCGCACCCGAGCGGGCTGTGCCCTGAAGGTCTCGAACCTGCGGGCGCGTCAGGCGTTAGGTGCTCCCGTTAGAAACCCTTGCAGGGGCTTGCTTTTTAAAGCTCATGTAGGGTTAGTGACGCCTGATAAAACAGCCTAAGGGGTAGAGAGCTTGCCAGAAATGCAGAGGGCAGCTTTCAGCTTGCCTCAGCCTGATGGGGCTCAGGCCTGTCTCTTCACAGAGGTGACCAGACCTTGCTGTCGGTCTCTGGAATGGCCTGGGAACAAACCATCTATTACAACTCTCTGGGCAAAAGCTGGACCACACAGCATCAAAGGAAGACATACGTGCTGCATCACAGCCAGCAACTATGGCATTTGGACAAAAGCTCCGGGTCACAGCTCCTCCTTCTCAAGTTGTTTATGGATTTTGTATTTAGCAGTGCATAGATGAAAACCAGAGATATGCTTAAACAAATATTGCTGACATTTCTCTCAAAGATTTGCAGTTGTCATCTGCAACGCAGCATGAGTAAGGCAGAGATTTTCATCTTTGCCTTGAAATTTCCCTTTTCCCACTCACTGTGAACAATGTGATGGTCTTGCTTGTTATTCAAGTTTAAATACTGGGTGTAGGCTTTAAATAATACCTCTTGGCAGGGGTCCTTCCATCCAGGCAGGGATGTAATGAGCAAGGCAAGAGGGATGTCCTGATGGCGACAGCCCTGATGAAGGATCCCAGGCAGCAGACACAAAGCTGCCAGTGCCACATGCTCCTGAAGAGTACTGAGGGTGAGAAGGCAGGACAGCCTAAACCTGAAGCTGTCACCATCGCTTGTTTCATTTTCCCTGTGGCTCTGCAAGGACCAACATGCAGTGTCTGCCTTGTCCTCGCAAGGACCGACATGCAGTGTCTGCCTTGTGGGCAGAAGGCGGGGAGGAGAGGTACCATCTTCCCACCCTTTTGTCCAGGTACAGTGGGTACTTCCGATGTCTGACAGCAGAGAGTTCATGGTCACCAGCCATATCCCAGGCAGGAGAGCAGGCAGGGCGAGGTAGGAGGCAGAGCAGTGAGGAGCCCGGTGCGGTGACCTTGGGAACAGAGGACAGCCTGTGCCATTGCCACACGTGAGGACAGGGGTGTCAGTCACTGGGTCAGGCCTCAAGCCTCAACAGTCCTTCCTACCTGCGGTGAGGGGTGGATGCACCAAATTTTCTTGCCGTAGCTGTATTTGGGCTATGCGTGGATTTTATCAGCCCCTAACACACAGGCTTTCCATTCCAACAGCAAACAACTGAATCTCCTTACGCACTTGTTATTGCTGCTGCCAGAGGGATGGTACTGAGCAAGGTGGGCTGACAGCCCGAGGCAATGCAGCTGATCTTCTGAAAAACTTTTGCTCAGACTTTCAACATCGTAATCATTTCACTGCGCTTTTCTCTGCCATTGACAATCTTGGCCTGCTCATTGAGAATGTTGCTGAGAGACCATTTTCCTAATCCTCGCTTTGTCGTCTCCTTTCTGAACCCTCTCTTTTGCCCATCCAGTTATTTAATTCAAAGCAAGCTGCTTGCTTTTTGTTTTCAGAGGCTTCCTGTGGTATTTCACCCCTGCTTAAGCCCTTACCACTTATCTGCTGTCTAGATGCTGTCTCTAGGTGCTTCCTCATGTTTTCCCATGAGTAAATAATGCCAACCTCTAGTTCAGAGGCTTCCTCTATTTCTGGGGAAACTTGGTGTAAACACCTACAAACTTGAAGAACATAGGAGCAGGCATCCGGGGTCCATCTAGTCCCTTCTTTTATCTCCAAGTGTGGCTGCACCTGGACAATTAAGGAAGCATAAAAATGAGGCAACCTGTGTTGGTGCCTTTTCCCTAACACTGTCCCAGCTCCCACCTACATTCAGGGAATTTCCTGAGCGTGTGATGGTGTAATAACACCCCAAAAGCTTCTTCTCGGAGTATTTTTTCTGGCCTCCTGTTGGGACTTTGCAGATTTCTGGCATCCATGGCCTCTTTTGTTAAGGAATTCTACAGGCTTACAACCTGTTGTATCAAACCCACCCTGTTCTGTTTGTTTCAAACATAATTTAATTTGATGGGCCCTAGTTACGGGAAGGTGTTTGGATCAGTCCCAATCCATCTTTTCCACAGCACATAGGCTTTTGTAGACCTCCATTATATCTTCCCCCTAAATGATGTCTAGTTCCACATTTAATATGCGAGGAGTCCTACTGGCATAGAAAAATAACCATAAATCAGACACTCCGTTTTAAAAATAAATATGACACCCACGAGTAATTTAAATTTCTTTTTTGAAGTTCACTTCATTATAATACCATTGTTCGATTTAATCATATCGATTTTATGATCTTGCTTGGCAAGATTATGTCTGTATAGCAAGCCAGGGAGACAGTCAAGACGGAAGAGTACTGTCAGACCAAAATGTGTGGGTAAACAGAAACCTGTAGTAGGGCAGAGACTGGGACATGGAAAATTACTGTCATAATTTACAGACAAACACCATAGCCAAGTTTCTCAGCAATAACATGCTGGCATGCATGCTGCTGGATAATCTAGACAATAATCAGGCTGTGATAATAATCCTGTGCTAATAAATATTTCACAAGCTGCTGGTAGGGTCAGAAATTGATTTACAGATCAAAGTGGAAAGCCATGTGAACGAATTCTAATTAATTCTAACAAGAGATCAAAAAAAGGAGCATTATTTTTAGACAGTTTGAATAAATAATTTGGTGTTATCATACAGAATATATTGATTCTTGAAGGTAAAGTGTGGCTTTTTAAAATCTTCTTTTCTGAAGTTCTGAAAGTTCTGAAATTTAAAAGCATATGAGTAAAAGTGAGAGACTGCAAATTCTGACAGGGAGACCCATACCATTTAGAATTTGCCTTCTAAGCAGAGGGTACGCTACCTCTAGGTGCGGGGTGAGATTTATCTGTTCAGACTTGAAGGCATCTGAGCTAGATATTGCAGAGCTCTATTCCTGATTCATGTAGGAGGAGAAATAACTAAATGTGACGATGCAGTTCACGTGACCAAATGCAGATGTCCTCTTCAAAATGAGATGAATCATTTCCACATTGTAGGTGTCCAGAGTTTACACATGAATCCCACTCACTGTCTCTTATATTACAGCTTGTCCCAGCTTAGCCGGTTCCCCAAGGGCGGCTGCGTGCTGTCCTTGTCAGTTCCTAGTCACTTGGGAATTGCTGCCTTTTAATCTGGTGGTTTTAGCATTGGTCATTACCATGAATCCTTCATTTAGTCCCCCAGGATGTCTTTATGGAAAGGATGCACCTGGGTCGGGGTAACCCCCGGTATCAATACAGGCTGGGGGAAGAAAGGATGGAGAGCAGCCCTGCCGAGAGGGACTTGGGGGTGCTGGGGCTGCGGGGAGACCTGATTGCGGCCTTTCAGTACCTAAAGGGGGCCTATAGGAAAGATGGGGAAAATCTTTTTAGCAGGGCCAGCTGTGACAGGACAAGGGGTAATGGTTTTAAACTAAACCAGGGTAGGTTTGGACTAGACATAAGGAAGAAATTCTTTACAATGAGAGTGGTGAAACACTGGAACAGGTTGCCCAGGGGGGTAGTGGAGGCCCCATCCCTGGAAGCATTCAAGGCCAGGTTGGACGGGGCTGTGAGCAACCTGATCTAGTTAGCAGTGTCCCTGCTCCCTGCAGAGGGGTTGGACTAGATGGCCTCTAGGGGTCCCTTCCAACCCAAAACATTCTATGATTCTATGATTCTATGCAGCTTCCCTGGTAACTTCGTCGAGGAGCAGAAGGACTGGGAAGCAGCTATGGGGTGTTTCTTAGAATCATAGAATCGTTTAGGTTGGAAAAGACCTTTAAGATCATCAAGTCCAACCGTTAACCTACCCCTGCCATCCCACCACTAAACCATGTCCCTAAGCACCTCGTCTACCCGGCTTTTAAATACCTCCGGGGATGAGGACTCGACCAGTTCCCTGGGCAGCCCGTTCCAGTGCTTGACAACCCTTTTGGTGAAAAAATTTTTCCTAATGTCCAATCTAAACCTGCCCTGGCTCAACTTGAGGCCATTTCCTCTTGTCCTATTGCTTGTTACCTGGGAGAAGAGACCGACACCCACCTCACTACACCCTCCTTTCAGGTAGTTCTTGCCTTCAGCCAGGGCTGTGACTAATCCACGTAGCCTTTACCCCATCAGCCCACCTTGGGAACTGCATCGCTCACCGAGCAGCGGGGTGGGGGCAACCCGGCCCTCGCACAGAGCGGCTACTCCCATGCTTGCGTGGGTGCTCTCGCTAGGCTAGCTTTGCCGTTAGCGCAGCTCTGCTGGTACTGCTGTCCGTCTGCGTGAGCAGCAGTCACGCCTTTGGTGAGAGCAGTTATGCCTTTGCAGATGCACCCAGTGAGACGAGACTGTGTAGGGCTGGCAACGGGAACAGGCAGATGGCAGTGAGCTCTGACAGTGGCTCCTTAGCTCTGAGGTGAGGGTGTTGGCAGTAAAGTGAAGTGAGGTGCCAGATGACGGTGAAAAGTAGCAACTGGCAATGCAGCCTGACTGTGGCTGCTGGCACGGAGATGAGGTTCTGGCAGTAAGAAGGAGGCTCTGTGCTCCCTGTCAAGAACAAGTGACTCTTAACAGTAAGATGTGATACTGTTGCTGACATTGGTGAAGTATTTTTTGCAGCAATGCACGTCTCCTTGCTAATGGATCTCTTCTGGGATTGTTTAGAATAGAATAAACTCTTTCAGTTAGAAGGGACCTACAGTGACCATCTAGTCCAATTGGCTGACCAAAAGTTAAAGCATGTTATTAAGGGCATTGTCCAAGTGCCTCCTAAACACTGACAGGTTTGGGGCATCAACCACCTCTCTAGGAAGCCTGTTCCAGGGCATTGACCACCTCTCTAGGAAGTCTGTTCCAGTGTTTGACCACCCTCTTGGTAAAGAAATGCATCCTAATGTCCAGTCTAAACCTCCCCTTGTGCAGCTTTGAATCATTCCCATGAGTCCCATCACTGGATACCAGGGAGGAGAGATCAGCGCCTCCCTCCCTGTTGCCTCCCCTCAGGGAGCTGTAAATGGCAATGAGGTCACCCCTCAGCCTCCTTGTCTCCAAACTAGACAAGCCCAAAGTCCTCAGCTGCTCCTCACAGGACATGCCTTCCAGCCCTGTCACCAGCTTTGTTGCCCTGCTCTGTATGCATTCAAGGACCTTCACATCTTTCTTAAATTGTGGGGCCACAGTACTCGGAGTGAGGCTGCACTAATGCTGAATACGGTGGGATACTCACCTCTTTTGGTTGGCTGCTATGCCGTGTTTGATGTGGTTTGCCCTCCTGGCTGCCAGGGCACGCTGCTGGCTTCTATTGAGCCTGCTGTCAACCAGCAAGCCTGTTCCAGGGCATTGACCACCTCTCTAGGAAGTCTGTTCCAGTGTTTGACCACCCTCTTGGTAAAGAAATGCATCCTAATGTCCAGTCTAAACCTCCCCTTGTGCAGCTTTGAATCATTCCCATGAGTCCCATCACTGGATACCAGGGAGGAGAGATCAGCGCCTCCCTCCCTGTTGCCTCCCCTCAGGGAGCTGTAAATGGCAATGAGGTCACCCCTCAGCCTCCTTGTCTCCAAACTAGACAAGCCCAAAGTCCTCAGCTGCTCCTCACAGGACATGCCTTCCAGCCCTGTCACCAGCTTTGTTGCCCTGCTCTGGATGCATTCAAGGACCTTCACATCTTTCTTAAATTGTGGGGCCACAGTACTCGGAGTGAGGCTGCACTAATGCTGAATACGGTGGGATACTCACCTCTTTTGGTTGGCTGCTATGCCGTGTTTGATGTGGTTTGCCCTCCTGGCTGCCAGGGCACGCTGCTGGCTTCTATTGAGCCTGCTGTCAACCAGCACCCCCAGATCCCTTTCTGCAGGGCTGCTCTCCAGCCACTCCTCTCCCAGTTTATACTTGTGCCTGGTGTTACTCTGTCCCAGGTGCAGAATTTGGCATTTTGAGTTGTTAAATTTCATCCCATTAATCATAGCCCGATGCTCCAAACTATCCATATCCCTCTGCAAGGCGTCCTGTCCCTTAAGAGAGTCAACAGCACCTCCCAGGTGGGTGTCATCAGCAAACTTGCTAACAGTGCATCCAAGTCTTGCATCCAGATTGTTGATAAATATATTGAACAGAACTGGCCCTAGAATTGAACGCTGAGGAACACCACTGGTGACCAGTCACCAGCCAGATGCAGTCCCATTCACTGCAACCCTTTGAGCTCTGCCCTTCAGCCAGGTCTTCACCCAGTGCACTGTAAACCCACTCATCCCACAGCTCGACAACTTGTCCACGAGGATGCTGTGAGGGACAGTATCAAAAGCCTTACTAAAATCCAGAGAAACTACATCTGCTGCCTTCTACTAGGTGGGTGACCTTATCACAGAAGGATATCAAACAGGCCTTTCCCTTTGTGAACCCACGTTGACTGTGCCTGATGATTGCATTACTCTTTAAATGCCTTTCAATAGTAGCCGGTATAATCTTCTCCAGGAGCTGAGGTTAGGCTAACAGGTCTGTACTTCCCTGGGTCTTCCCTCACGCCCTTTCTGTAGACTGGAATAACGCTGGCTCGCTTCCAGTCAGCAGGGACCTCCCAGACTCCCAAGACCTTTGGTAGATTATAAAGAGGTGTCCTGCCATAATATCCGCTAGCTCCTTCAGAACCCTGTCATGAATCCCATTGGGCCCTTGTGAACATTCAGCTGATACAGCTGGTCCCTTAACAATTTTAGTGCCCACAGATGGAAGGTCACTGTTCCCAACACTCGTGGTCCTCCAACTCGGGGCACCGGGCAGCCCAAGATCTATCAGTGTTATTAAAAACTGAGGCAAAAAAAGCACTGAATGCCTCCACTTTTTCTTCATCCCTATTAGTCAAATAACCATCTTCAACAAGTATTGGTCCAATGTTTTCTTTAGACGTCCTCTTTTTTATGTCTCTTGTCCTTCCAGTCCCGCAGTTCTCTGGGGGATCCTATTCAACTGGACCTTAAAAGTTCCAGCTTACTCTGCTGTGTATTATTTCTCAAACAGAAGTGAGTGATAAAAAGCAGATTTTGCTCCCTTCCATTGAGATGAAGTGAGAAGCTATGAGGACATGACACAACCAGCCTCATTAAAAAGCTTGGAGAAGGAGTACTGAATCCAGCTGCCTTTCCCTTTCCTGTCTACTGAGCGTTGGTAACACATTCAAGCAGAAGAAGCTCGTGCAGGTGGCAGGAGATGGTGCTGACCCTGCAGGCCTGGCTGGTGACAGCAGGGTGCTGCCAGGCCGGCTGCTTGCACTCCCTTCTGCTTCTACTGCTTCTCTCTGCTGTGCAGAGGAAGGAAGAGATTGCTGCGGGAAGACACGGTGTGGCCTGGGCTCACCCACTGCCGTTGTCTGCCACCGTGCCAGCAGTCAGGCTGTAGGAGACGGATTTCTGCCTTCTTCTTTACGTCCTTTCCTCCTTGTGTCCTCTCCTGCTAAGAAAGGCCCGTGGTGAGGCTTTGAAGCAGCAAGACATTCTCTTAGCGACTTCTGCACCGCCTGCTTGCCATGTGCAGGGGTGCACTTGGGTGGCAGCAGCGGCACGTGCAGGGCGATCCTGTGGGAACCAGGGGGGCAACTGAAACTGTTCAAGGGCAAAGAGGCTGTGTGAGCACAAAACAGGTTATTCTGTTGCTCTGGTGTGCAAGCTGTCTCTGCATAAAACAAGAAACTGCTTGGATTAAATACAGTTAGCAGGGAAGTCAAGGCTAAAGTAAGGTAACATAATTCTGTCCCAAAAGCATATGGTATAAGTAAAATGTAACCAGTTTGAATGAAAGGATCTGAAGGGAGTCTTGGGACTACACAGACAACAGTATGAGTAACACCATATTGTATCAAAACTGCCTAGATAATAGTGTTAGAAACGCCAAATTTGCATGTGGATGTAGCAGAATTGGGACCAATGAGGAAAAAAATAATTAGGGGCAGGTCATTAAACAGGTCCCATTTGTCTGGGAGGAGTGTGGGCAGAAAAAGGCAGGTACGGGGTTGGTGAAAAGGTGGGTTCAGGAAAATACACACTAGGAATGAAAATAATTAAATAGGAAAAAAGCAAGAAATAAAATAATAGGCGTTAGGTATAATCCAGTGGAGAACAAAGAAGGGTGGGATATTCTGGTCACAGAAGTGTGGACACCTCCAGTGGTAAAGCGCCCCCCGGGATGCTGGACAACACTTGTGGGACAACCCACTGGACCCTCATCGGGTCTGTGTCCAAGAGACTTGGTGTGCAAGGGTGGGGTGAGGAGCGGTGGGCTTGTGCCCTAATACTAAGTGGAGCAGGGAAGGCAATAGGATTGTAACGTGGTGAGCTTGCATGTGATTTGTGAGACTTCTTCATAGTAATATAATTGTGATTTACTACTACTAGTAACAGGCAATGCAATTGTAACTCAGAATTGTTGTGTTTGCAGTCATGCAGTTGTGAATGAGTACTGCTAATCCCAGACATTTGGTCATTAGCCAGTTGAGGTATTATCAGCCTCTTAGAGGTGTGTTAATTAATCAATAAACATCACAACTGTTTATCAGTTACATCTTAGGCCTCCAGTCTAAAGGAGAACAGTCAGACACATAATAATCATTGATCATTATTTTAAAAGCTGTTTTATACACAAAAAGATAAACCCATTTAATTTCCCAAATACTTCCCGACTAGTTATCCACAACAACCAAGAAAATGAAGCAGGGAGTACTGTTGTGACCTGTGATGTGGGACTCTTTGCAGCATTGACCTGGTGCTTCTAACGTCACGGTGGCATTGATCAGGGTGGAGTCAAGAGAGCTTGCAGCGGTGCGAGCCAGAGCCCCATGGAGCCCAAACACGGATGTTTTGGGGGGGCTCAGTGCTGCGGCTGAAGACAGCGAGATGTGGCGCTGAGACACTTCAGTGGTGGAGGCTGCGGGTGCATACAGGTTGCTCACGGCAAGGAATGCATACCGTAGTAGAGAGGTTGGGCACGATAGTGCCTGGGGCCTGGAGATGAAAGCACCAATGTGAGACTGAAAAGACGCTCAGACAGAGCCCACCGAAGCACAGAAGCTAACACCAAGGAAAAAAAAAAGCAAGCAGCCTCTTAAAAATTTATTTGTATTTAATTTTGGCAGTTTGTATTACTTCAGAGGAGACTGAAGACATGTATTGTGTGTATTGAGTTGATGGTGTCTTTACATTTGTATCTTGCTGCTGCCGGAAGACAGCTTGTTTCTTGTTTTAGTCTCTTGCTTCAAAATTTCAAATTCTGACAAAAGAAAGCAAAGAACATGCTTAACTGCTTTGCTCGGTACAGATTGCAATCAGCAACATTCTTTCAAATGCCACTCCGAAGCTTGCGAAGTAAAGGCTTCATCCTGCCAGGCATTGGTATTAAGTATCATGTGCAAGGCCATCATAATTCCAGTTCAGTGCAGCAAGGAGCATTTAAAGTTGAAGGAAAGTCATAATGCAAATGAACAAGGAAGTACAGATGAGGTGATGATGGCCTTTTTTTTCATTAAACCCTAAGTGAAGGGGTAAGAGCCCTGATTTCTGCTCCTAGTCCTGCAAGTTTGAGCATCACAAAGCTAAAATACACAAATATCATCTGGAGCAAGGAACAAAACTCTCCAGGATTCATAAGCTGCTGGGAGTCCTCGTCTGGCTGTGCTACACATGGGTGCCCTATTGCTTGTCCCCTCTCCCCAGTGTCATTAATCCTGCACTCTCTGCTGCACGTTGGCTCTGCTTCAGCAGGGCGGGCAGAGAACACCGCTGCTGTAGCCTATTTTGTAGCATGATTAAGCATTTTCTTGAGAAGTACGGATTCAAAGTGGGCCTAAAGCTCAGATTTTCACTTCCCAGGCAAGTGCTCCAACCCCTAGGATATCACGTCGCCTCCTCTGCTAGAGGATGTCAGAATTTTCTTTAATGAAAAATAAAGGAAAACATTAACGTTGTAATTCCACAGTTGCTCAGAGCATTCAGTTATGCTCAATTGTTGTCTTGCTATTTCTGTGCATCAGCCTTCAGAAAAGTGGTATATTAAGAGGAAGGAAGGTTTTAACCCTACATCTTGATGTACAGAAGTAATACTGGGGGGATTCCTTCTGTTGCATGTTTGTTAAGGAATTCTAGCTGGGTGGGTTCTGCACAGAGCTCTGAGCTCTGCAGGGTAAGCTGTGCTGCCAGAAGGCTGAGCATACTGCTGCTACCCCGGAGGGAGTTTTGGAAGAGAGCTGTGGAAGATACTGCTGCAGAGGCAAAAGAGAGAGGCCGTGTTCCAGGAGGTAGAGAAATGCAGGAGGAACAGAGCAGAGAACTTTGCAGAGGTCTGTGAAAGAAGAAAGAGGAGAGAGTCGAGGTGAGGGACACCAATACCAGTTCACAACCACACTAAGCAACTTTCAGCGTGTTTTCCTGTGGGTCTGTGATTCTGTACAGGGTTATGAGTACAGAGCTGCCCTCTCCCTCCAGTGTGGGTCAGACCTCTGCATCTTGTTCTGGAGGGATGCATGTGCCCTTTGCTGCAAAGATTCCTTTGCAGAGGCTTAAGGGGGAGTTCATCTGGCCTTTCCATTTTTGCTACTGCAGAGCGAAGACAATTCCAGGGAGACGGACAGCTCAAGCAAATGAAGGGGAGAAACAGTTCTCGTCCAGGCAGCCTCTAGCCAGCCCTTGCATCACTTGTCCAAGTAAAGATGTGAAAGGGGAGGGAAATGAGGAGAGGCAAGGAGGTAAGTGAAACTCCTGCATTTTTCATCAGTTTTTGTTCATGCAGGTTGCAGTCTTTTTGATAGGGACCATTAACTGTTATTATCAATCAACAGTTCTAACTACACTTTAACCCCCTTGCATACACTGGCAAAATTAATACAGGTCATCGTTTGTTTTTAACACTTAGTATTAAATAGTCCATTAATTGTAAGGAAATGAGAAGGAGCAGCTGTGCCAACATATTATTATTAATGTATTTGAAAAGAGTTGAGTAATCTGCACAGTTCAGTTATAGGGATCCCCATGTCCCCAGGCCAGCAACCACAGTGATTTACATTTTAATTGATATTTTATCCTGTAAAGGAAAATAAAAGCCCTCAGCTACCTAAGTCCTTACAATTAATTAGGCACAAAATACTCCATAAAGATTAACAGTGCCCTCATCCCAGAAGCGCTCAAAAAAAACCCCCAAAAGGCAAAAGAAGCACTGTAAAATCTGTAAGCTATCTGTCTAACAACAGTTCACAATCCACAAAACAGCACATGCATTTGCAGTGAGTAATTACTCATGAGAATTGTCAGGCGTGGCATGGATTTGAGCACATATGGCATCCCTAATTTCTCTTGCTTGCGTTACGTCTGTAGTCCTTACGAGGGCACATTGTTTGGTTAAGGGATCCATCGGTATGTAGGCTCTGCCCCACAAAATAATATTTGCCTCTAGTTTTCCAGTTACAGACTGTGACAAAAGCAAGTCCTGGCTGTATGTACATGCTTTTGCAATCTTGACTCCCAGGTGATTTTCAAGCCAGTGCCATTTTGCTTTTGTGTTCCACATGCACAGGCCAACCTTACCCTGAAAGTTCTAAATGCACTAGGCTGCAAAGTAAAATTGCTGAGAGCCCATTTCAGTACTTCAATGGGTTTCTTCCGTCATGTTCCATGACCCTGAAAGAGTGGGGTCTTACAGCCACGACATCCCCCAGACATTGTGGAGCCATTACTGGTCATCCCACATCAGCAAGGCAGTATAATCCCACCTACCATGCTGTGTCTTGTTCGGCTGCTCCTCAAGTGCTGACGGATGAGAACGCAGCATCATTCATCCTGTTTGCCAGATTTATCACACGCTCTGTGTTCAGCCTCCATACTAAATGCCTTCACATAATGATGAACTGCCTCTCTGATCTAGTGTCCCAAACCACAGCGGCCAGTAAACGCAGGACCAGCGTGCAGGCCCTGCAAAGCCATATGCCTTGGCAGATGAACACAATGCCCACCCGTGAGCCTGCTAAGAAAAAGCAAGTCTCACAATTCACCAGAGGGAAGTGTCCTCCTGGGAACAGCTCTGCATTCCCATGGAGAGGGTAGAGTTGCTCCTGCCAGCTGCCATAAGACCGTTAGGCACGGCATGAGCACTGACAACCATTGATTGGAGCCTGCTAGGCAAGACGCAGTGTGTGGGAGCAAAGGGAGTTGACCTGCTTCAAGCTTGGCATCCATGTGTGCAGACGCGTGGATATTTCCTAACACGTACCTGCCTTGTAAAGTCAATTATCTTTTGTATGTTGAGTTACGGGGCTCAGGCAGCCTTTGTCACATCTTTTGGCAGATGCTGCTGGGTATGAATTTGGGCATTGGCCTATCCTCAAGAGGTGTTCCAGTGTAAACTGAACCAGATACTGGAAGAACTTAGTGTCCAGAAGACTTCAGCTGGTGACATTCTTCATTGTTAGACGAAAGTATCACAAAAAAGGTAATGCAGAACTGGAATACAATCTGCAGTGGCTTTTGGTGTCTAACATTTGCAAATGGGCAAGTACAAATGGAGATTTCCTGGCATTTATTTTGAGACGTGGGCATATTTTCTCATGGATGCCAAAACATAAATTTCTGGAACAACAAGATTGGTCAAAAACTCTGAATAAAATCAGCACTTTGCCTAGTTGATAATAAAGCTATTTTTAATAATAATATAGCAACAAAGAGAATGAGTTAAAATAGAAAAATCATCTGTTATTACTATTCAAGAACTCGTAATCATCTTTTCCCCTTTGAATGAGCTTTGACTATAGCCTATACATGAGCATTTTGGCTTAGTTTCAGCTCAGAGATTTAGAATTGACTGAAGTAAAGAGCTGAGAAGGGAAAAATTCTTGCAGCATTTCTCAAAAAAAATAGAATCCAAATATATGTGAGAAATAGAGTCAATTCTTAGCAGCAATGACCAATATCGGTGTCACAGATATTACCTTACGTAGCACAGTGAAAACACGTTTTTGCCCCTGTTGGAGCCAGCTTGAGCCCAGCAGCAGTAGGCAGCGTCGGCATTGCACCCTGCCGTAGGACTGCTGCGTCCCTGCCACTTCCCTGACAGAAAGGCATGAAATCAGGCACAGGGGAGACTCCTCACAGCTTCTACACGCACACCGTGCCTGGTACCTGCCCCATCTTGCGTGTCCTGAGTAAGCCAGGTTTGCTGTGTGCTTGCAGGGCCGACTGTGCACACAAGCACAGCGTTTGCATCCACAAGCTCACAGCGTCCCCCGCTCTTTTCTTCAGGGTGTCCAGCAGCTGGGTCTGAACCGAAACTGCTGGGTCCAACCAAACTGCCCGGTGCTTAGAAGTAAGCGACAAAGAGAGAAGTCCCTCTTGTCCACCCAGTAGCCTTGTCCCAGCTCTCCACAGGGCTTAGCAGCTCAGGTGCAGTGTGGGACAAAGGCAAGAAACCTGCCTGGGCTGAGGAGGAACAGGAACCAGTTCCCCAGGAGCCTGGAGTGCCGGGCACTGCCATGCCAGGTCATTAGTCTGACTCCGTCGTTTCTGCTGTCTGCATCTGTGTTATCTGGATTTTTGGGCTATCTATCTGGAGCGTCCTAGCCTCCTGTGCCCTTGAGCTAAGTAAAACTAGAGTTCAAAACCTGAATAATAAATAACACTTTCTGTAATTTACATCCCCTGAGAAGTTCTATTGACTCAATCAATAGTGTGCAAATGGTGCACAAATTCAAATGGTGTGCAAATTCGATGCCTAAAATTATCACAAGGCAAACTAAACTGATAAAGGTTTGAAGTAATACTGCCTTTTTCCAGAGGTAGTTAGTAATTATCAGTCCTCCAGTAAAGGACAAAATTGCCAACAGATCCTCCCAGATATGTTGTAAGGAATTTCTGCTTGCTTCAGATAGTTTTAAACAATGTATTTATTTGGCTTTATTTTATTTCCCTTATTTCAGAAGATTATTGAAGAAACATTTTTCTCTTCACCTTCTTATGCAAAGGACAGGACAAAAGTTTGAAAAATAGAAGTTCTAATTAGGTATAAAAAAAATATCAAATCACTGTAATGGTGGTCAAACACTGGTTGCCCAGAGCAGCTGCGGACTCTCCGTCCTTGGAGCTATTAAAAACCCATCCGTACGCGGCCCTGAGCAGCCTGACCCTGAGTAGGGGGGGTGGACTAGATGATCTCCAGAGGGGCCTTCCAAGCTAAACCGATTCTATAACCTTATGTTACATAGGCAGCATTTCACACCTCTGTTACACCTGGAAAGATGCCCAAACTCAGAAAGAAAATAGGCCTTTGAAAGCCACTGTGGTGTAAGTGTCGTACAGCTGCTGCAAATCATGTCCCTCCAATCCTGGCTGCAAACATTTTGCTTTCTAAGCGATGTCACCCCTAAGAGCTATTAGGATAAGATTACATGCAATGCATCTAGTGAAGAGCTGGATTCTCATCTATTAACACAACAGGTTTTTCTTGTAACCCTACAAACGTAACTGATGTAGCCTTGGGCAAAACATTTTTAGTTCAGGTGCTGTTCTGTTAGTTTTGGCAAACCTGCACGTGCCGCTGATTGTGTCCCTGGTTCTGTAAACGCCCCCACGCTTTCTTAATCTCATTGTCCCACACAGTCAGCCTTACTAAAAGAAGTGGAAATACTCATGCTCATAAGGCTAAGGCACTGCACATCCATTTGCAAACCGTCTGCGTTTGTACATCGTCTAGCACGAGTGGGCTGCAGTCCAGCCAAGCTTTCGCTGGGTGCTGCTGTAATTTAGGCCTAATAACTTGGAGGTCTCTAACATCCACCCGACTGTACTGAGCTACGTACCTGTGAATAGAGAGGATCAGGGGTTGAATAATTTCCCATTATACTCAATTTATATTATAAAATACTGATTTGGGCATAAGCCCCTACTGATGAAGATAGAGTATGCCTAAAGCTATCAGCTGAAGTTATTGAACCCCCTTTTGTTTGTGGGGATAAAGATAAGTGGCAAAATTCCTTACATAAACTTGGAACAGATGAAACCCTAACAGCCCAACAGATCAGAGAGAGGGCAGGGAGGGGAGGCTGTTGGTCATGACACAGAAAATGGAGCTACACAAAGTCAGCATTTTTCTTGGGAACTAGCAGGAAGATAAAATTAATACATCGCAGTAAGGGGGAGATACTTTATATTCCATCATTATCTACTAGAGCTTGTTAAAAAGTAACTAGTCATGTGAAAAAAACCCCAACAAATTAAGGGAACCAGTTAATGCACAGACAGTTTATTAAGGAGTTAAATAAAAAATAATCTGAGCGATTTTGAACTTAAACAACTGCTCAAACCCTGAAGAAGTTCTGTTTAGCCTGGAAAAAACCCTACCATTTTACCCATAGTTAAAACGGGTGAGTGCTACGACCTGGGGAACTACAGGCCATGCAGTCTGCCCTGAGGAGAAATGACTGTAGAGAACGTGCTGTCTACAGTCTCCTATCCTAACTGATGCCGAGCCACAGGGTAAGGGCAGGCACTGCCCCATGTGAAGGCTGTGGAATGGATCTGGCTTCTTCCTAACCCTGCTAACGTCAGCTCATGTAACGTTTTCAGCTGGCAGGAGCCGAAGGCTTTCCAGCTCCGCAGAGTGCCGTAGTGCAGCTTCTCGTAATGGATGTATTTTGCTGAGAAGCCAGAGAGAAGACCAGGTGTTATACCAGGAACCCAGGAATCTGCATCTGAAGAAAACTGTATCAAATACACTTGGACAAAATTACAAATTTGGTTGATAAACTCTGAAATAATTACTTGATGACTTTCTGAAGGCATTTATGATACACGTACTCGTTAACTTCTTGGTAAAGAAAATTACAGCATATGAAAAACTTTCCCGCCGATCCACAAGCTGCTAGATATATGACAATAACAACAGCATAGATATTTGATGGAAAAAGCATATAGGCGTAGGTTATTCAATAAAGCTTCTGTTGGAGTAGAATTAAATTAGTATATAATGACTTTTTCACGTTAGAGAAAAAGTCAATAAAAACCAGTCAAGTCAAGCAGGACGGGTGATATCTGCAGAAAATCTGATGCTGCACTTTGGGTGTTCAGCTTAGTATCTGTGGGCTGTAGTTGTTCGTGATCCTAAAGCCACAAAAGGAGAATCAGCCTTTGGACGATTAGATCATAATGTTATTTTCTTATCTGAATGCAAGATAAAATACATTTTCTTGATTAGCAAAAGAAATGCGACTGGAAAAAATTATTAAAGGAATGTCATAGTGGCAACAATCTTTAACAGTTGTCCTGATTAAACCTGTAAAAACCTGACTATTATCTGAAGAAAGAAACAAGGTGCCTGTGTAAACCTTGCTCTGCATCACCCACTGGAAAGCAGGAGTAACTCTACCAAAGTCTCTAAAACACATGGCACGAATCTGCTGGCAGTGGAAGGCAAATCAGGCTGTGCAGTTTCCTTAAATGCAACAGATCTGGTTAGTCTGAGGCACTGCAGAGGGCGTGCGGTGATTTCTCACTTTGCTAGGGAGAGGGAGGCATGTGCCTCCCGAGGCACTGCTGACGGTGTCAGTGAGGTGGAAAAACAGCGAAGGCACCTGTCTCACGCTCTCTGCTAATGGAGCCGCTCAGGCATTAATGGATTATTACACTGCACGCATCTACCACAAAATATGCAGGCAGCTGTTCAAAAATTCACATTAAGTCTGTAATATTCTGTTAAACGGGGAGAAAGAGATTCGACAAGCACCTGACTGAAGGTCATCATTTAAAGGTATCAGCCCCAATGCATGCAAATACATACAGATGCAAAGAGAGTGCACTTCCTGAATTTTTGGTTTTTTTCTTTCTTTTAAATTATATTATCTCCCGAGCTTTTAATGGGATTCCTTCCTTTGCAGTCAGTGGAGAGTGGATGATGTCCTTCACACAGCCTGTAGCTGCACTACATAAATCAGCTTTTTTTCAAAGCATCAAAAACGCTCAGTAAGAACTTGACCTTCCAGATGTGAACAGTAAATAGGTATTTTTTACAAGTTAATGTTTGGGATAACCTTTAACTGGAAACTGGGGTGATTTCATTCCTCATGTTCTTAACCAGTTCTGCAGTGCCCAATCTTTAAAATGAGTTCAGTAAACCGACAGCCCCTCAAGTCTGACTGCATGGAAGCTGTGGGCTTGGTCACACTTTTATCATACCATTAGTTGTCTATGTTTACATTCCCTCAGGACACTGAGCCAACGTCTTCCTCAAACACGTGAGGCTTTCTGCATACATCCCTAAGCTACTGCACAGAATGGAGATGTGGGACAAGTTGAAGCTCTTAAAACAAACATATCTATGGCTTCCCTCTGCTTCTCAAAGCACATTCAAGAAGTCTGTGAAGTCCAGCAGGTTACTCACAAGCTTAAATTACGTTATCGTTCCGGCACGGAGTGCTTGGCACTAGGAAAATGCCTGAATCTCAATAGTATTGCTCACATGAGTGAATTTACTTCTTTGTGTCTAGGCCCTGTCTTCAGATTACATCAGCTAATCCCTTGAAAACTGTTTTGTCATTCAGCCGAAGGCTTGCCAATGCAAATTTTATTTGGAATTTTGTCTGAATACAGATACCTGCTACATCAGGTTTGTGGATTACAAGGTCTGGCTTGCTATGGGTTTCCATCCACAAGTCCAATGCAGAAACTCCCATTATGAGAACCTGGAAATGGCAAATTCCTTTTACAGTAGGAGCACAAGGAATTACTAAAACAGACATTTTTGGAAGGCAGTTGCTCCAGGATGTCAAACAATTTTACTTTGTAGGAAGTAACGATGAGCTTGATGCACTGGGGGCTAACAGAAGAAAAGAGAGGAGAACATACTTTAAAAGCACCTCATTGTCTTACAGAGATTTTTACAATCTACCTGCAGTGTGAGGTATGAGTTGATTTCCAGCTGGTTCTTTGAAAAATTTAAAATGTCGGAAACATTATTTCTAAAAGGAACATGTCTGAGGCCACATTAATGTGCCTGTAAACCACTGTCACCAGACTGTTCACTGCCGTATCTTCAGGTACGGCGTATGCAAGGCCGATTCTTTGTTAAGTGTTAGGCCAATTCTTGTTCGTTGTTAGCCCTTCCTTAGCACGTTAGGACTAAAGGCAGCACCCTGCTCTTGCCTGGCTATACACAGAGCGAGGCAAACACTAGGAAGACTTACCAGTTAACGGTACCTAGTACAGCACGCTTAAAATAAAAGCTTGATAGCATTATACTGGATGAAGAAATCTGATGGAAGACTGGCAAATGAATTGCTTTTAAAAAGGGGTGGTGGGTTAGGCAGAATTAATGAACAGCCTGAGGAAGTTAACTACGTGCTACTTACCAGCCTATTATTAGCAGTTGCTTGGGCCTGAAGTTAAAAATCGCCGCATCTGGCAAACGTCAAACCTTAAGCCAGGCAACTGCAGCACAACCTCAAGACTATGGCAATGTGGACAGGTCAAATGCGTTGCATCACCCGCCGGCATGACAGCAGCACAGCGCGCGCTGCACCGGGCGCTTCCGCGTGGGCTGCCGGGCCGGTGGCAGAGGTTGGGCGCCTATGAAAACCATCATGCTACTGCAGGGGTGGAAAAACACACCTGGAGGGGCACAGGGCGGGCAGTTACTGTCACTGTCCTTTTCTACAGCAAGGCCTTCAGAGAGCTCTCCCCAAAACAGAAACCATAGAGGTGGAAATGCCTTTTGGTCGCTGTCGTGTTCCACGCAAAGCATGTCTTCATTTTAGGCACTCTACAGGGAATGCTTATGCTGGATTCCTTCTTCTGCCTCACTTACCCCATCTGTGCTGTGTGCTCATTAATTTAAAGGAAGCCAAAAGGGAGATTTTCACTACCCTTCTGTCCTCCCTATCTTGTTCTCTCCATTGCCCAAGGGCACGGCTGTTAGCAACAGAATGGAAACCACCACGAGGCCCCTGACTTCCCAAAAAAGTATTTTCAGCAAATTGCCAAGAGCTGACAACATGCACATTTTTCTGCTTCTCCCCTCCACCTCCCCCACTGCCAGGGCTTTGTACGGGTGCTGCTCCGCTCTGCCCCCGCTGGCCGAGGGCAAATCCCTGAGGGCAGCAGTGACTGCACCGAGCTCAGGCAGCCGGGCCACCCTCCCTCACCCTGGGGACAGCCTCCTCGTCCCAGGGCCACCCTGCCGAAGGGGACCGATCGAAATAACAAAGGTTGCGGCATTAGGGCTTTTCCTTTGGAGCACATTTTTGTCTTATGGTCAACACGGTACCTGTGGTTGCGTAAAATGTCTCGCTGTTGGGGACAACCCCGCTTCCCGTTTGCTCCTTACACCAGCAGGGCTGCTCTGCTGGTTGCTATGACACTCAAAAGTTGTGATAGCGATCCCCCACCAGCCCGACAGCGATGGGGATCATCTTCCTGGTATTCACAGACACACATTTTGTTGCTTTTCAGAAACGTTTTTAGGAAGACACAGATCTCTTACGAAAACACATGCTTCTGCTAAGCATCACTGGTCACAAAGGCGCATTAAGGGAGAGCTTTCCCTTCACAAAAAAAGCAACCAAAATACCCCAGCTTTTATTGAAGCAAAGAGTTTTTGGGGACCCTAGGCCTACTGTACACCACTAGAGATGTGCCCAAGCACGTTAAAACCTGACACACCAGATAGGTTTCATGGAGCTCGCCCCTGCGTTACCACCTGTATGGCTTTATGACAGAACGGAGAAGCAGGGAAGCGCTGCCCACCTCAGCCACCCAGCGAGCACAGCATCAGCTGCACCTTCAGGTACCCACGTGCGGATTCGGTGCTACTGCCCGATACCTCCCCTTAAGGAGAGTGCACACGGAAATACTTCTCCATTACTCATCTCCATTATTCGTCGCTGCTATCTTTCCGACTCTGCACTTCCACTACTTCTCGCGCTCCCTCAATTTTGATACTGTTTGGACGCACTTTTTTCCCAGCTGGAAGAACTACAAGGAGTGAATCATGAAGTACAGTATTTACGTACTTTTACCGTTTACATTGTGCATGCTCCAAAGTGTAAAAAGAAAAGTGACAGTATTTTCTGTGAAGATGGTAACTGAATTCTATCATACAGAAACAAATGAAAAAGGACCCAAGTTCTGTCCAGGACTTGTCTACATGGGAGTGCCATCTCCCATTAGGAAGGATACTGTTCATTCATTTTAAAGTGATCTAAGGTAATTCAGACGAGTCTCTTGGACTTGCCGTGTGGGTGGTGTTATTTGAGGAGTGCTGTCATAACGAATAGCTCTCCCCATCCATCAGTAAACCAAGGTCTTTGGCACCAGGCTTTTGCAAATTTAAATTTATTCACAAACCTAGTAAGACTGTACTTAAGTGGGCCTTATTTTATTCTCCATGTGATTGCTGTTTTTACTGAGACCAGCATGATATCAATTGCATGTAACACCTCACGTTAACATACTTCCTTGCATCAAGATGTACTGAGCTCTGCCAGCCTGACTCAGAATTATTATTCTACTAATGCAGCTTCTCAGCAGCTAGGGATCACGGGAGCATTTCATTTTGTGCTACTGTATTCCACAGATGTAAACCAGTTTACCTCTGCATCAGCAAGAGGGGGAATTCCAGTCGTGTCATTTTCCCAAACACTGTCATATCCCCTCCTAGCTACACTGCTTTTCATTAACTCACAGGAGAAGAGCTGCTTCCCGTGCTTCTAGGAAAAGACAGCGCAGGCAGCTAGGGCAGGCTTCCCTCACCCAGCTTCAGTTATGCAGAACTTTGCTTGTCTCAGTTTCCAGGCTCCTTGAAGGATTCATTCACATATTCCAGACACATTTTAGGATGGAGGAAACCACCTTCCAACATCATTTATCTCCATCAGCTGGAGAGGTAGCCTAGGCAATCTACACGAAAGACTACTTGCAGGCCTTTACATTGCCTGCTGTGTACACACCAAAGGAGAGACAGGAATCTTCTGTTCGGTTCCAGCACTTTCATGTCATCTGCACCTTCCAGTTGGGCAAGATGAAGACGAAGAGAAGACAAAGAGCATTGAAGAGAAACAAGTAAAGGTTAGAAAAGTGACTAATTCTCGTGGGGGGGTTTGTTTGCTTGTTTTGGTCCGTATATGTTTGGGTTTTTTTAAACTAAAACTTGTTTCCCCATTTTCCTTTTGTTGACTGTATTCTTTCATTGCCTATAGTCTCTTCCGGCTCCTAATTTTTTCTTACTTGACATTAGTATTCCTTAAAAGAACTATTAGTTCTAGACTAGAAATATTAATTTATGCCTCTTGGACAAATTTTCAGTTTGACTTCTGCCCTTCTACAGCACATCAGCTCCTCACCTACTGCACCTCTGTGAGACACCGCGGCGGAAGCCTTTCCTTTTGCTCCCGTAGGGCAATTCTCAGTAAGCTGGCACTGAAATATCTTTAAAGAGATACTGAGACATAACGACACTTAAAGCTGTAAGGAAATTTAAGTACTTTAAAAGGATGATTTTACACTCCCACTCTTCACCATGTGCTGGAAAAAACACCCTTCTCCATAGCTTACAGGCGTATTGCATTTTTCTTACCATTACTATTAAAATTAAAAAAAAAAGTGCCAATTGTTTAAATAATCAGAGTATGTAAATTTTAACAAGCCTGGTAAAACTCAGACAAATGAACTGTTTCTGTATCCACAAATGAATGCTGATGTTCTCTTTTGTTAGTTGCAAAAAAACCATTGCCTTTTAAAAGAGTCTGTTTCTTATTTAGAATACTTGCTATTCTGGTATCTGAGCTCCAAAATGTGCAGCACAATACTCCTCGACACCTTGAAGCTATTTTATTTAAAGGAGAGAAGTCCATTAAACTTTCATAACATTGTCAAATCAAGGTTGCAGAAGACAGTAAATAGAGGGTGCAGCTGCCTACACACTCTGAATTCTGTTTCTCACCCCTTTGATTTCATGTCCTTACTGGGATAATGGGCCCTATGGAAAAAACATGGTCATGCAAGGTGTTGAATACAGGTTGTAACAAACAGCCTCAATTTTTTTTCCTTTCAGGTGCAGACTGACCATTTTTCAGGAGGATGAAAGACAGAAAGAATTAACAGGGCTCCCACCCCCCACTGTCTGGATAAATACACATACCTGTGAAGCCTCTCGGGCATGGCGCTGGGCAGCATCCAGCCAGGCTCGCTGAGCTGGTATGACTTGGTTATGACTCGAATGACGTCAGAGGCCCACAGTTTGATCTTCAAAATGTTGCTATGTAGTTGGTAGGGATGTTACTTTTATTAGCTAAAGCACAGTTAAACAGCTGTTATGAAAAAAAAAAACCAAACGTGGAACTAGCAGGAGTAACAAATGAAACATAAAAATACTTGCTCAGCAACTCCTGCATCAATCGGAGATTTAGTGTGACCTGACCTACACTGCATCAGCGTGGACAGATGAACAGCAGCGATTCAAGGGGGACTTAAAAACATTAAAAATAGTCAGTAGGAGACTATAATAAGTGATATGAGGGACTGCCACTCTAATAAAGCCTTCATATTCTAAAATACTGTTAGAAGTGCATACTTTTTCTCTTACTTGCGATCTAAACGCAGCCACCCATACGTTAAGGTACTTCTTCCAAAATGCAAAGACCCTCCGTTGCGGAGTCTTGCTGCCACGGCACACAGTGCAGCTGCTGGGACCGCTGTAAGGTTGAGACCCCTGCCGCGCAGGACGTGCTTCTCAGACCTTCGCTACCATTTGAACCACAGCGAGGAAACAAGAAGAACCTGTTCAGCGTGCAGTTGAGGGCTACAGGCTTTGGTTCTGGCAAGGAAACCTCTGGGGTTTTCTGATGGCTTGACTGGTCTTTCGAAGGTATGTTTTTTTAATTTCAACTCTTAGCTGCTTACATTAAATGGCTCAGGAATTGTCTGCTTTACAGACTCCCTCTTTCTTTGTCTCTTGCTTTTCTTAAACCCACAATGTCTAATGCAATATTTGGAAGGAAGCGAGGAAAGAGAGAAATTCCTAAGAGTGTTCCTGTGTTTTCTGACTTCATGTACCTCTGACATGCTCCTCCAGACATGGTGGAAGCCCTCGGTCTGGCTTTTGTAATTTCTTAGTAAGGCAATAAATAAATAAATCCAAAACAGCCATGACAAAGAGTTGTTATTTTTTTTTTCTTTTTTTTGGGGAAAAGAGTGTTCCTGTAAACAGAACTGAGTAACTGCAACACAGTTTTCATGCAAAGTAAGACTTAGTTTGACTGTCTCTCCAAGAAAAAGACTGACTCTAAACTGCCTCTCTCATTGCTACTTTTGCATGCAGTGGCTGATCCTCTTTTTCTGCATAACCCCAAAGAAATTTATGTAAATTTTTGTCACAGTGAAAATGAGAGATGATTTTAACCAATAGCTAGAATTGAAACTGTTTTCTCCCCTTTTCCTTGTCCCAGCTCATCAGGCCATATGTCTTTCATGAAAGAGATGACTGGAATGTTGAAGCTTACACCTCTGGAACAACCAGCTCTGCCTGCACATCAAGCTGCCAGAAGAAACTGTTCTGAAGTTGCAAAAGCTGTTTAATCCTGTACAGTTCCGATGGGTAGGTCTCTTTTCAAACAAGGTTTTCAGTAGCAGCTGGGTAGGCAGAAAGAGATGAGAAACATTGCAAGAAAAGGAGGAAGACAAAGTTGTTTTATATCACACAGTACAGCTTCTCAGCCATTAATAAGCAGCAGCACACAGGGTGAGCTGAAAGGCTTGGGGAAAAAAAAAAAAAAAGTAATATTAAATGAGTAACAATAGAAGCAGGAACAGACACCCCCCTTCTCGCCATTCTTCAACATAAAGAAGCTTGCTTTGTGCAGCCATCTCAACGTGGCACAAACACTCCCCTGGAGGCACATTAACACTGTCAGAGGCTATTCTTAGTAACTCAGGGAGAAGGCTTCCACCTTCTTGGTTGTGGACGATATGAGTTACAGTAAGAACAGTTATCAGTGAGAAGAGTATGTGAGTTTCTCCACTGACAAAGGTAGTTGCTGGATGAAAGATTTTTTTTCTTCCCTCAGAAATGTGTACTTGCCCTTTCAACTAAGAACTCTTCTAGAAAAAATAAACACAGTGTATGTTAATAGGCATTTATCATTTGACTTTTGCTGAGTATTAAAGGCACAATGTTCAAAAATAGATCCAGTAGTTTTTTATCTTTGTAGAAACTGATGTCAACATGCAAACTATTACAGTAAAAAGATTATTAACTTGTAGCTATTAAGTTATCACAATATAATCAATCCTCTGCTAGTTTGCTATGCAGATGTCATGGAAACACTAATCAGAAGTTCTGGATTATGTCTTGCAATAAAGAAGCATCATCCATCTCCATTACGATCTCTTCACTGCCCTCTGAAGAGAGCACGGGCACACGGACAAAGGGCAAGGCTGGCAGTCAGTCTCAGCAGCGGTAGGTCTGACCGGCGGTTTGTGAGACGCGGTACCTTGTCACACAACCCTGAAGCAAGAGGTCTTCAACAGGCAGCAGCTGGGACAGATTCTTAGCTAAACAGCTTCCTGAGTTTGATGTAGAATATTGGGATGGCATCATCGAGGCTGGTATTTTCAGCATCATACTGCAACAATACAAACCATCTACTCTGGCCTGTCACGAGTCAAAGCAATTTAAGCAGCGTAATACCATGCCGGAGAGGCTGGGCTGAACGGTCTGGAGTGCTGCTCAAATCCGGCCGTGACTCAGACTGGATACACTCATAGACTGGAGTTTGGGTGAGGGGTAATTCTGGGTTCACCGCGCTATGTGTCACAGTACACCGCACCCTTACGCAGTATCTGGCTTTGATGTTGTCCCAGATGTTTTACCACGCTTGCCATCTTACCAGATGCAGTACCTACATATTGTGCATTGCAGAGGAAAGAAGTACAGCCCATACCACCAGGAATGGAAGTGGTATGAGTAGACTGTAAACAAGCAAATGAAAAGCTTGCTATCTTTTTTTCCCCTCCATTTGCTTCTCTGTTGCCTACAGTCCTACCCAAAATACTTCTGTCTGTTACAGAAAGCTGTCGTCTTGCACTGGCAGTTCCTAAACACAGGGGCTAGTTGTCTAACTATTCCTGAAGTGTTGTGTGGCAAGACTTAATCACCAAGGAGGGGACAGCACAGTGCCCAGTGAAGCTGATAGCAGGAATACTGCTAACACATCAGTTACTTTTAATTTTGTTAAAATAAAACAAGATACTTTATTTTACAGTGCATTTGTAGAAACACAAAACATTGTTTTAATTTTTTTGCAGTCCGGACAGCTCAACTGCAGTGGAAAACCACGAAAGTCCTGTGTGATCTCAGCTGTCTATACAAAGGCCTTGAAAACTAGAAGTAGGATTTTTAAGCATGCTTGACTTAAGACACTCAGCATCAGCCAAGTGGAGATATTCATGTATCATTCCAGCTCACATCGTGGATATATTGCTGTAAACACTCCCATAACAAAATTACAAGACACATATATGTTCTTGGGATGGTCCAGTTTTCAGAGGCACTACAAGCGCCTGAGGAAATTGAGAAGCTGAAAAAAATTATAGAATACGGAAAAGCTAACGGAAGAGTTCATCAATATTTTTCTTCTGAAGCTTGGAGGATTCAGGCATACTGTTATAGACTCAGGCATACTGTTCCCTGCAGAGGCATAAAGTCACATACATTTTTAACAGAAAAGCCAATCAAGTTGCCACTACTATTTTATACTGTTAAATCCCAACTTTCTTGCTTCTTAAAAAAAAAAAAAAGTATTAAAAATCTTGTTCTGAAATAGTTGGAAGTTTCTCCAAACATGTGCCTTTCCCCGAGGACAAAAGGTGCTGGATTTGCTCAGGACCGAATTTCTGTTAAGTATTCTTAGTTTCAAAACAGATGAAGACTGAATACATCTTGAACACCGAAAACCTAGTCACACCTGTCAATTAAAGGGAGTAAGATAAAAATTTTGCTTACCTTTCCATGAACAACAATTTTGATTAAAAAAAAAAAAAAAAAAAAAAAAAAAAAGGAGCTACATCTAGTAGATAATACCCATTTAACAATGTATTTTGTGTTACTAGAAGGGACACGTTTAAACCATTCTTCAAGCAAATTTCTTTAATTGCAGTAAAGTCACCTTAAACAGTTCCCCTGCACTCCCCGTCCCCACCTCCCACCTCCTTATGGTCATCAAATATGTAATGCACCATTTGGGGATACACAAAATACCAAAGTCAACAGCAGCTCTTATTAAATATTTGATGCTCAGACTGTTCTTATGGGGTGGAGGAAAATATGGTTACATTACAAATTATTATGCTTACAGTACTTACGAATGCAAAAATCAAATCTTACTATGATATCACTGGTTGCTGTACTCTAATCAATCTTTCAAATTATACTAGCTTTAAAAATACTGCAAACTGATCCCTATCTAGCAAGGTTAAAGTGAAGACCAGGCACTCACTTCTGCAGGCATTCCAGCTCCGGAGGCAGGTCACAACCGACATAAACTCTATTCATTAAACTGTATTCTAACAGTGCACAAAAACAGGGATCCTACAAGAGAAGATTAATGTTTAATTGAAACCATGCTGCTCTGTGAAGTGAATCTGCAAACAAATCAACATGGCACATGGATGCAGGAGACTTAATAGGACCTTTTCCAGAAACAGAACTCTATAAAAACAGCACAAGCATGGTGTAACATGGGAGGAAGATACCTATAGCTGCTCTAAGTTACATTTGTTGCATGCAGGTGTGGGGAGACTAAACTTTCTGATCAGACCATTTCTGGAATACTGCTTTCCTTCTTATCCAGAAAGTCAGGCACAACATCAGATATTAAGAAAAGCTGACCTCATTCCTATGGAAGGACCATGCCTGGGTTCAAAAGGAGACCTCCTCCCTGGCAGGATGTTATATTAAGTGGAACAATCACTTCACAGAATCGCAAGGGTTGGAGGGGACCTCGGGAGATCATCTAGTCCAACCCCCCTGCTAAAGCAGGTTCTCCTAGAGCATGTTACACAGGACATCGTCCAGGCGGGCTTTGAATATCTCCAGAGAAGGAGACTCCACAGCCCCCCTAGGCAGCCTGTTCCAGTGCTCCGTCACCCTCAAAGTAAAGTTTTTCCTCATATTCAACTGAATCCTCTCATGTTTCAGTTTGTGCCCATTGCCCCTGGTCCTGTCGCACCACTGCAAAGAGTCTGGCTCCGGCCTCGTGACTTCTGCCCTTAAGATATTTCTACCACCCTCCATTTAAAAAGTGAAGCTACTGCATTTTGTGAAGAATCTGATTGCATAAGGTTATTCAGAACATGCTTACTGGACTCGTGGGCTGCTGGAGAACTTCAGCACTGAGGTTCTGACCTCTTCTAGAGAGAAAAAGGAGGTAGGAGCCTGTATGCACAGATCAGCATTACAATTTCCTTTGTGCTTGGAAGTCTACTGTGTGGGTACCTGAACTGTCCGTCCACAGGAACCTATGGAGTTCAGATGTTCCCAAATGCAGACTGAGGACAGCATACCAATCCTTAACATAATCTGATGTTCCCTCACATCAGATTAAGCCCCCAACTCATTCATTTACTGTGGCAAACACCACATGCAATTCAAAGAGATAAAACCAAAACTTACTTTCACAAGAACATGAGGATTTCCCACAACGATCAGCAAAGCTTTTGCTCTAGTAATTGCTACATTAAATCTCTTTGGGTTAGAGAGAAAGCCCAAACAGTATTTGTCATCACCAAATAATCCTTCGTGAGATCGCACCTAAAATTAATTATGGATGATTTTAGAAATAGAATAATGAGAAAGCAACTTACTTAGCCATAGTGTAAGTTTAACATAATATTTGCTTACTGCAGCAATCAGTCAGGAATGCACAAGTTAGCTGAAATTTGGGTTATGAAGCTAACTACTTCCCACCACTGTCTTTCCTACAGATGGTCTATTCTCCAACAGGCTGCTAATGCAACTTCAGCAGTTTCAAGAGAATGGTGCACTAGTTTTATTTTGGCATCAGGACTATCCCCTGTAATCTGAAACACAAGATACCAAAACTGCTTCCTAAAACCCAGTGATTTTATCTTTTCAGCAGAAGAAATGCTAGAGCTACTGGTATTCTAATTCCTGCAGTTGAATGACAACTCAGTGTCTTTCTGCAAGCCTTCTTCAGTAGGCTCAGTGTGCTGTAACTACTGCTCATTAAATTTTCACCTCTATCTATTTCATCTATATTTGAACCCATCTTTGATAAAAGGAAGCTTTCATGCATGATCTAAATAATGAGTTCTTATAAATAGGAGCATAGTACATACCTAGAACTGCTTTAACAGGGATACAATGCTGGATTGAAAAGCTATGTGTGGTATGACGCAGAACAAAGTAAGCAAGCACAGCACCACTGCCCTCAGGAAAAACACAAACAAGAAAATCCCACAAACTCCTCCCCCAAGCCACAAAAGAACCTCCAAAGAACTCTTCCTCCACCCCCGCATTCACCCTGCTTTCCGGTGTTTTGGTTGTTTACATAGCTGTCTTATCCTCCTTTCTCCTGGAAATCCTATGTACTCCTGTTAAAAGCAGTCCAGTACTGGTCAAAGCTTCAGCTACATACTCCTGGTCTACACCTCTTCCTTTGACCAGTCTGCCTTACATGCCGTTACTCAGACTTACACAGGCTCTGCCTGTACTGTACATGCCTGAACAGCCCTGAGGGATCCTGGGTCACAAACACCTCGGGAACTCCATGCTGCAAACACTTAAATCTTTTACTTTACTTAGAGACTTACTGCACCAAAGCCATGTTACCATTTGGAAAAGAGCAAGCACATGCAGACTTTTTTTATATTCTGAACTGAATTCCACACTGTAGAAATACAGCTATGTAGGACTCGCAATGCCCACCAAAAGAAAGTCTAAACCCTCAAACACAATCATGTACACTGAACTGGTATCACTTGCTGATGTTCAAAGTATTAAGTAAGCCTTTCTCTAAAGTTTCCCAACTGTCTTTTCCACTGATACAGCAGATTTTTACTTCTGTCCACGAGTTCAACGTGCCTACAACAGCGCGCATTTGATGGATGTTGTCTCAGAACGTAAAGGATTGGTATCACATATTCTGGTAGCAAGAAACCATCTGCAAAAAGCCTCAGTAGCTTTCAGCTGACTCATCAGCTGCTGCTTACACTTCTCGACTCCGCATTGATTTCTGCTTAGAAGCACAAAGAAAAGTCTCCTGTCAAGAGCCCCAGCCAACAATCTTACATGCCTAAGACAACAAAGGACAGAAAAGTGGGACACAAAGAAGCTGCTGTAGTTTTTCCCTTTATGGGGCTTTCATACAAATTCAAATACCAGGGATAGATGCGCGCACTAGGGTAATATCTAGCATTTAGAGAGGGAACTGGCATGTGCCTGCATGTAACCTCAGTCTTCTGAAGCCTGATGTCTCAGCTACTACAGATAGGATTTCCACAGTCCAGTCAACTGCCTGAAAACTATGATTCCATCTTTGTCTGTCACCAGCAGATAACATGCACCAAGATATTTTGGGGGGGGGGGGCATGGGGAAGACATCTGCTGAAGCACATTGGTCATCAAGTTTGCAAAGGAAGGAGAGACACAAGGGCTGCCAGCTTCCTAACAATAAAAGCAACTCCCTCCCAGTACTGTGACATAACCCTCTCTTTCCCCCTTTGTCAAATGCAAGGGATGGGCTCACCAAAAATCCACAAACACCTTCCCAAACATGTGCATCTTCCCACATTTCCTGAACACTCCCTTTTGTCAGCACTTTTCTGAAAGATCCATTTATTGCAAAGAGTGAAACTAAATACCTCTGCATTTTCACGGTTATCTAAAAATCTTTAGTGATGCAGTTTATACCTCTATACCTTCATATTTACATAGATATAGTCAACCAAAATTAACTCTGAGTCAAGGAGGTGATGTACTACTAAAATGATGGCCTGGGACTAATGTTCTGCTGAAGCAGAAATATAGCATGGATTATTTTTTTTTTTTCCTTTCTTCAAGGCATTTGATAGCTTCAGATTCAAAAAGCTAGCACCTAGAAAAGACTTTTACCAACATCTGTATAATACAACCAGCATGGCACTTGAAGTGCACCATCAAGATGATCATGAAAGACTATCAAGGGCTCTCCTACCAATGCAAAATAAATAAAAAGTGATAAAGAGTACTCAGCTTCTAGGCACAGTCAGCACTGGTGCCTGGGAAGTTGTCAGCTGTACACCATTAAGTGATTCTCAAAGTGAAGGTCAAAAAGAATGTAAGAACCTACATCAGCTTTTATAAGTCAAATAGCAATTACTTTTTAATACTGTGATTTACATATTTATGTCTAGTATTTTAATGCACCCAGTTTCCATTCTCCCTATGCACACTTAAGTGAAAGGTACAGTATCTGCATGAAGCTCCAAAATAACTTCAGCATGAATATCTATATCGGTTTAAGGTTTACCTCAAAATCACAGGTGCTGTACTGTTTCCAAGCACTTAAAAATAAGCTCTGTTTTCAAATACTGTGACAGACTAACAAAAATGTAGCTTTTAAATTTTTAACTTCTAAAAGCCCTGTATCAAATAGGAAACAAGAGAATTAGACCCATACAAAGCTATCCACAGGACCACAACAAATTTACGTACTGTTGATAAGATGATAACCATGTACTCCTGTCCTTGAAACTCTTCTACTGTGCCAACTTTAATGTCTGCCAAATCAATACTTCTCAGAAGATATCTAATTTTTTCCACCTACAAAAAAAAAAAAATGTTTGAAGGAATTTATTTTTACATTTGAGAGAGGATTACTTCAAAACTGAAAACATACTGCATATACAAGTATATGATTTAACAGAGATGTCGAAGGGAATGACTACACCAAGCTTAGCCATCATCCACTAGTATGGTTTTAAAATAAAACAGTAACTTTTCCTGAGAAGTATCTCAATTATGCCACTTAGAAGGTGAAGTACTCAATGCCATCATTTAAACAGAAATCAACAGATTTTTAATAATCCAGATTTTAATGAGAAGAACAACTTAGAACCATAACCCCTCTTCTTCCAACGTGCATTATATCCAAACCCATGCCTACCACTGACGCGGCAGGGCAAGCAGCTTCACTCCGCCCCTCAAGAAGACCGTGCAGATTCCACCTTTGCTTGCCAGCTGCATCACGCAGAGTGAAAGACAGAGGTGAGATGTGACCTTAAGTACCCTCCCAAAAAGAGAAAGAGAACAAGCAGTCTCATACCGCTATGTGCAGGATTGGTATATTACCATCTGCTAAAAGCTGCTTGGAGACTACACCTTAAATGCTCCAAGAAATTTACCAAGAAATCATGCCTGGCTAAGCTGAGGATTACAGTCAGTGACTACTTTCTAATTAGCGTTCCTTCAATACAAGGTGACTTTCTTGAAGCAGACATTACTATCAGGTATCTTGCATCATAGGCAGATGAAGGACATAATCATATTAAATGACGTGAAATGTTTTAGGGAGTACACGAGGTTCAGTCACATCAATACTACATATAAATGTTTGATAAAGAAATAATAACTGTAAACAAGGGCGGGTGCATACACCTGACCAGTAGGATCAGTACAGGCAGAGCTCTAATTTGCAAGCGAGATTTCTTCAAAAGGGGTTGGTCTTTTCCACACACCTCAGTGTTTCCCCCAACCCACACATGCAAGTCCATGAATATGGAGAGGTGAACACCAAGAAAAACAATATGCACACTGTCCAGAGCATCCTCTGGAAATGAAAGGAGATTTAATCTTTTTAAAATGAAAGCAGACATCACATACTTAACAGGCTCGAACATAAATAGTTTTAAAAATAAAGCACAGCATTTGAAGTTGACATTCAACGATCTCTACAAGTTTAAATAGCAGCAGAACCTTCAAGTCTGACCATGGGACAGCTAAGAAGTCCCAACTCCTCTAGTTTCCTCAAAGGTGTAACAAAGTGACATGCCACCTACTTCACTACATTTCCCTTTTGTTCCACTCCTCAGTGCAGAGAGTGACAGAATCAGAATGCTGTTCCAGCTGTTATAGAATCATAGAATGTTTTGGGTTGGAAGGGACCCCTAGAGGTCATCTAGTCCAACCCCCTGCAGGAGCAGGGACACCGCTAACTACATCAGGTTGCTCAGAGCCCCGTCCAACCTGGTCTTGAAGGTTCCCAGGGATGGGGCCTCCACTTGCACGCTTTATTCCCAACAACTGAAAAATCTGCTTCTGACTCCAAAACTGCAAGCAGACCTCTCCTTAATCACTTCCTGGTTTTTAAAACAAAGTAGAATGCCATTACTGCTGTCTTTCTCTAGGTTTAGATTCCAACGGAAACATTAATGATTGATAATACAGTGTGTAATATGACACACAACAGCAAAGTTTTGAGATATGCCTCCCTGCTTTAACAAACCACAGCTGCCATGTAAAACCACAAGATGAAATACAGAGACTCTGAAGTTCTTAGGCATCAGTTATACCTGTTTACGGTATGGTGTAATCACTCCAATATCAGTCACTGACACTGCAGTGTTTTCATTCTTAGCAAGGTGGCAACAGTACCGCATTACTTGAACTGCTTCAGCTGGATTAAACCATGAAGGACTGTGACCTTCACGTGTTTCGCTGCCCTGTGTTAGGGGAGAGGAAACAAGATGATGCAGAAGTGACTATGTATTTATTAATAGATCATTCTTATACATCCTAAATGAAAAAAAAAAGTGATGTAATGTTATATATAATTTCTCTTCTTCGCTATAAACCCTTTCCAATGAACAAGTATCACCTAACATTTTATATTGTTTATTTTAAGCTGGAGAATTTGTATGACAATGGTACTGTAAGCGTGCAACAAAGGAGTTAAATCTCAACTCAGAATAACATGTATTAGCGAATTGGTGTCTTGCTTTTGTGCAAGGTAGAAGAGTCCAAAGCCAAGCCTCCCCACGCAGTGGATATTACCACTTTTTACTAACTTCTCGGAAGACTAAAGAAAAACCTTTTTTCCAAAGTACCATTTTTTTCCCCTGACTACTTAAGCCTTAATAATCCTTTAGTTTTAGAGGCTTGTATTCATTCTAATGTAGCAAACTCATGAAAAGCAATCTAAAGACAGTTGACTGTAGCTTCATCTTGGTCAATCTGCTACAAATTTAAATTTATATTAGAATGTGTCCACAATACATTTCAATGGGCAGCTGCTCAAGTTCTTGGCAAACATTTGACTTCAGTAATTGTTTCTAAAACCAGATGGTCATGAAGTCACATTACTTGCAAAATAAAGTTTATTCTTTGTTCATATTCTTTCTAGAATTCATTCTAAATAAAACTCATCTACAACATCAGCAAACTTCTGTCAGGCCTCCTTATTCATATTTGCACTACATGAACATTTTACATACCCTTATTCCATGAAAAATTAATGGAAATCCCTTCCTGGGCAATTTCCTCCAATGCAACAAAGAAGTTACTACTGAAGCGTCTGCACAAACTTCTAGCTCCTTATGATAAAACAGTTTAGATGGCAAGGCAAGCAATGCAGAATGTGACCTGTAGTTCTTTACAAGTTTTGTGATCTGCAAAGACAAAACCCAAAATCCATAACTGAAACAGGTAATTATTCATCAGACTTCACAGTACACAGCTCCCAAGCACATACTACCTTACCATCCACTAGCATTTAGCTTTTCTAAAGCTGATGAAGAACTATAATAAAGGCAAAAACTGCAGGTGTGATCTTCTGTAGGTAAATACTAAATAAAAGCATTTTTTTGAAGGACCATTTCTTTCCCCTCCAAAGGAAAAAAAAAAAAAAAAAAAAAAGAATAAGAACTGAATGTACGTGACAGCTGAATCAGTAATTCTCTAGTTTCTTAAAACATTTCATCTATAGACACATTACCTTTTTTTAAGAAAGTAATTCTTTTCATGGTGTTTCCATGGATGTAACCTGTTTTTTTTGAGAAAGTTTTAACAGGCAGAAAAGGAGAACCAGAACAGCTGATAGAAGCTGGCCTTAGAAACCAGAAATGTATTTGTCTTTAAATGAAACAATGGCCTTAGGGAAGCATTCCAGTCAGTAATAACCAGTTCAAAAACAAATGTCCTGTAAAAAGACTAACATGATTCTCAAGTCCAGTGGTATCCTTAAAGCCCTCATACCTCCTACTCTCTCACTACGCCAATTCTCCTTAAGCATTGTATAATGAACGCAACAATGAAGGTTTGCCGTAACAGATCTTAGGAGGAAGCATGACAGGTTTTTCAGTAGGTTGAACCCAACCTAAAGCCTAGGGCCAAACAACCCCACTTTCCCTCCTTAAGTCTGCCACCAGATTTCCTCCCTCCTCTGCTTACATGGTTATCTAGTTCTCTTTTGCTCTCAGTTTAATTCTTTAAAGTGTATTACCATAAGAATGGGAAGGCATCTTAGTAAGTTTAACTTTAGCCCTATGTTTCAGACTCAGACAATAATTTAAAGCAGCTGAAACATCTGGGCTCTTTTATGTACTATGCTACCTCTGCCACTTAACAGACCTTAGGTACTTCACCATACAAGAGTTTTGGGAAGCTATCCTTCAGAGGAAGAGGTGATAAAGAAACAAGAAGAGTCTTTTGTTTGTCCTTTTATGTTAAAAGCAGAAATTATACTTGGTCATTTGTGGAAAATTAAGTTATAGTAAATGTGGACAATGGGGATGAAAGAGGACTTTAAGCCATTATTTAGAATTCTACTTTATGCACCATATTTGACTTATTCTGCTTAAGAATAGAGAACCCATTCAAAGAAGGGTTTTAACACGCTGTAAGGCTCAGCATCCTTGCCATTCAGAGTATATATTCAAAATAATCAAGCTTTCTGAGAGAACTAATGCTCAAGCTAGACTTCTCATTAAGCATCAGGGAACAAAACAGTGGTAAGGAAACAGCAGGAACCACAGTTTCTCCTTTTTTGATTTAGATGAAAAAAATTAATTACAATTGTAGTTTTACTCACCAACAAAGGATTATATGCTCCACAGGCACTAAAAGCATCCTCATCTCTCAGATATATCTCTCTTGATGTCAGTCTTTCCAGCAAGGATATATTTAACCCAAAAGTCAGTGCAATTTTAGATTTTATTACTGGTCCTAACTGCTTTGGATCTCCAACAAGAACTATCTGTATATGCAATTGAAAAAAAAATATCCATCTTGTATTAAAACACTTTTAAAAAAATTTAGTTTTAATAACAACATACAAACTTCAGAATTCAAAGGTCACTTTATATCAAGTATTCTGCTTTCCTCCAAACATCTAATCTGTTTGTGAAGAAGCATTAGGCCCAGGACAGAAGTACATTGTTGCCTTAAACTAAGAAAGCATATTTTTATTTTGACATCTTCCACACACTGAATCCCATCCTACTAATGTAGACTTGTTTTAGATGTAAAACAACTCGTTTAAGTGTGGGAAATGGATATTGTGCATGAGTAAGATCCATTACAAGTACACAGAATTCCGTTGTCATTACCAGGATACGTCTGCTTGCATTCTACGTCGCTCACAAAAATAAAAACAGTAAACCAAAACTTTTTTCCTTTCAGCAAATGATGCTAAGAGAACTACCTGGCCATTAGCTTCTGAGACCAACCCAATAGGAATCAGGCTCTCTGGTTCACTTGCTTGCCCTGCCTCGTCCAGAATCATGTGAGTGAAGTGTCCGAGCCTAGAATTAAATAACAAGAACCTAAACCAGGGCTGTTTTCAGATTAGTTCATTCTGCCACCCTGTGGTTGACCTCAGCAATTCTGATAACTTCCTTGTCAAGTGTGCCAGGCAAGTCCATACAGACAGAGCAAAGATGGATATTTTCAACACTCAATATAGAAAAAACCCAGTAACTTTAATTTGTAATCTTTGATTTTGCTTACATACTCCCAGTATACACAAGTACTGGTTATCTTAATGAAAGCATTGCTTATACCAAGGTTAAGACACTTAGAAAAGCTTTCCTTACTCTCCATTTCCTTCAGCTATTTAATTAGAACAATGGACTTGGTGTAGCAAAGACAAACCACAGGCTTTGTTTCTACCAAACATCTCAAGCCAGCTAGGCTTCAGAGTGTCCTTTTACAAAGTTGAAAAGCAAAATCAGAGGACTCTTTAGCTAAAAGCACCTGACACGGTGGTTGTTTACAAGTTAGTAAAGGTGACTTGATAAAAAACCAAATAGAATATAATTTTTAGTGTGATAATAATTCTGAGCTAAAATGATTGTGAACAGCAGTATCATTTCCAAGGCTCCCACTGGTAGTGGAGGAGAAGTTAAGGGTCAAAAACGTTTAACATTATTCACAATAATTCTTAAATTTACCATTGAGAAAGTCTGCTGAAACATTACTAAAGTCACGTAGTTTGCTAAGAAGACAATTTCAGAATAGAGGCACATGCAATAAACTGTATTAAGATAGCTCAAGTTACAGTACAGAGGGTATCTGAAAGCATCCAGCTATCTCAGCGGTAGTCCCATCTATAGTACTCTACCGTATTTCTGTTTGATAAAGCATTCCTGCACTGCTGCATGTGGTAATTATTATCCTGAACCACAATGCTTTCCGAATATCATCACCAACTCTGCAGTAAGGTTTCACCATATCATCAATTTGCTGCAGAAACAAAAAGGTATTTTGTAAAACAAAATGCCGCTCTAAACCGAAATGTTTTAATGTGAATAAAGAAAGCCCACTGAAACTATTCTAGAAACAGAGCAAAACACTTAGATTTAGACCCATTCATACACCAAAATGAATTCTTCATTAGTTTGCCTAAACAAAGTAGGACATATGCAAGGCATCTGTGTCTTCTTTATTGTAAGGATCTAAATTGAACATATGGATGTTTCATACACACACACATATATGTACATAAATATATACATATATATAAAATGCACACACAATGTGTGTGTACTGTATAAAGATTACAATCCTACTTGCTTAATTTTCTGTGTACGTAGTCTTAATTTGGAGACAGAGGCTTGACTTCAGTAACTGATTTTAAGACTGCTTTGTAAGTCAAAGCATGTTACGACGTTAGAAATCCCACTGATACTCTATGTGCTGCTTGTGGAGTTAGGCACTGCAAGAAAGGTTAAGATTCCATGCTCTTACAATCAAATCAAGGACCACGATCAACATTTTCCAGTTAATCTCCTGGAAAAGCTGAAGTAACCTGTTCGTACCTGGGATCCTAAACAAGCCTAACCAACCTAATAACCACTGACAGTTACATTACTAAATCAGTATTTTAAATCAAAATATTCAAATGGAAATATTAACAGGCAGAAATCTGTAATATTTACCTCTTCTGACCTGAAGGTAGCATTAACTCGGACCATAGCTCCCGGTTTTAACAGCTTGCTTTGATGCAACCGCAAGCAAATGAGATCTGTTGCAGCATTTGATGGTGCACAAACCAAAATTCGACTATCTGGTAGAGTATAATGTATCTACATTAAAGAAGATGGACATTAAGAAAAGGTTATTTAGAGAAGTAACAATAGCTCAAACATACCCATTTTATTTCACTGAATACAGAACCCCAGAAGAGTTTGCATACACGTTAAATTAATCCATCCTTTTGCAGTTCAAGAACACTAGTCTTGACAGTCATGACTAAGTACTCTCAAACTGAGTGTATCAACAGCAGAATTAATTCACGGTTATCATTAATGTATACCTGTGCTTCATTAATATATTATACACTACTGGAATCACAAGTTAGGTACTGTTCACTGAAGCTTTAAAGTCAAACCCAAGAAGACTTGAAAATAAGCCATTCAGGAATTCTGTTAAATCCATATGAAGATCTTTCCTCTTTCATGAAGCTATAGAAAAGAGTCTTAAAAAGAGTATTTTGAGAACTCCTTGGGAAAAAAATATAATGGTACTTACAGAACTACTGTAAGTGTTCCAACACTGAAAAAAATTAGAGATGACTGATTTGTCACCCACCATTACCTGTAAAATAGCTTCAATTACTGTTACTGTTTTTCCAGTTCCTGGTGGTCCAAAGAGTACATAAGGGGTTGGACGACATTCGCCACTCAGTATCCTTTTCACTGCCAGTTTCTGTTGCTCATTCAGCATAGGATTGAAAAATTCACCAGCTCTCTGTTTAAGTGTCACAGTTTGACCAACTATGATCAAGATAAGCATATATTAAAACTCCAAATAAATATTTTTAACATACATAGATTAAAGCAATTCCAATTAACATTATGCTTCAAAAAAAATTTCATTCTCCTTATGTGTTAACAACTAATGAATTTCTCAAAAATTCTGATTTCATAGAATAGCATGTAGAAAATGTGCCATTAATATTTCAGAAGTGTACTGTATCTTTAATAAAATTGAAGGCCAGAAAAGGACTATGTTTATGTAACCCAACAATCTAGAAAACTCTGTTCAGTAATTTTAGCATCAAGCTCACTTTTTTGTCCTAGGACAGCAAAGTTTCAGTAACTTTCAGTAACTGGTACTTCAGGGATAGTACCAGTACTACATGACCACAGTAGTCACGACCACAGAAATTATTTTTCTTAATCCTGTCTGAATTAGTCTAGTTTTAGCTTTCCACAGCAGAATCTTACTAACCCTTGGACAGAAGTGCATTCCAGGTAATCCATTCCATATTGCTTTAGGCATCCTATTGCTACAAAGTGATAAAATCACCCTCTTTGGCAATCACGTACACTGATATTTAAAAATCACACTTTCCAGAAAAGCATAGGAATGATCTGGGCTTTCTGAAAACTTTTCTACAGTTTTAGCACCTTTGCTGAAGTCACTATCCCAAGGATGAGACACAGCATCCCAGTAACAAATTGGAAACTTTGAGCATGACCAAAAATTTAACAGTACATGACTGGGAAATTATACTGAGTACAAAACATTATCACTAGATATTTGCTGCCCCCTCCCTGGAAGCGTTCAAGACCAAGCTGGATGGAGCTTTTAGCAACCTGATTTAGTGGAAGGCATCCCTGCCGACAGCAGGGGGGTTGCACTGTATGGTTTTTAAGGTCCCTTCCAACCCAAACCATTCTACGATTCTATGAACTGGAGATGTTTAAGTAATCCACAGAAAAGACTCCAATTAAATGTCCTGCTAGTACTGTTCTAGAATTTGTCTTTAAAAGACAGAGCATGAGGACATCTAAAACGTATGTTACTCAGCCCTGGTTTACTGAAGTGATTGCAACCCTTAACTGTCTATACTTGAATATAATGTATTAAAGTATACCAAGCTGGCTTGTTTGTGCAGCTACTCTCATCACATCTGTTATGTTCATCTCCCTTGATGCCATGCATTTTGCCAGTTCTTTGACCTGAAAACAGCAAGTGAAAATAAATACATTTATAACTTTAAGATGACAGGCAACTATCTTCACTAACACTTTTCAAGTTGCTAGGTTTTAATTTTTCCCATTAAATAGCATTATCCCATTAAATAGAGTCTGCTGTGAAGACAAAAGATAAGAGTAGTAGAAGAAGGTGGTAGGAATTCCCACCTTAAATTTAAGATTTCTAAAAGTTTGGCATATGTTAAACATTTCTTTCACTAATACTTTGCAGGCTCAGATTTTGAGGCCACGGCCAAATAACTTGTTTCCTTCCACAAAAGCTAACATTCGCATTCCATACCACTAAACAAGATGATACCTGTTTCGGATTGCAGCATGGGAGAAAACTGCTTGTAGGGAATGTGGTGTTTGCAAGGTTCTGAACCAGATGCTTCAATCATCTTAATAATACTGATCCTAATCCAGTGATGTGATGAGCGTTAGAGGTTGATTACTCCTTCCTGTACAGGACAGAGGTATCATCCAGAGATGTTTGCTGCTTCCCCAGAGCCAGGATGTCATGGAAAGACTGCAAGGCTCATCTAGTCCTTCTGACTACTCCCTTTGCTGCTTACCCATGTGGTATTAGTGACACCTTGAATAGACCAAGGGGAGGATGATATAGCTCTGGGGTAAGCATGAGGGGTCCAGGTGATGTTCTCCACCATCCTTCTAGTCCAACAGAAAAGCCCCAGCAGAAGCAGGCATCTTGCAGAACAGTAACTAGCTGTGCTGCTGCTCTCACTAGCACAGCTCTAGGTTTATGTGCAGGAGCAACTTGACTGCACATTATTAACTGCAAAACCAGAGATGTGTCCGAGTTGTTACCACAGGAGGATGGATCAGAGCAACACTGTCTGGTGGTCTGTAACAAATCCCCACCAAAAAGAAGACAACACGGATAAGGCGTCTGACAAATGACTGGCATCAGTGTCCTGATCACAGGCTGTGCAGCTTCCTGGAGATTTCAATCATTCACACACCTGTTGCAACTCACCCAGTAAATGTCCATGAGACATTGTAAACAAACCATCCCATTGCATAAGAATGTCCAGGATTTCTAGACTGAGGTGGTGACAGCTTCCTAACATAAATGGCTGACATATTGATCAGACAGAACACTCTATTGGACTTGCTGCTCACATACAGGAAAGAACATGTAACCATGTACCAGCTTTTCTTGCAGAGGTTGCAAGATTGGAAGAAGGCTAAGACAGTAAAGCAGTGGAGTCAGAACTCTGGCCCTTCTAGAACAAGTCTCAGTTTCTGTAAGAAATCACCCGGCAAAATCCTCTGGGAAGCTACCACATGGGGAAAAAGGTGCCCAGCAGAGCTAAAAGTTGCTTAGTGAGACATTGTAAACAAACCATCCCATTGCATAAGATCACTGGGAATTTCAACAGAAGGCCTGCTTAGCTAAGCTTGTAGCTTCTTGATGAATTTATAAAAAGCTTATTACAAGCAGAAACAAAGACAGGCAAAATATAAAACCATTTATTGGACAGTTGGACAAAATCAGGAAGGTCAAATAGACCAAAGTACAGCTTGAGCTAAAGTGTGGCAGAATAGAGTAATAAGAAGGGATTAGCAAATGTTGTGGTAGAAGAGAGACAATTCAAGGATCATGGAGGCTCACAGATGGATAAAAGAAGAAAATGTATTGATGGACAATAGGAAAAGAATGTCCCATGGGAAGGAAAGGGACAAGTAACAGAAGGGGAGGACTATGCTACAAACTGCTTAGAGACACTGGATAGGGTAGATGTGATTCACCACGCTGATACGACTGTGGACACTGCTGCCTATTACCTACAATAAAAAAATAATCATGACAAGGCAGGATATGTCTCTGAGAGCAGGAAAAATGCTAATATTGCTCCAATTTAAGGAGGACCTGGGGAACTACAGCTTGTCAGCTTCACTCCAGACCTTGAGAATATCATAAAGCACATCGCTCTGGATTCCATGTCTTTCACGTGACTGGAAAAAAAGGTGACCAGGAATAGTCAACATGGCTAAACCAAGGGGAAGACCTTTCATGACCAACCTGATTTTCCTCTACGATGAAGAGACTATTATGTGGACAAAAGCAAAGAAGTCGGTGTAATACTCCTTGACCTCAGCAAAGCTTTTTAAACTGTTTACTTACTACATCATTCTTACTTGTAGCCTGAGGACATATTAGCTAGAACAACAGACAGTTAGATGAGTTGAAAATTGGCTGAACTGCTAGGCTCAAAGAGCATTAATCAATAGTCTGATATTCAGCTGGAAGCTGGTCAAAAGCTAAGAACGCCAGGGTTGTAGTCGGGACCAGCATTATTCAGTATCTTCACCAATGACTAGGATGAGACCAAATAACACTCTTGACAAATCTGCAGAAAACACAACCGCCTGATGGTGCATCATCTTCAGTTCAGAGGGACCATGAGAAACTTGGCAACAGAGCCAACAGAAAACTCATGAAATTCAGTAAGGAGAAGTGGAAAGTGCCACACCTGGGACTGAGTAACTGTGTGAACCAATATAGGCAAAGAATACACTGACTGAGCAGCAATCCTTAGGCTCTCTTCAGGATCCTGGGCTACTGCGGATGCTAGAACTGTATACAAGCCAGTATCATATTCTTGTTAAGAACTGGAGAGTCTGAGAGAGCTTGGCTTTTTAGTTTGGCCACGAGGAGGTGAAGAGGCTGTCTAATAGCCCACAATGGCTCAAATCAAGAGTTACAAAAAAAATGAGACAAACTCCTCTTTGTAGTCACAACATATGATTTAACAATGGACCACATCCACAAGCTGCAGGTGGAAGATTCATACTGGGAATTAGGAAAAATCTTGAGTGGAAAGGTGGTGAAGCACAGGTTATGCAGAGGCTGTGGATGGATTTTCTGCATATAATTTAACTAGCAATTAAGAAACCTGGGTAAATCTACTCAGAACAGGATGATTACCATCTATCACAAAGTTATTTCCTGCCACAGTGACAGGACTTAAGTATCTACTCAACAGTTAGCTACGTAAACTAGTCTAAGGCAAATCTGACAATTCCAATTATAATCATACAGTTTTTTCGTAAGCACTTTAGATTTGAGATGGGAGTGTTAGCTTAGTAGTTATCAGTTATCAAAATCCCCTTTCCCCAGGCAGCAGACAAAAACTTCTGTCATTCAAAAGCAGTAGAATACAGCTTTGATTCGATACTCCATTATGCAATTCCTTTCTAACAATAGCTGTACAGTAGATATCGGTTACCAAGCTGAATGGTATTTAGCATTTTAAGGAACATTTACAGGATAGATACCTTACTTTCCTGCTGGGAACATTGTACAAGGCCATCATCAGCAACACAATACTCAGTAGTATTCTGGGTCTTGATAGTTTGTGGTGATTGTAAGACAAGCCTTTCCGGAAACAACACTTCACATTTAGAAAAGAAAGAGACAGTAGAGAATTTGAAAGCCACACAAACACTTTGCACGTTTCACTGATTAACATTGCTGCTGATATATCAGCTTGCTCTGAGTTGCCAGAATTGGTTTATGAGAACTAACATAAAAGTGCTAAAGAAAGACCTGCGTGAAATTCATATAGATCATTCTACTCAACCATAAAACAGAAAGTCAGTGCTTTTAAATGAATTCTAAGGTAACACAAAACACTGCCATTTCACTTGCTATTATTACAACAGTATGATTTCTACAGTTCTTATTGGCTCAAACAGTTCACATAAGTTTGTTTCCACTCCTCTCCCTGTGATGGCCAACAAATGAAATCATTCTGATGACACCTACTCTAGATTCAGAGAGTTGTTTAAAAAAAAAAAAAAAAATACAAAAAACTCCTCTAAGAACAAATTACAATGCATTCTTCTCAGTATGTCCTGATGTCAAAGCAATATAAAGCACAAGACTCCCCATAAACAAACTCCTCTAGACAGCTTAAGGCAACTGAAGCTTACCTTTTTCACCCAGGTAGATAGCTTGCTCAATTGCCAAGTGACATCGTCTGCTAGTAATCCTGTTACCAGAATACAAATTTGTATATTAAGTAAAAGCTTACATTTCCATAAACTACAACAGCATACACCTACAAGGTATCCGGTATTTTTTACTATGTACCAGTGCATATAAAAATAGGAGTTTTTATATAAAACCCCCGTTTTTTTTTTTTAAGACACATCTGTCAAGAAACACGCTGCAGAAGTGTAAACCAACAGCTTTGCTATGAATACTACTGATACATATATTTTCTAGCTCTTCAGTGAGACAACAATGGCCTGGTATTCGAGACTTAGTCTTTCAAGGAAATTCTCCACAAAGCTGATTTTACAAAGAAGATTAAGGAACTCTGTATAGATAGTAACATACCAGGAATAAAACAAAAGTGAGTGGGTGGTTAATATCAGCATTTTTTTCTTTTTTGCATAGTTTTACAGCCATATTTTTTTCTTAAAAAAACAGAAAAAACAAACCCCAAACCACCCCACCTCAGTCCCCCCACCATTTCACTGCCTGGCATTGGTGTGATCATTTAGAGAGACTTAAGACAAGAATTCTTTTTACATTGTGACTACAGTTGCAGTCTTTTACCAAAAAAAGAGGTGAAAGAATCTGCAAGATCCTAACGATGTCCTCCTATTTGTATCCTCCTAAACAATCAATTGAGAATCACGTATATTTTAAGTCACTTTATTAGAGGAATCACTGAATGCAGTTTTTGGAAACAAAAAAATACCTGCAATGAACAAACTCCACATCCATGGGTTCCAAGTTGTAAGCCTGTTCAAAGTCTTCATTACATTTCAGCATAACATCCCCATTACATATCTGTTTGCAAGGATAAAAAAGTCAGTTTAGTGATGAAGGTTTAGTATTTTAAACACAAAGAAGCATCTCTGAAAGCACTGAACCCCCTCATCACCTCCAAAAAGAACACTTAGATTTACCTGCTGTCAACAGATCACATAACTAGATTATGTTATGAGTGCTTTCAGAGTAGGTAAAGATTATAATCTAGAAAGAACATGGAAGCTGACATCTTCAAGACAGACAGTAAAAATACAAAATCACCACTCAGAATGTAGATAAAACAAATCTAGCTTCTCAAAAGTCAGGCTAAACTAGTCTGTAATTCCATGAACTTTCAGCTTCCCCTCTGAAACTTGAGGATCACAGTATTTTTAACAGGAGATATACCTTGCTTACCTCAGTAATATAGGCAACGTACTCTATTATATGCTCAGAGTAGACCCGACTTTTCAGTATCACCTTATCACCTAATTGTAAACAAAGTCAAAAGGCAACATACGGTTACAAGGAATAGTAAAATTCTTACTGCAGTGCTTAATTTCTTCCTCTTCTGCATAGTTAAACTAGGAATTTGCAGGGTAAAACATGCTAACTAACTTCAGCAAACTTGCTGTATTCATGAGTACCTGTTCTGAAATGTCATATGAAGTTGTATACTACTTTTTAAAAAGGCATTTAATATTGACACCAACAGACAACACCTCCTGGAAACAGTATCTTGTATATTATATATTTGAGATTCTGAATTAAATTTTAACTACTTCCCCAGCTTTTGCTTTTGATAAACCTGTTGTCTTTTTTAATTACTACATTGCACAGTTTATTTTTGCTGAAAGCCCCACTAATTTTTGTACATGAAAAATCCTGAAGTATTGGAACATGCATAAAAACAGACACATGCAACGCTGCTTCAGACAGCAGCCACCGCAAGACTCACACTGACACTAACAGCGCAGTTCACCTGTCTAGCTGCCTAGATGAATAACCTTGTGTTCAAATATGTGAATGAGTTCTTTAAATAAATAAGCAATGGAGTTTGTATTGCACTGAAAATATTGGTCAACATGCTATTTGGCTTTATCTCACATGAATTACTACCTGCAATCAGGTGAGGTCTGCCCTCTTCCACTCCTGGCACTTCCAACACTAACAAGTTCCCACTCCTTTTCAAAGTAACCCCACTCATGTTAAAGTCTTTTATCTCCATTTCTGCATGGATCTCTTCAAGCCACAAGAGAGTAGAAAAGTTTGCTTTATAATTATCTAGATTAAGATGCTGAAAAACAGAACAGTACACATTATTGTTGTAACTTCTACACTACGATATGGAACCCACTATTCTTAACATACGAAACACCTCTTACGACAGACTGCACAGCAAATGGTTGCCAAGTAAGGCACCTAAATACATGTATCTATACACAAATTTTAAACTCCCCAGTAGTCAAAGCAGAATTAGTATAGTCAATGGGGCTCAGATACAACAGCCAGTCAGCTGAACAGTCAACCAAGTCTCTCCCTACTGCAATGGCAGTTTCAACATCTGAATTCAGGGGCAGTCCTACAAACTGATTTCTATGCTCAGCAATCCCACAATGCATAACATCTAGGTACTCTGGGCAGCGAAGGGTGAAGAGAGGGAGTCATGTCAGTGTTGGCCCTGGCTGATGATGATACAACTTATGGCAAGCTGAAAGACTGTGAACTTTCTCCCTCAGAGCTTAATGCATCTCACTGAAGAGGTATTCTCCAACAGCACATAGCTCTATCTAAACAATGACTGATAGCACAGAATGCTTTCTATCTGGTATCTTCTCACTCAAATACAAGGCAAACAAGCAGTGCTTTCTGGAGCAGACTTAAAACAGTCACCAGTACCAGACAGAATTTAAGGTGTGGTAAAAAAGAAAAAAAAAAAGGTTATCACTAATGGCAGGCTTTCAGTATACAAATATTTCAAATACTAGAGAGTTTTATCTTTTTGAGAGGGGATCACTAACCTGCTACCTTAATGCTGTGACCTCAGGTTTTGTGTGAGCTGTTTAGAAAGCAGACAACATAGCCTTTTACATTTGTGAAAAATTAAGTATCAGCCCCTCAGTTTATAAGTACTTAGAAAGTTAGGGGGTGGGGAAAAAAGTGAATTGCAGCAATGTTCTACCACAAATCAGGACAAAGTTTTGGAAAAGGAATCACTGTAATATTCTTGTTAGACTTCAGTTGTTTTTTTATTTTTAATGTATTCTGAAATCGCTATACTTGCGGGAAGTATTTGAACAAGTCATAGTGAATTAAATTTGAGGATTTTAAAAAAAAAAAAGTTTTGAACAACCAAGAACAAATCCTCTGTTACTGCAGGAACTTAAGAACTTCTGCTTTCATTTGTTATGAAACAATGGCTGGACTACTGTTCTGACACCCCAAAATCTCCTTTCTGATGATACCTAGAAAGTGAGAGTGAAAAGGAATCTTTGTGCAGCTTCTGTAATATCCCCCCTGCCCCAGTATACTTCTGCTTTTAAGTTTTTCACGTTTACCCTTTTGTGCTCTTGTAAACTTTGATTCTGTGACACACTGAAACCCACGGAAGTTACGGGACACAGACTAAAGTCTTAAGTCTACTTCATAACAGTATTACATAATCTTATATTACGCTAAGGACTACACATTTTTGCTAAATTAAGGCCAGCTTGAACAAACACACTTACATAAAATATATTTTCTTATATAAACCTATACTTGCATACCTCTGCTAGGAGAGGCTGAAACATCAGTATGTCTAACTTCTGTTCCACACATTTTCTTAACTCATCTGGTATGGTATAGTGCGGGAGAAAGCTTGGCAAGAGCTTTCTGTGATTTCTAAAACAAAAAATGTATGACATATCATTTATCTTTCTCAAATTACATATGTAAAAAAACCCACTAATTAACATGCCACATCATTGAAGCTATACAACCAAATCACACACTGACACATGACAGACCCTATGATTCCTTCAAAGTGACAATTGAGAAGCTTGCTATACTGGGAAGAAAGGTAAGTGTTCAAGTTACAGGTTATTTGAAAACATTGTGCATCTCCTTTTTCAATTTAGGGATATTTTTATAACTAAGCAAATACTGTAAGTGTAATGGAAGCTTACTCACAAAAGGAAAAGTTCCGAATGAAAGATGGAAAACATTAGATATTGATTTCAAAGTTGCTTGAGGAGTTAAGAAACTATTTCTGATTTTCCACCTTTGTTCTTAATAACACAATTGTTACTTGTAGATTACTATGCAACAGTGTTTATCTTGTTTATCACCATACTATATAGTAGAAAGAGCTGTTCAACAAACTACAAAGAAATCAAGCAGTTTATTACTAAAACTACCTATCGGTAATACCCACAATTATCTTGTTTACAACATACATATATAAACATGTACAGACTCTCCCAATTTCACTTTTGTTTGGTAACCATTACAGAACAGATACAGCAATACCAAATAGAGCAGTATTAGGCAACGGTTATTTTTCGCTCTAATTCACAGTACCTTCTGTTCTTAGGGGCAACCACTGTTATTTTCCTTGGCTGAGGTTCTGGAATAACTTTAGGCTTTCTTGGAGAAAATGGTTCCACAGGTGCTATTAGTAATTCTTCATCATTTGTTACAGTGGCTTCAATATAGCGTCCAACAGTAAAGTCAGAAAAACCGAGCAACAGGAGTTCTTTACTGTACCCAGGATTTCTTCAAGTAAGCAGAAGATATGTTCTTAAAAACAATCATTTTCACACTTTATTTTCCTCAGCTGTGTTTTTTTAAAATAAAATTGTACATTTTCATTTCAGTAACATATGAGAACTGCTAACTTACGGTAATTCCTCCACTTACTCCCCGCTCTGAGTTTAATGCGGGTATCATAAATAATTAGAAAAAAACCCCCCAAAGTCCCAATTTCATCAAGAGCTTGGGTGAAGAGCAAAATCCCTCCCATCAATATACTAGGTGCAGAATTAATACTTTTACCACAAGGAATATCTTGGAATTATTGTTTCTGAAAAACATTAGCCAAACATTTCCATCAGAGGAACCTGAAGCACATCACTGTTAGGGAAGCTTTGCTCCACCTTGCTTAAGGCTACTCAGAACTGAACCCTAACTGTAAACACATCAAGTGGAGAAAAAAAGAAAGATGTTTTATTTCTGAAAAATGCACTTTATATGTTTAAGTGGTGCTTGGGGAGTGACAGAGGGGAAAAGATCAGAGGGAATAGTTTCCTCAGATTGATTTCTAACGAACCTAAGACAAAAGATCTAACACATACCATCTGCTCAAAAATCCCTTAATGAACTCATCTCAGCACAACCCAGAGCCCAATTCTCTCCTCAGCACTAACTACACATTCCAACACTGTTAATATGTGCCTGAAACAAAAGCATCCCAGAGGGATTCCTCTTTGGTAGGAATACCACTTTTTCATGCCAACTAACACTACCTGTTCAGGTTAGAGCTATAGCCTGGTTTTCTCTGATACAGGAACTCAGTGCAGACACTGCACTATCCAGACTTACGGTCTAGATTTGCAGTCTGTATGGCCTCTTAAGTGGCCAGCAAGCACTTGTTACACTCGCGCTGCAGCCTCCCATGGAGTTCTGTGTGGATTGTTCTGTATTATTAGAAGATTCTCAGACTTTGTGGTATTTACAGCTCTACGGTGAAATATAAGTTGTTCTTTCTACACATCTTTTTCCACAAAGGCAGGCCATGCCTGCAGCTTATCTTTCAAACTGCAGCTGAATCATCCTCCTAAGAAGATTTCTACCCCTTGCCTCTCTATTTAAAATGGTAACAGAAGTAGTGTGACAGTTAATGCAGTGCTACTCTGATGAATGAAACAATTTGACCTTGTTTTCCCCTGCCCAACTTTTAAATTATGATTGTAAGAATCAATGGTTGTGGTACACAGCATTTGTAGAGCTACAGCTGGAAGTAACTGAAAAGTACATAAAAGTAAGCTTTCCAGCATGAGGTTCCTACTTTCATTCTGAAAGAGCTCACACAAAGACACTTTTTATTTTTAACTAAACCCATGAAATGTTTTGTACAGCAAAGTATTTTTGTTTCTCAAGGGTTTTCCAAGATCTGCAAACCACTTTCTCTATAAATTACACTTTCAAGGAAGAAAGCTTTTTGCTTTTTTGTTTCAGAACGCATAACCTGCATTTAATATCACATGATAGGGAAGCCTGAGATCAAGGCATGTATGAACATGAATATGACATGAGGGTACTGAGACTGGAAGAAACATATCAGACATAACACAAAAATTCTCAGGAAATCTGCATTAGCCCTAGTGCTCATGGAGCAATGGGTTTCCTGCAAAGAATATAGCCAGCTGTAGGCATTATCTTCACTTTACTGTGTCTTTTTTAGAGAAGTTATCTACTCCCACTGTATGTCTTCATTTACTACTACCATTTTCTTTTGACAAAACTCAGAATCAAGCATTAAAATGCTAACTACTTTCAAGGTCTAACATATGTTTCTACATCATTTGCTAATATGTACTGGCTTACTTTGCCCTACACCAAAGAGAACTAGTTGTGCCCAGCATAAGGGAACTGTTAAGACAATTTTTCTGTCTTGTTCTCATTGTATCAGTCAGATGTATCAGTGGGAAGAAATACTTACGCAGCTGTGCATATGACCACTACAAATGTCCTTCCACCTGGTGGTATGACAATTTCTCCAGTGATATTGACACGCTTTATTGGTTGTTCCACATCTTCTCCTTGTTCATTTTCTCCATTATGCAGATTTTCATCTTTCACCAAGGAAAAGTTTTCTTTTGTCCTTGATAAATTTGTATCCCGAGAATTAATTCCTTCTGTAGTAAACAGATTATAATAAATTGTCACCACAATTGCTATTGCTAGCATAGGCAAGTCTTCTCAGACAAACCTACAGGTCTTCTGAGGAGTTAACCAGCATCCAAATGTTAACATTTCACTGTACCTGGAATGACTCCATTCTTCATAAAGGCGGTATTATTCAATGACTCATATGTTGTTCCTCCACTGTTGTTACACGAATTAATTGCAGCTTTTGAGAGGTTTTCTTGATTTATTGGAAAAGATGACAGATACGCTTCTGGACTGTTCTCACATTTTTGAGGAATCTGAAAACTGAATTGCTTGTCTTTCACCCATCCAGCTAATCTGCAGCTGATTAAGGACTGTGGTACACTCCCTCTATTCCTAGAAGTAGTTATGTAATTCATTACATAATTAAATGCATAGTTGGTGTTCTTGGGAAGCTTAATTCTACCTGAAGACAAATACAACCGTCTGTAGCAGGTTAGTTCACTGTTATTTCATAATAGCTATAAGAAAGAAATTGCACTGCTGCTTCTAGCTCATGAGGACTAGAACCTCTGCTACCTGTTAATATTTCTAGGTCATATCAACTACCATATGAAGCATACAGAAATACTGTGTTTAAAAAAGCTACTTAACATTTATCATTGGGTAACTAACTCTTAGGAAAGAGCACATAGCAACAAATAGAGGGTATTCAGGTACGACTTCATTTGAGCCTCTCATTCAAGTTAAAAAAAAAAAAGAAAAAAGTCTGCTCTGCTTCTAATACATGAGTATGCAATAGTCCTCTAGTTTTAAGATTCTGACAGTGTATCTGCAGTTTAAATTAAACATATTTACAAGTAAAAGCATTTACTTTAATTTTATTAGGATTGAAAAGAGACATAGGACTGGGAAGTCTCAGAGCACTATTGGCAAGATAGATGCTCAATAAAAAGACTATCCTAAAGACATTAAATTCAATATAGAATTCTCTTTAGTTCCAGAGCATTTAGCGGTTACTTGAAGACCATGAACCACAAGGCTCAACTATGAGAGGCTTCTGCATGCAAGGCAGGTTTATAGACTATGGAATGATGGAAAGAAAGCAAGCTTAGAACAGACAGGCTTACTCTATCCAAATGATCATTCTTTTAGATTCCCCCTGCTTCAAAGTTCCAAAATTAGTCATTCTTGATACTTCCAACCCTCCTTTGTCCCTCATTAAGTTTTCAGAAGGCTCATCAAGATTGGCTCCATTAGAGCGAGACTCTCTGTAAAAAATAATTTTAGTTAGCAATTTTGAAACACAAATAGACTCGGAAAATATCTTTGATTCAGCACAAGTTTAAGAATCACTATACCAAAGCACAGTCACAGTATTTAGGAAGAAGCACGCAAGAGGGTTCACTTCTTCTCAGCTACTTATGCCTCCAAGACAGTTTGACTGCCTTTACTAATTTAAGCAGCAAATTAAAAACAACAAGCCTTTTGTCAGCAGCACAATAAACCAGCATAAAGCTTTGGATACAAGACTAAAATGATTAAGAAGCTAGATAATCTTTGCTGAAGAGCTGAATCAAACGGTGACTGAAGTTGTTACGGATCTCTTTGGGAGCTGAACACAACAGAGCAACTCCTTAGCAAGAGTCCTGATTAGCACTGGAGCTTAAAAGATAAAATGACTAGACTGGAAGCATTTCAACATGCACCTCAAGCACTTACAGCTTCTGCTTACTGCCACAATCTGAAATCAGCAAACTGAAGAAGAAATTAAAAAAAAAAAGCTGAAAGCCAAAAAGCACCCTTAAAAACTACTACATCCCACTGATGAAAAATGCCTGTGAAACTGAAGTCACATCCTCTTCCCTGCCTGAGACAGCGACCACAGCTCTAACTTCTCAGTGTCAGCTACCCGTAGAAAGCATTTGAAAATTTGTTTCTATTCTACAATTAAGGAACTATTAAGTTAGATAAAGTGGCATGAAAATAACTTGGAAATGTTTCAATAATCTCGCCAATATTTACAAACCCTAAGCGTTCCTAATCATATCTAGAGAATATCTAATATCATAGAGAATGCCTGCAGCTGTTCTTTATTAGCTACATCTATTTACTAGCAAAGCCCACTAGATGTCTCCCATTGCAGCTTAAGCTGCCTCAATTTTTTGATAAGGTAGGAAATACACTGAAACCGCAAAATCAACCCTAAGGTCTACTTTTGTAACTTGGCTTTAGTAAAAATTTTCTGTATAAAATCGATCATTAAAAATAGGTCCAACTGAAAAAATAAGTGACAAATCATACTGTTATGCAAAGCGATGTAAACACTTCAAGCTTCATCTAGGTACAATCTAAATCTATTGTATCCCTCATCTCCAGTGAAAACAATTTACTCCATTCTTCATAGTTCCTTTGAAGACATGTGTACAGCCCTTAGCTGTATTTCCTAGAGATTGAACAAGGCAAGTTCTCCCAAAGACTATGTTTGAGAGGTATCAGAATGTCCTTTTTGCTCTCCTTTGGACTTTCCAATTGGTTGACAGCTTATTTTTGGCCTCCAGAATCGGACTTGGTAATGCTTCAAGGCCTCGTTAGCACTGAGAGTGTGTGGTGGTTTGACCCTGGCTGGATGCCAGGTGCCACTCCCCTTTTTAACTGGACAGGGGTGAGAAAAGTAGACCAAGAGGCTCGTGGGTCGAGATAAGGACAGGGAGAGATCATTCACCAGTTACCATCACGGGCAAAACAGACTCAGCTTGATGAAATTAATTTAATTTATTGCCAATCAAAATCAGAGAAGGAGAGGATAAAACCCAATGAATATTAAAACACCTTCCCCCCACCCCTCCCTTCTTCCTGGGCTCAACTTCACGCCCAGTTTTCTCTACCTACTCCCCCCAGCAGTGCCGGGGGATGGGAAGGAGGGCTGGGGGTCAGTTCATCACACGTCTCTGCCACTTCTTCCTCCTCAGGGGGAGGACTTCTCACACTCCTCCCCTGCTCCAGCATGGGATCCCTCTCATGGGAGACAGTCCTCCATGAACTTCTCCAACGTGAGTCCTTCCCACGGGCTACAGTTCTTCATGAACTGCTCCAGCATGGGTCCATCCCTCCCAAGGGGTGTAGTCCCTCAGGAGCAGACTGCTCCAGTGTGGGTCCCCTGCAGGGCCACAGGTCCTGCCAGCAAACGTGCCTCAGTGTGGGCTCCTCCCCCCACAGGTCCACAAAGTCTTGCCAGGAACCTGATCTGGTGCAGGCTTCCCATGGGGTCACAGCCTTCTTCCTTTGGGCATCCACCCGCTCCAGCGTGGGGTCCTCCATGGGCTACAGGTGGAGATCTGCTCCACCGTGGGCCTCCATGGACTGCAGGGGGGCAGC
>NW_009259596.1:4850637-4859333 GCF_000687185.1 Egretta garzetta
TGGTTGGGCTGGCCCTGGGCCGGTGGCAGACACAGGGAAAACTTCTAGCAGCTTCTCACAGAAGCCACCCCTGTAGCCCTCCCACTACCAAGACTTTGCTACACAAACCCAATACAGAATGACGGATTTTACAGGTAATGGGCCTGTTTATATACATTTGGGCAGTATTTGTATTTTTCACAGGAAAGACTTAGACTCACAAGTCAAGCTCCAGATCTTTGCTGCAGAACTGCTACTGACTAGTTGTTGCCCATTCTACATTTGTGTAGTTGATTATTTCACAAAATTTTGCTTCTTCTCCATATTGAATATCACTTACTTTTTCCAGCAATCTGTTCAGATCCTCCTCACATCACATATGCCATCTAAAGTGCCTGCAGAACCTTCAAGATTGATATTTGCAACCCAACAAATCTCTATTATTCAGATCATTAAACTATTCCACTAGGACAGATATCTGAAGAATCACTACAACTTAAGCAAAATGGATTAAAGAAACATCCATTTTACTGTTTTGCTGAGAATGGTTTTTAAACAGTACAGTCCTCACTAGAAAAGCATAGATTAGAGGAAACGAGGTAAGAGCATGAGCTTTGCATTTTCCTAACAAAACCATGCAAAAATCCTTCCTTGTCTAGCAATATCCCTGAGCTCAGCTGCTACTAGTTTTGCTTCTCTAGTAAGCACAGATGTCCCCACAAGGGGACAAATCATATCACACTCTGAGCCTCCCAATGATCTATCATACCTTCTAGTCAACCAGTGAAGAATTGTCAGCGTTTCGTGCTTAATAGATGCAACAGAATTTAAGCTGCGTAATTACAATTCATCTCTAGTTGTTACTACGTGGAAAGAGAATGAAAGAATGAATATTACCTATGCTCGTTGACTGGCACCAAGCAGAGCGCTCTCCAAATATAACATGACTGATTGCTCTCCACCACAATTGTGTTCACGAGGTCGTGTCTACAAGGTGAGTAGCCATCAGGAAGTCTCAGTGAATCCAAAGTGAAAAATATACTGTCATCTACTGTACCACTTCTTCCACAGATGCTGGAAATGCGAACCTGTAACAGTTTGTTATTCACTGTTACTTGATACTATCTGCTTAAGCTAACAGGCATACTACCATTGCATAGTTTTTTCCTGCAACAGTCATTCTAGCACTGTGCTAACAGAGTGTGTCTGGAATGTGTAACAGAGCTGCATTCTGAAGTTTCAGTTATTTATGGGAGGTAAACATACAGCTCTAACCTAGAATCACTGTGCTTGTCTTTACATTTAAAAACGTAAAGAAACACAAGCACTTCAGATAAGCATTAGGTTCCACTTAAGCGCATACATACATTTGACTTAATCACGATACCCGTCTTTGACTTACCAACTTACCTAATTTATACTTCAATACTAGCAGTCACAAGAGACAAAATTATTTTCCTACGCTTGACATGCAAATATTATTCAATATATAAAGTTAAGGCAAATACAATAAACCATAAACCTAATGTACGTATTCCTATAGAGAACAAATATTTTCATTAAAATAAAAGGGAGAACGGTTGTTTTTAAGCCAAAACAGTTGGATATATTCAAGTAAACATAATAAATTCCACAGTCATTGCTTCTTAAAAGTTTGAAAATCCACACATCCTCATTACAACCAGTGTAACTAAATCAACAGTAAGCATCCAAATCAACAATTGACAGCCAGTAAGTTACCTACTCTTCCTGTTCTAACCAAAATGTGTATGCTTTTTCAAAACCCCTTATTTTAGAAATAATCCTATAAATGGATGATTTGATATGTTTTATCTTTTAGTTAAAGATGTTATAGAAGATCTACCAATATTAGCACCTTAAAACCACCTTCAAAACCCCACTTCACGCAAGACTCCTCTTGTCAAAAACAATATGCAGAACATTCACCTTGTCTACTTGCTTGTATCTCAAAGGCTTCACAGCAACTGCTTCACTGTTCCATGTTGTCGGGTTAATAAAATATTTTGCTTGCACCCAGTCACCTTCACAAGGTTTGAAACCTGTGTAAAAGAGAACATTTCTCAAGTTGAATTGCTGCTCATGACATTTGCATTACTCCCATACAGAACTAGTTTAAAGTTAAATAAAATGACCAGCCAGAACAATGCATTATTCAGATCCACCGAGTTCAAACTTCCCTTCGCAGTTCTTCCCCCATTAGGTAACTATGTAAGAGATGCTAGTGGAAAAATACACTTGCTTACATGTAACTTATGCTTACGTGACTGCGTACAAGTTACGCTCAGTAAGAATAAACAGGTAGCTTTCTTCACTCAAATCCCTACATGTTTCACTACATACACTCTACAAGAACTTATCTGGGATGTGGACTGCAAGTTTACCAGAAGATATTTCTATTGTACATATAAAAAAAAATTAAGGAAGAGCAAACAAGAAAGCCCCTATGCACCTTCACAGACGTCTTCCATTGCAAAAAAAGTATTCTGATTAATATAGCCACCATCCTTAGAGACAGACGTAACACTGCCTATTAATATTTTCATATTTAGTTCAGAAGCATCACAAGTAGGATTGGAGTCTTCCCATGTATTCTGGATGGCGTCTACCTATTAATACAAAAATTAATACATTAAGCCAGCTAATACTTAAAATTACATGTTAAACATATTCCTACAATAAATATCAGAACTGCAATTGCTTATGGAAGTCAAGATCCTTATTAGACAATTTTATGCTCACTGTAGCTGTTCATTTTTGTACACAACAGGAGTAGTAAACAGTAGGTAACTTCTCTTAATAAGTCTGCTGTATGCTGCAACATTCACAACTACTATAATTACATGTTGATTTTTGATTTGTCAAATCTTTCTCACGCTTCCCTTGGTTTAGGTCTACTTAAGAATTTTCTTCATATTGACAAGAGACACTCCCTCCCCCAGCAATCTGACTGTACACAAGTGGAACTAGAACATCACTATTTCAGAAAGCAAAAAAAGTATGTTTTCAAGATGCTATTTATAAACACTACATGTATTTCAGACTCCCCCTCAGTCATTCTTTAATAATTTGAATAAAAAAAACCCTAAAGAGCTGCTTATTACAGACTCTACCTATCACCACCTCAAACTTAAGCTTGCTTGATTAAACAGCCCTCTGCAGAACACAAGCTACAAACTGCCGATGTATACAAACCATTTCCCCCCGCCCCAGCTATACTGGGGCAAGGACAGATCATCTCTTAATTACTAGAATTCCTAGAACTCCTAGTTCTCTTCCTTGCTCCCAAAGGGCCACCAGCATGATGGGTTCAGGAGTCTCCACTCTGCAGCTCGAACACTTGTTCTTCAGAGGTTCCTTGCTCTCCACAAGGACTGTCGGGGACAGTAACAATGCCAATGCCACTGGACAGAAGCACTTATTACTGTTAAGCAAGAACTGCTGACTCCAGATGGTACGTAGAGAAACTACAGTGTGCAATAAAGCGGGGAAAAAAAAAAGGTATCAAATTCTTTTGTGAGGCTTATGAGGATAAGGATGTAGGAAAGCATGAAGAAAGTGTGTAAGGTATCTGCAGTGATTAAACAAATGCATTGAATGAAATGCCCATGCACAACTTTTTCCGTGAACTGTAGTGTAAGTGTACAAGTCAGATCATTACATTAACAGCTTATTTCAGAAAGCCGAATGTTTACAAATTCACAACCAGAATAAAGAAACTGAGTGGAAAACTAGAATAACACAGATAAGGAAATAACTAAAAAAACCACGACTGGACAGAAAAAAGTTAGCTGTAGTGTTTTCACTTCTACATGAAGATTAGAAACTCTGAATAAACAGTATTTTCTTAATGTAGAATGTGAAAAAAGTAATACACTGACAAAAGACTCTATACAGCGCCATCTTTCTCTTTAAAGATCACCATTCATGCACAGATGGAAAACAGTTCTATAGCCACACTTTCCCTAAGTATTGATAAGACTTTTACAATCGTTAAATGCTATTACTACCTTTGTGTGGTGCTTCTTAGAGGCACAATTTCCACAAACAACACGTACATTGCAAAGCAAGAAGAAACAGTTCAAATGTTAACTGCTTTGTCTTGATCACATGGATCCTATTCCAGATGCTGAGGCATCATCCCAGAATAAAAACTGGTGAGGGAAGCTACCTGAACTAGCCCGAGAGTTGACTCCTCTTACAAAGAAGACTTGTTTAGCAAAGGAACCAGCAACAGATTCCACATGAAAGTACTTGCTGAAAATTTACATAGTGTTTATGCAGGGAGACTCATCCTTGGCTAGGACAGGGACACCTTCTATGCTCCTGGTGGCATATATATCCATCGCGGAGCTAACAGCTGGCCTGGTGATCTTGTCCCAGCACACTCCATTGCAGTGACCAGTGCTCACTTAAAACACTACACTGTTTACACAAGTGAAATGTAACCCCCAACAACAGGTGTACTAGTCTAGACTAGACTAATTACTAGTCTAAATCAGTTTATTTCAGAAAGCTTACAAAATACACTGTGACATAAAAAGCCAGTTAAGGGAAGCGATCATCCCCCTTTATTCAGCACTCTTAAGACAACATCTGTAATATTGTGTACAGTTTTGGCCTCTACTGTACAAGAAAAACACTGATCAACTGGACAAACCTTTACTTCTCCTTCATCCACATAGTCATACTCAAAGGAAGACCATTAGAGTGAATGGAACCATATTGTACTAAACTGCTCATGTGATCACTCACAAAGCAGCCTGTGATGGTATCTGGTCATTCTTCACAGAGCCTCTATTGGCCTTAAGTACAGCTCTTCAAAACCGAAGTATCACCAACAGGCAGGGTTAAAATTTCTATTGTGCTTCCAGTCATAGATGTATATGTGAGCTTTATGTACATACAGCACACGTCCTCCACAATAGCAGGCTCTTCTCAATTTTAATTAGATGTTTTATACAGCAATGACGCTCCAGCAGTTACATGTCCTGCACATCACAGATACATTGCATAGGCCTCTGCACACGTGAATAACCCCCTGGATTTCCAAGTGTTCAGTAGTTTACTGAGTTACCTTGACCTTCAAACATCTGGAAAATTAAAACAGATAGGTCAAGTCCTCAAATTTTGAGAGGGATAGGGAGCAAGAAAGAGTACACCATACAACTTTGCTTTGCGCAGACATGTCAATGCCTCCACTGACATTCAGGGCCTACTTAAAAGCCATGAAGCTCTTTTCCAAAAGAGAGCACAGAAAAATCCAGTGGATCTTCAACTGCTCAAGTTTATCATCAAGAGAAGAGCTGTGTGTAACAGAAGACAAATATAAATAAGGAGCAATCCCACGGTGACAGATTAAAATATTTTTAAAGGTATGTCTCTACTTACCATTAGTAAGAACAGTTTCAGGATTGGTCAACAGACTAATTCTGAAAAGTGTACAGTACATTACCACAGAGATACTAGCAGTTTCAGCTACGAACTGTAATTCACTCTACTAATATATGCCCCTTGGGACCAACAGAATTACCAAACATGTCAAAATAATACAAACTCACTTCCATAGGACAGCTGTTTATGTCTGGACACTGCTGGCAACTGACCAAAATGTCTCTGAAGTACCAAAATCAGGATGGTGCATAAAAGAAGGGCATGAGGAATCAGAAACACTATATGCTAATCAATGCAAGATTTTGACCTCCTTCCCCCAATTTATGTATCATTTGCTAATTTAACATATTAATGACAAATTCTTCAATCTGGTAACTCACACTCTTATTAAGCCTGCATATCAGAACTTTACTAGTAAGATTACTAGATACATTAAAATACTTTGGCTAATCATTGCCTTCCTATTATCTGAAACATGATCCTTGAAGCCACTATGTTTGCTGATTACATTCTTTATAGACGGCATGAGCTGATAAGATGCTTAATTATAAAACATCCATTTACTAGAAAACTCAAGTTAACTTTTAAACTAGTTACACTGCAATTTGCTCTGTACAAGCAGCTAAAGCTTTGGCTCAGACTTTTGGTCAAGCTGAGTTTATTAGATGAAGAACACTAGTCTAGTGCTGTATTTAAAGAATAATGCAGCTAAGCCAAGTAGATACAAGCTAAGAAGATGGGTTCCGTACCACCCAGTTATCAACTGCTTCTGCACTGCTGTCAGTCTTCGGAGCACTGGGTCATATTTACATAATACCTAAATGGAGAAGCGCCACTTGATTCAGCCTCTCAGCTAGATTACCACAGGCACCTGAGAGTTGAGCCTATACAATCGAAAAAATTACAGTAGTTTAAAGTGTGACAATGTATAATCAAGCTTGAAGAGGGTTTACAAATGAAGTGTTAAGCAAGAAAGGTATTGAAGTCTCCATTTTTATAACTCTGACATTAAGTTGCCGATTTTTTACAACACGAAGTTTTGGAATTTATGTTCTTATTCACTTCTGTGCAAAAAAAGAGTAAACTTGCAGCCTCTGTTTTTATTTTCTTATTCACTGATATAACAATAATGTGAAATTGACTTTGAAGCTCCAAAAAAGTTAACACACAGAGATTTGAACTAGGTATGACTAAACAAATTCTGATGCAATTATCTTAATCAATAGTTTCATATTCACTACATCTAGATCTATGTTCAGAGAATCAGATTAAAGGAACAATATTTTAAAGGAGATTGAATAAAACAATAACAAAAAACCAAAACAACTTATCTCCACTAGGTGCAGGGCTGGCAACTTCTCCTATTCTGTGGAATTCAGAAGGCTAAAACTATAGTAACTTCCAAAAGAAGTGAGACTTCTTCCAGATTAAGTGAGACTACTATTTATCTTCACCTCTTACCTTGATGGCCTTCAAGCCACCTGATGTTTTATCCTCTTCAACAGTGGCAGTAACTTCCTGTCCAATAGTCAGCAGCACATTTTTTGTAACAGCATCCTTTGTGAAGATTATCATGTCATCTATCATCCCATAACCATTGCAAAATCTCGTCACTACTCCTTGTACAGTTTTAAATTCTTTATCACCTGCATCCAGAGGGAAAGTGTTAACATAGAAACAAATCACTTGTTTACAGAACCACGCAGCAAGTAATGAATGCTACTAAAAGTGCTATCCCTTCTATCAAAAGGTCATTCTCTTCAGCTAAAAATACCAACAGTTGCCAACTAATTAAGTTTCACATTTAAGTCTTGAAGTCTTATGACAAGTTATGGTTTCAGCCAATTAAGAAAGATAGTTAAATACAAACTATGTTGTAAAAACAACATGCCTTAAGCTGCATTAAAAAAAACCCATAGAGTATCTCGAGTTGGAAGGGACCCATAAGAATCATTGAGTCCAACTCCCTGCTCCTTGCAAGACTACCTAAACTAAACCATATGACTAAATGCGTTGTCCAGATGCTTCTTGAACTCTGACAGGCTTGGTGTTGTGACCACTTCCCTGGGGAGCCTGTTGCAGTGAGTGACCATTCTCCCAGTGAAGAACTTTTCCTAGTGTCCAACCTGAATTTCTACTGACCCAACTTCATTCCATTTCCCTGTGTCCTATCGCTGGTCACCAGAGAGAGGAGATCAGCACCTCCCTCTCTGCTGCCCATCCCTAGGAAGTTGTAGACTGCCACGAGGTCACCCCTCAGCCTTCAAATACCTTAAAAAACTTGAGATAAAAAAAATATCTGCAAGCTAAAAAAGTCTCTCCCAAAAGCTCTGGGCCAACTACTATTTTCAAGATTTTCCATAGCAAAAGAAAGCTCTCAGCATTTTTTTGCATGGGGAATCCAACAAGTTTAAGATTTCTGTACTGAAAAAGCAGGAAAAATAAGCTATACAAATTAATTCTTCAAATTTGTTTATATAATATTATAGTTAATACACTTCTGAACTGAGATGTGGTACTGTTTCTCTGGAGACCTAGGAGTTCTGACTCTTCTGGATTAAAAGTATTATCTGCTTACGTATCACACAAACTTTCACTCAACAGCACCGCGCTACAACTTCAGGCTTAAAGCTGAAGTATGCTAGTTTAGATTTCTAACATATTATTAGCTACACTCACAATCAAGACTATATTAATAGAGTAAGCAGTCTTTTTTTGCTTTCTGTATTCACAAATATGAAAAAGCACTTTTTGCTACTTTGAATGCTGCTACTAAAAGCATTTTAAATGCACACCATGTTGGAGCCTCAAAAAATCAAAGCTACACTACCATCACCAGTCTACCACCCAAGAAAGATGAGGGTTTATTATGTATTAAGACAGCAGTACCAGGGAAAGCCCAAAGCATCCATCACCCACCACCACAACACTCCTCCTACACCTCACTCCATACTACACACAGCAACAGTAACCCATCCCCCCAGTAACCATCCCCAGTGCAAAAAAAGCACTGCTAGGAACACTCCCACGTGCTCTGTAGTCAAAAAAGCTGTCTGCTTTTCCTGATTTCCTTTCTTCAGGTCTTCACTCAGCCCCACCCACGCGGCGGATGAGACCACGGTGGCCCTCACGGCTCTCAAGCTGCGCACAGGCCCTACATCTGGCACCGCCAACCCACGGCAGGTCCAGAACTCCTACCTGAGGCCGCCCGTCGCTCATCTTCTCCTTCCTCCTCACCTGCACGTCGCCAGAGGTAGGACAGCGCCTTAGCCAGGAGGCCGAACATGCCCGCGCTCCCCTCGGCG
>NW_009259596.1:4859756-4886354 GCF_000687185.1 Egretta garzetta
CGTAGGCGGAAAGGAGGGTGAGAGGCCCTCCGTCTGTAGGGTTTCAGGGCGGCAGGCGTGGAGGAGGCGTTAAAGATGGTGTCGTGTGTGGTTAGCACAAAAAGCTTGAAGGGCTGCACAGAGCCTGTTGGTTGCTGGTGATGCTGCCTGGAATTGCAGCGCAGTGCGTGGCAGGTTTTCTGGGGTTCTGTAGGTGAGGAGGCCCGAGCAGGCAAAACCCACGGCCGGGCTGCCATCTCACGTGGGCTGAGAGTAAGTCAGCCACGGAGACTGTCCGATGTGCTAAAATGGAGTACATGGGACGTCCTATGCCAGTGCAAATGGCATATTATTGAATTGCTATAATCTCAGTAGCATCCAGTTTGAAAATGATAAAGTTTAGAACATTATAAACTTGGCTAACAGAAAAAATAGTATTTTTGTCTTAATATCATTCATGTAGGAGCTGCTGTGGCTCCAGCGGAAATAAAATTTTACCGACTTGCTTATTTCCATAGTTGGTATTTTTACTGGTTCTCCTCATGCAGTGCACTTTGGGAATCTTGTATGAGCACCCTTTATATTTTGTTTATCAAATAGTGTTTCACAAAGCGTAGTTTTTGAGCTGATGAGCTCTGCATCCCAGTAATTTCAAGGGGAACTGCAGTGTAAGACTTACAGGAGACAGTTTCAGGAAGCTGAGCAGAGCAGCGTATACTTACGGGAAGCTACTTCATGGCTGTTTGTCACAGAAAGGCATCGTAGTCTGCGGTAAGATTCTGAGACTAGACTAGCAGTTGTCTTTGGCAACCTTTTATTTTCAACTCGTATGGTTAGCTCAGCATTATGTAGGCAAAGAAAGGCTAGGAGTGTGTTGCATATTGTTTAACACTTTTATAGAGTTCTGTGTGGTTTCTAGACCAGAAGAAATTTTGGTTGTCAGTAATCGCACACAGGTTCCGGTGTCTTGCTCTGAAGTAACTGAGGTGATGCTATTGGGAGGAGAACTGTGTATGAGTGTCTGTGATCTTTTTAGAAAAGTGCTGAGGGAGTGACAGCCTCCACTCTGAGATATGTTGATTTAAAGCATTTTAACTACCCTCTTCTTTCACTAAGATTCCTGCGGAGTGCAGGCAGAGCAGTGTTGGTTGGCAAAACTGTGACAGGAGAAGTTGTTGTTTTTCAGGAGGAGGGGAGTAGTTATACATGCATAAATTCCTGTCTTAAGATCCTGTAGTTCATAATAGCCTTCCCAGGCTGTGCTGCTCAGGAATCTTATTGCAAGAAAATAGCCTGGGCAGAAAAGACTGGATGTCCTTTAAAAATGCTAACACGATGTGTTTATGACATCCATAAAACTAGAAGTATTTTGTATTTTAATAGCATACAATGGGTGGTATATATACTTATAGAACCTGTTTAAACTGTTGAACAGGTGATGATTCACGTGAAGGACCAAATCCAAAGAAGTTTATGTTCTACTAGGGGAGCAACACATCCCTTTGAAGCTATTGGGCCTACATTTTGCTCTTGGTTCAGTACGTGCCCCAAGACATAAGTTGCGAAACAAGGATTGAGGAATCAACCTTAGAGAAACAAAATACTTCAAAGAGCTGATTTTAAAAGAGCTGAAAATATTGAACAAAGGAATACGGGTAATGAGCTAAAATAATGTAATTAAATATTGTGTGAAAGAATGTATAGGTAGTGTAACTAGTAAAAACACATCAGAGAAAGGAAGGGTTGGTCAGCATGGTAAACATAAATTCCACCAGAGCTTCAAATCCTGTGTATTTTTGCGTTTAGATTTGGGAACATGGGCAGGAGCTTGGGTTCCGTGCTAGGGAAGCTGGTCCAGGACAGAATGCTTTTTTATTATTTACTGATACAAAAGTAGGACTATATCAAGTTTATGTACTGTTTTATGATATTGTCCCTTGACAGATCAGTTATAATTGTCAATCTGTTTTTTATCTTTTGTGGATGCTCACATGGCACAGCCCTGGCAAATGGCCTGGTATCTGCTATAGCTGCTTCAGGCAGTCTGAACTTGGTCAGTGGTCATTTCAGTGCTGGAAGTAAGTAGTTCTTTGTAGCCTCTCACGATTTGACTGGACTTGATTTGATTGTCATCCCTTGACATCTTTTGGCCTAACTTAGAATAAAAAACCTCTATTTGTAAATCCTTTTTCAGGAGCCTGTAATGTTCTGTTGGCATTGTGATATTTCCTGCAGTCTTTGTGTAGGTTTCTGTCATGGTTTCACCCTGGCCAGCAACTAAGCATCACACAGCTGCTGGTTCACTCCCCCCACAGTGGGTTGGGGGAGATAATCAGAAGAGTAAAATGAGAAAACTCGTGGGTTGATATAAAGACAGTTTAATAGGTAAAGCAAAAGCCGCGCACACAAGCAAAGCAAAACAAAATAAGGATTTCGTTCACTGTTTCCTATTGGCAGGTAGGTGCTCAGTCATCTCCAGGAAAGCAAGGCTCCATCACATACAATGCGAAGACAAATGCCATCACTCTGAACATCCCCACCTTCTTCCCCCAGCTTATATACTAGGCATGACGTCATACGGTATGGAATAACCTTTTGGCCAGTTTGGGTCAGCTGTCCTGGCTGTGCCGCCTCCCAGCTTCTTGTGCACCTGGCAGAGCAGGGGAAGCTGAAAACTGTCCTTGATTTAGTGTAAGCACTGCTCAGCAACAAGTGTGTTATCAACGTTATCCTCATCCTAAATCCAAAACACAGCACTATGCCAGCTACTATGAAGAAAGATAACTCTATCCCAGCTGAAACCAGGACAGTTTCCTATGCACTCTTTAGAATTAGGAGAAATTTTCCCACCTTTGTATGGTACCTAGCATTATAAGGTCTTGGCCTGTGACTTGGGTTCTGACTACCAGATCTTGCCCTGTGGTTGTGTATACACCAAAATTGTGTATACACCAAGGCTTTTTATGGAATCAGGAATGTGAAATGAAGGGAACCTAAATAAGGGACCTGGAAAAATTTTAGTGTAGAAACTGAACGGTGAAGTTTAAGTGGGTTTTGTTGACACTGATGGCAAACGCAGAGAATACAGTTCTGTGTGGTAAGCCTCTGTGCAAAAAGGGAAAATGGCAAATACCCTATTTTATATCTGGTAATTTGTGTTGGAGCAAACCAGTACCTAGAAATCACTGAAAAATACATGAAGTATTACACATTTTCCATTAAACCACAGTCTTTGAAAAGTTGCAGCTAAAGGAAATATTTGCATAGTGTTTCTTCAGTGAACAGAGGAACAAGAAGGCTTAATTAAGACAGTTTTGCTTGGCTATACAGTGTTTTTTATCCCCTTTTTCTAACACAGTTTAGAACTGTGTCTAGTGCTGTGTGTCCTGTATGAATTTCCATGTTTCAGTCGATTCAAACAAGTGTAACATTTTAATATTCTTTCAGGATTGGCTGTCGTTATGGTAAGAGCAAAATCTGCAGTCTGTACAACTCGAGAAGTAGTGCTGTTCTAAAGTTTTTCTAGCGTACTTTAAAGGTGATGCCCTTCAGAGTACTGAAGATTTAATTGTGTCTTGGTTACAAGAGTGTTTAAAGTTTAGACAAAAGACCCTGTCATTGCTGTAGCTGTCAAGGTGCCAACATCTTCAAGATAAAAGCATTCTTTTTTTTTTTCTTTTTTTTTTTTCATTGCCTAATAAGCAGGAGGACTGGATCCAATGTATGCTGGCCATTGCATGTCACTGCTGCCTGCTAGATTTAAAGTATGTGTTTAGTCATCATGGTGTTCTGTGAGTATGAATGTCAGCACAGTTGAAGCGTGCAGGGTTTATCTGAACACTCTAGAATCTAAACTAGAGTTAGTAGAAAAAGATGAGTTCTACAGTGAAAATAATATTCTTGATAGATTTCTAACCTCCCAACTTGTTGGGATACTTGAATACTTGAATTTTTATCTGTAGTTTATTCAGGAGAACACTGCATTGTAAGTAGCTTTTGATCTTTTGAAACAAAAACTATTTTGTTGAATATCGTTATCACTGGCTATTCTGATAACTAAAACTGCTAAACTATGAGGACGGTTTTATTTAAGATGCCAAATACGGGCTAGTACTCAAAAAAGAGACTTGAAACTTTTTTAATTTGTTGGTCTGATTTGGAAGCAGCCCTATGAGAATGTAGTACAGTCATTTTCTAGTGTGTTCCGTTAATTAAAATTCAGGAGGCATTTTCCTGTTCCCTGGCTTAACTGAAGTTTTTGCTGTGCTTTTGTTCCGTATCTGAATAGATGTTGTTGAAAGCCAAAGTGTAAGGGAGAACTTTTCAAAGACGGCATGACTCACTGAACGGTGAGAATATCACAAAGTGTACAGGCAGCTGTGTTCACAAGACTCTTTTAAACTGACAGTTAACTTTTCAGTTGAAGGTAAGCATGAAGGTTTTTAACTGTTGAAAAATCTGCAGTAACTTAATTCTAATATAAGATACTCCTCAAAGTATTTGAACAGATTGGCAAACAATGAGATGAACAAAAAAGGGCTAAGTGAACAAGAGAAATGGTTGATACTGGGTAAATTAGAAACAGTTTGCTGTAGCTTAGTTACTGTGAGTATATGGGTTCATCGGACTCATAGAATCATTGAATCGTCATAGTGAAGGCTGTCATTTTATATACCTGATAAGAAGTGTTAAAATCAAATGGAAGTTAGTATCTAAACATATTTGAATGTCTTCTCTGTCTTAGAGTTTTTTAAAAAAAAAAAAAAAGAAAAAGAATATAGAGTTATGGTTATAGAGTTACCCTCAAACTAAACACCTACAAAAATGGTTCTTAAGTCTTGAAATAAAAGTCTGTTGAGGTGTCATAGATACACAAACTTTCATTTTGTTGGTGTCTATGCTGTATTATTATGAACTGTGCCTATAGGATGTAATTTACTTATTTTATGCAAGTAAGTTAGAGTGCTTACATATTTTGAAATGTAAATACAGCTCATTACTAAATATTGGTTTTATTTATTTCATCTTCAGTAGACAAAAACCGAATTGAGCACTGATATGAGTATGTGAAGGAACTAAATTACATTTTTGGTCTTTCTTCATCATTTTCATTTCCATTATTATTATTTAATGGCCTTTGTGAAGTGTTATGACCAGGGAAGAAGGTTACAGAGAAGAATTCAGCTATGACAGGATGCCAACTTTGGAGCGGGGAAAACAAGAGAATGGAAATTATATACCAGATATCAAATCCAGTGACCTTCAGCTATCAAAGAGGCTGCATCCTTGCTTTAGTTACAGAACATGGATCTTTTCTTTGCTGATGGGAGTAAGTACTTTTAAGGGTACAAAATTTAAAAGCGTAGATGAGGTCTCAGTGCCCAGTAACCTGTTCTGTTTCACATCATTTGGGGACCCAGAATTTCATCACTAATAGCACTGAATGTAAATATTTGCACAGAAATGAATATATTCAGCAAATTTAGAATGTAATACTTGATTGACTAATGGCATTCTTTGGATAATTCTGCACCAGTCAAAGATGCTATATGAAGGCTTATTTTTATCTTTAATATCAATCATGGAGCATAAACAGAGAATAAGCATGGTAATGGTAAATAATAACCCATATGTGTGTATAAGCAGTGCCGTTTTGTAAAGGATGTAAAGTATCCTGATCATATGCATTCTTTTAACATATTTTTAACTGTTAAAATACTGTACTTGCTGTGATAGCATTTTGGCATTAAAAATATACACAGTACTTAACTGCCACATTCATCTTTCAGGGTTCAGTAGTCATGTAGTTATTTGGTAGAATCTTCATGTAGTGAGGTATATACTTGTGTTTCTTACATGAACGTCACAGTGATTTGAATTTTTGTGTCACTGCTGGAATCACAGGACACTGATCTTGCATGTACGTCATATGCTTCTTCATGTTCGGAGCCAAGTTAATTGAAGTTCATTATAGCAATTAGAATTTGATCTTGTGTTTTTCTCTCAGCTCATGTTTTGAAGAGTAATTTTTATTAAGAGCTAAAATGTTTCACTGTTACTTAGTTTTGCACAGTGAATAAAAGTATTGCCTTATTTCCATGGAAACAGCTGACCATGTATTCCTTTCTGACAATCTGAAAAACATGAATTTCCTTTCAGATGTATTGTTACATAAAAAAAGAACAAAAGAAGAGCTGTGTTTCTTTGCATTAAATTTTCCCAAACTTAATTGTCAAAAAGGACAACTATCTTTAATTAGATTTTTTTCCTTTTTTCTGAGCTGTTGTGAATGATTTGAGATACTAATGTTTAATGGTTATTTATAATGGTAACTAAAGTCATATTATCAAGAAGCATGAATTTTATGGATAAATGAAAATTCAATTTTATTAATAGACTAATCCAATAAATTCCAATTAGATTTTTCTCCCAAGAATTATAGTGGTTAATCTCTTTCAACTCTTCTGCAAGACAGTGTCCAGAAAGGAAAGTCTGTATGCTGAGCAACAGAAGTCACAGTGAACAGAACTGTCTACTTCAGCGAGCAGTTGCAAACCATAGTGACATCAAAGTGGCTGCTAGTATGGGCTGTTCTTGTGCGGGAACAATTCAGTATGCTTCAAGCACAATTTCAAGTTGTGTTCTATAAATACTGCTCTTCCAGTCTGCCAGGATTCTCTGTATGTGTGCTTGTATACACGCACGCTACCCTTATATTCTGTCATTTTTTGACAAGGACTTTTTAAAGACCCCCATAATTTTGTAACATGAAAAAAATGCCCAAATAAAACTAAAGAGTCATTCTGTCTCATCTTCCCCAGCCCCTTCAAAGAAATGCCTACTCAGAGGAACAACAAGCAAAAAGAAGAAATGTTAGTAGAATAAACTAATAATTTATTGCTGAGAGTGTAATTCTGATAATTGTAAAGTAAACAAAGTAGTTAGCGAGGGAACAGGAGGAGATGAACATTTATGGGTGTGCCACTGGACCAAAGCAGGAAGAGAGTTTGGAGGGAGGCAGGAATATAGGTGGAAGATTCTTCATTAATGTGTCCTAATATTATTTTTGTTGCTGGGGGTGCCCGTATGCATAATGAATGTTGATGGAGTCAAGCAGAGAATGCGAAGTAGCTGCTTAGTTGAGGTTTCTGAAACATTTTTACCACTGAATACTGCAGTAACCTTTTGAGCATTTTATTTAGTGTTTGCCAAGTCAGGGCACAATGCTTGATTCAAACATGATTATGTTGTTCAGTGTTAAGTCTTGGTAACCAGCAAAACATCATCTTCAGAACTCAGCATGTTTTCATATTTTTCTTCAAAATTATTCACACAAAGACTACATTATTAAATGCTCATCAGGACCTTAATTTGGAAGGAATTACTGATTTCTGACTGGCTGCTTTTTAAAAAAAGTTTTATTTGTATTCATTTATCTTATTTGTTGCTTTGCAGACTTGCCTCCTTATTACTTCTGGATTTTCATTATATCTGGGAAATATTTTTCCATCTGAAATGGATTATTTACGTTGTGCAGCAGGTTCAGTAAGCATTCTTAATTATTTGCTGTGGATGTTTGACAGCAAAATCAATAGTAAATAATTTTTGTGGGTTTACTGTCTTTTTATTCTGTCTGTCTTTTTGCTTCATGGAAGATTTAATTCTATAAACAGTCCATTAAATGGGTTTTCATCCCATGGTTAAGAGAATAACAGTTGCCATAAAGACAACTGCTTTGTGCTACCATTTTCATTAACCAGCTCACCGCTGGCATGCAGTAGTTATCTGCACAAACAGTTTTTTCTGTGCTTGATTTTAAGAAAATTTGCATTGTTATATGTTTGGGGAATTTCCTGGCTAAATGCTACCAGAATGTATTTTAGATTACATTTCAAAGTATTACTTTTTCAGTTTATTTTTCCATAATATCAAAGTACTGAAGCAGACTAAAGTGTTCTTGAATATTATTATTTTATTAGTAAAGTATGCTTTAAAGATGTCTGACATTTTCCAAAGTCCAGTATTTTTTACTGTATTTTTAGGGACTCATTTTTTTACTGTGTTATATATGCTAAATCTACACTTTAGATCTATGTACATAAGATGAGTCTGATGTACTTGCTTTGCCCATGGCAAGATTCTGTTCTGTCGTTGTTTTTGCAACTTGACTTGCAGATTTGTTTTAAGTTAGGTGCAGGAGTAATGCTTTACTTTAAACAACCAAGTCCCAAGTGTTGCTCTGTGAATGAGTTGTTGCTTATGTTTCTGCTCGAGGTGCTAGAATAAAGTTGAAGCAGTTTTTGAAGTTAATATCTTCACTGATGCGTTATTCTCTGCAGCATTAGTGTTAATTACTGAGATGTCTCTCTTTCTGCCCCAACTCTTGTCTCTTTCAACTTTGTATTTACTGAGAATTTCCAAAGACATGGTAGATACAGAAGGTTATCACACTGGGTTTGAGTGGCTTGCTGTAGGTAAGGATGTGTACATTTGTGTGCCTGTATGTGAGCAAGGTGTTATGGCTCCTGCTATTGATAATGGAATCAATATAATGGAGGTGGAAGAGCCTAGAGAGCCAACTGACCACTAAGTGTCTAGTTTAGAATGAGCTGAACTGCTCTCTAGACTTTTTTAACCATCTTGACTTAGTACGATTCAGTTGCCCAAACATGGTCATGTAGTGTTCTAGAGACTCTAGGGTATCCAGGACATACAAGGATGTTTTAATTATGTTTAATACAGGTCATATAGGTGTTAAGGAAGTGATGCCAAGAATTTTAGATGTCAATATTAACCTAGTTATAGTGGTTCCGTAGTTAAGCCATCAGTGTTCAGATGTGTGAAAAGATAATCAGTAAAGAAATGTTGCATTTGTTACATGATTCATTATTTAACATGGAAACATTTTTAATCATTTGAGTTGAGCATATTTTTATTTTGCTTATTAGTATGTTATAACATTGTGTAGTTGTGTAAAATAGAGTTGGATCTGTAATGGTACCATATCTGTTGTGGGAAACAGCTAAGGGATAGATGAATTACTTTGTGAAACTTTTCACTTATGTATGATTTTTCCATTTAGCTCTGCTAAATGAAGTATAGAAACTCAGTTCCTAGTGAACACAGTGGAGATCCCAGGCACAATTCCAAAAGTGTAATTTGACTCAGCAGATCAGTTTTTACAAAGTTCTTCAGAACTCTGTTGAGCCTGGACAAATTTTAGCTTACACAACTGTGACTTTGTCTGTTTAAAAGAATGTGGAGGCCCAGTTGGGGAGTAGTAGGGTTTTTCTTTTCCGGCTCAAGGATCTCAGGCCTTCTAGAGTTAATTTAAACTAACAAAGGCATGAAATGCCTCATGAAAGACTTTCTTTCCTTTACTCATCACATTGTGCTGGGTAGTTAGTAAAAACTGAGGAATATGGAAGGTATATTTAAACCTCTTGTAATCCTCAGATACCGATTGTAATTAATGAGCTCATACAAGAGTGACAGACTTCCCTCAGAGTTTCTGATCTTCTGTTTGTCTAAGTTAACTGAAATATGAATTCAGATTAAATAAAATACATATATAGAAATATATATAAAATTCTTTGTGCAGAATATCCCACTAGTCTTCTCTTTTAATTTTCCCAGTGTATTCCTTCAGCAGTTGTGAGCTTTGCTATAGCAAGGAATAAAATTAATGTGGTAAGTATAAGATTTATTGGCAATTATATCTTTTTCTTTTTTCCTGTGGTTAAAATGAGAAATAAACCCATTCTGAAACTGTTTTTCAGATACCCAATTTTCAGATTCTGTTTGTCTCTACATTTGCTGTTACAACAACGTGTTTAATTTGGTTTGGATGCAAACTTGTCCTCAATCCATCAGCTATAAATGTAAGTTACTAAAACAATTACTAATTAATGCTACATTTATTTTTGTTTAAAAAAAAGGGGAGGGGGTGAGGTGGGTGGAGATCCCATGCAATTACATTGTTGTCGATACGCCAGTATTCCTACTTAGGTTTGAGATCATGCATGTAGCAGTAACTTCATTTTTCTGAGTAAGAGAAGACTGGAAAATAGACATGGGAGGTGAAAACTTACATGGCTAAAAGATCACAGTACAGCTAACTTAGAGGAGTTTTATAGAGAAATGACTTTCCTGTCTTCTTGTATTCAAATTCAAAAACGTGAATTAGATCTTCAAATGTGATCTAGTTTAATCAACTGGTTGTTTATGTTGACTGTAGTTTTGTTGTGGTTTTTTTTTTTTTTTTTTTTTTTTTTTTTTTTTTTTTTTTTTTTTTTTTTTTTTTTTTTTTTTAAAGAGCAGTGTCAGAAGAGAAAATTGGAAATTAATTAGTAGCTCATCTTAGATTAGCCAGCTTTTAGGGTTGAATTGTACTGAAATGACAAGGTGTCCCAAACAGTGCTACTTCTAGCACATTTCATCATCAGATTAAGTACAATCCTTTTCTGGATCTTCTTTAATGGATAGTTTTGCTTGTGAAGTCACCAGGAAAGAAACTTTGGATGAACATTTTTCTTATACATCATCAACAAAGAGAATGCAGTAGTTAGGTCATTTGAAGCGTATGTATTTAATGCTGGGAAAAGTTCACTGGTTTTGGGTCACAACCTTTTAACAACTTTCTTCGGTAGTTTGAGCCAAACAGTAGTATTATAGGGTGGTTTGAGCTTATTTTGCTATGGTAAAATGTATTGAGACTCTATACCACATAAGAATATTGCATGTATGAGTAAATAACATAGCAATAGTTATTATCGTTAGCATTGATGAATATTAATAGTAAACTATCGGAGAATAGCAGTACTCAAGTACAGCTATGTCGTACATTTCGCATAAAGGTTAATGGCTGTTCTCATGCTATTGTTCAGTTCTCCTGCTATCATATCAGCTGTTGTGATGCTAAGAGCTCAGCAGTAATAATGGCTCCCTATAATAATATAGCAGATCTGAGTTAGTGTTAGTAACAAAAGACTTTTCTAATAGAAAAATAGTGCAGACTAGAGTTTGTTTTGGTGTTATCTATGCTAATTAGCTCCAGATTTCACAGATGTTGAACTTCTAAATTAACTGTGTTTACTTCCCCTCAGAAAGTGCAATGTATTAGGCCAATACTTACAAACCTGCTTTATAAATTAGGTAACTATGTCTAGCTTCACATTTCTGTGCAGCTGGCCCAATTTTCAAGGAGATGGAGTACTGCAGTCAATCGGAGCTGTGGCGATGTAGCTCTCAGGACGGTCAGATCACTTGAATTCAATCGGTACTGGCTTTAGATGGGGCAGTTTTGCCCTGTGTTTGATGGGAAAATGTCGTGGCCCCCCGGCTTCTGTGTGTTTCTCAGGACAGTTTACACCAGTCAATTCTTTGCACAGCCTTTGCTAGCTTATTGCTAGCATAGCTATTCCCTCATGCATTTGCCCCCTGAAACGTCTTAGCCTGTTGAGGCTGAATGAATTATATCATAGAATCGTTTAGGTTGGAAAAGACCTTTAAGATCCAAGACACGGGGGTACTGCCCTTTCCCTTTTCCCTTCTTTTCTTGCTAGAGAGTTCAAATATTGGAAACCAGTCCAAGCATTCTGAAAGAAAACAGCAGAGAAGGGTGACTGGAGGCTACCAGTCCCTTTGCATTCCCTTCCCCTGGTAGTCAGGATCACAGTGCTGTCAGGACAGGGGAGGGCTATGTCTGCCCAGGAAAGGCGGGCCCAAGGGACTCGTTCTGCCACCACAATAAATAGTTATTTTGTCATGAGCCCCAGTGTGACAAAATTAATTTTGCTTGTGCTTTTGAGAAGCTTTGAGCTGGCCCTGTGTGTAAGAGCTTAACTTTAGTTGCATACTTTTGAAGTGAGTAGTTTTTAGATTGCGTAAAAGTTTGCATTTTCTGTTATTAAATAGTAACAGTTCTTGTATTTTCAAACTATTTGAAAAAAGAGGTTATATTAGACTGGAAAAGTCCAAGTGACAAACACTAAATTTATAACAAGGCAAATTCTGTCTTTGCCAAATGTTCGTTATCTACAATAATATCCACAAGACATCCTTGGTTATGGGTTTTTAATTCTTTTCACTTGTCTATTGCATGTTCGTAGTATGTCATTGATCACTGAATAAAGATAAGTCAGGATAACTGTGCAAAGCTGGCACTGAAGCTTTTTTGAACCTTTCTCTCTTAGGAGTTATTCACAGTGCTGACTTGCTCTCCTCTTTGAAGGGTACTGATTCAGTGAGACAGTCTCACTGGCAGTTCGCTGCCAGCTGTTTTCCGTTACCCATGTGGTACAAAGAAAATATTGAATACCATCTCTTTAACTGTTCTTTCATCATCATATTTATTTTCCTTCCCCACAGGAAACTGCACAAGAAAATAAACCTAGGTCTGATGTGAAATCACTGCCAGTAACTTAAAAGCAGTAAGACTTGTAAAAAGGCTAAGTTTATCCAATTAAGACTATTAATATTTAACTCCCCCCACTTTATAAAGGACCTGGGTAATTCTTCATTAGTGTTACTTGTGTTGATGGATTACTCTACAAAATTGCTTTAGATGGATAAATGGAATGCTAGATACAAGCCATGCCCTGGGCTGTGACTGTGTGGCACCACTCCAGCAGTGTGCAGTTCTGTAGTGAGTATGCGACCAACATGAAGGATGCGATGCATGAAAGATGCAAATTGCCACTGCTGCCACTCTGTTCCTTCCCAGCTCTCACAGTGAGAAGCCTGATCGACAAAAATGAGTGGAACCTCGTGCATGGTGGCTGCTGCATCTAGAAAGGATTCAGATCTTGAACAGGATTCAAATTAACTCCAAAATGAGTACATCCATTTATTGTCTTCTTGTGAGCCGAGTGTCTGTACCTTCGTTATAGTTGAGATGATCCAGTCACTGAGACCCTGCAATACAATCTTGTTTGCCTCAGTGTAGAAGGCTAGGGCAGGATTCTGAGGCCTTAACTTAGACATCTCTTATTTTAAAGGTGCTGTGAGATGTTCTGCCTGACTGCTGCTTCTACTCTGGATGGGTGAGGGTCTCCCATCAGCCCTGTGTCACACATCCCACTCATGCAGGCACGTGCAATACACTTGAGTATTTCAAATGGCACTAGCAGCCAGTGTAATTGAACCCCATCTCTAGTGACTGGTTGGCCCAGTAGCTTTTGAGGTTCCCTTTCTTGTCTGTATGGAATAGGTCTCCACTGACGGTAGTGGAAGCCTAGGCCATGTGGGTGCACACAGATACTGGAGTGTATGTAGGTGCTTGATTTGGTTGCCTAACCAAATGTGTGTGTCCATTAGATATGTGCTGGCTTGTCCTGCCTCACTCCAGCTACTGGTCTAAGAGGGCTTCAGTCTCCTTCAGGTCCTCTGTCATTATTTGTCAGACCTGTGCAGATGTCTTGAAGCATCTGTATGATATCTTAAATCATGTTAAAAGTATGCATTTAAGCAACTATATCAAACTTTAAATTATTTAATCTTGAAAGTAATTCAGCGCTTTCATACTGTTTCAGTGAACTGCATTTTTAATACCTAGTCCAGGTTCAGAGCAAACTGGATTAAGGTTCTGCTAATCTACTACTTTCTACCTACTTGCACTTGCATGTTCCTTAGTCATGGAAGAGGATTAGGGGCACAGCTTACTTGGTTCTCTGCGTCTGGTGGTAGATTTTATGTATAGTGGTAGCTTTAGAGATAATTTTCTTTAGCGCTTAGAAATCTAACATTGAATTTCCCATTGTTGCAGGTGGTATAAAAAGGTACTTACTTCTAGCTCTAGCTGTATTTCTGTTTAAAAAAATAAAACCAACAAACCCACCCAAACTCCAAAACTGGAGATGAGATATTTTTCCTTTGGTCTAGGGGTATTCAACTAATTTGATGAGTGGAAGGCTCTATCTGATACTCTAGACATGTCGTATAATAAAAAAAAAAATACTGGAAAGATAAAATTTAAAAATTAATTAATTTACTGTAATTTTTTCAATTTCTGTTGCTTACTTCTTACAGCTAGCACTAAATGAGCTAGTCCATCAATGTAGTTATAGTGCTTCTGGACTCAAACTTGTACATCTACTTGGCACTGCACTGTATAGTGTGGCCTTGCCAGTCCACATCAGTACCAGCACTATATGTCACAACACAACCAAATCATGGGAATTTACAGGCTGGATTAAATTGTTCTGCAGGCCACATGTTTGACACCTCTTATTTTGCCAAATAATGTCTTTATTCTTCATGCTAGCACTTTCCCTAGAAGCTTAGCACTGTGACATTTATTGCTGTTTGTGGCTCTAGTACAACTGTACAGTCTGTTATGCATGGCAAGGCACATAATTCCAGTTATGATTTCCTAGGAAGGGTGGATTTGAGTGCTCAAAAAAGCCTCTCAGATCTGCCGCTTAATGATCTTTTTCAGAAAACATGTGCTGCAAGATATGATTCAGACAAAAAAATGAGAATTGATCATCTACAAAGCAGGTCTGACATGAGGGAACAATATAATTCTGTTTCAAGTTGTTGAACAATGGTTTGCTATAATTGTATAGGTTCTGAATAGAGTCAGTTTTCCCTAAACTTTTGGTACTTTGCCCAATGGACTTAACCACCAAATGTTTTCTTGGGCTGCCAGTGAAAAACATGCTTTTGAAGACAAGAGAGGGAGATCCATTCTGCCTAACTTGCATGCATCTAGGAAATGATTCAGCCCATGTAGAGTAGGTATCTACCTCTTTTCATTGGACACTAAGGAAATGCAGAGAAATATTAAGTATTACACTTATTTGTCTCTTGAAGATGAGCAATGGCAGAAGGAATGGCAGCATCCATGTTTTTGCACAATAATGTAGTCTGTCAGACCTGCAAGAGTTATGAAACCACGAAGAGTGTTCATCAATGCTCTGTGCCCCTCCTTTCCCCCATGCAGTGGATTGCCTTAGCCCCTGGGCTAGTCAGGCTTGTTGGACCTCTTTCTGTTCCTGTGAATCTTCCGTGATTTGCTGCAGTGTTCTGGTTTCACGTGGGATGGTCCTGCAAAATGCAAACGTACCCAGCAATCACCCCGTAGTCATTAATTGCTCTTCTGTAAGACAGTGATAAAACCTTCAGGCAGAGTATTTCCGTAAGTGAAATAAATGTTTCTTAGGTTAGGCATTCTGAGTAACATGTAGACAGCTAAGTGTTGTCCTAGAAATTAATCAAGAACCAAGAAAATGGTGAACAAAATATCTAATTAATAGATATGTCTAAATGTCACGGAAAATGGACTGCTGGATTCTGCTAGATCCTGCCCCCTCTATTTTTAATATGGAAGGTGTAACTCATTTATATCTGGGATTTTACTGACAGATAAATTTCAACTTGATTCTACTTATTCTGCTGGAAATCTTCATGGCAACTACTGTGATCATTTCAGCTAGGTCTACTGAAGACTGCTGTACGAGAAAGAAAGTAGGTACCCTTAAGGATTAAAAAATGTCTTTTTTTTTTTTTTTTTTTTTTTGTGGTAAAAAATATTAGATTTTTCCTGTATTACATATGTTGACAAGTTACTGATGACACCAGTATATAACTTCATATTACATGGTAAAACTAATTTGAACAATAAATAAAAGTGCCATACTAAAGAGTAATAGCCTCTTCTATCTTTAAGTGGGACCTCTGCAAAATGACCTGTTGCAATTATACAGCACAGGATTGTTTGAATATCTTATGAACAGGCATGGCAAATGTTTTATTTCTGTTTTGTAGACCAAAACTTAATGACATATGAAACATTAGAGTACTGTATGTATGTATGTAACTGTATGACTTGTATGTGTGCAACCAATGCCTTTTTGAAGCCTGAGGTGGAGAAAGTATTTGTCACGTATGCTGATTTGGTGGTATCTGGACATTGAATATTGGCTTCAGGATTTGGGGTTATAGATAAAATTTTCTTTAGTCACAAGTGCTCTCCCAAATCCCACCCTCATTTTTCTACAACAGTACTTCTTTTAGGTAGTAATGTAGAAAATGTGCTGTGCCATTTTGTGTGCCAGTGGAAGTATTGCTTGCTTGCTAAAGTTGTGTACTGTACTGTCCTCCTTACTTATCCACATCAGTAAAATCTGAAGGCTCAGGAAGGAAGTATGTATTCTGGAAGTGGAAAGGGGAGACAAGATGACCGTATTTCATTGTTGAACAGTGGTTGTATACCAGCTAATCTGGGACTACCTCATTTGTTTTTAATGTGATTGATGTGGTCTGACACTGGTGAACACCATGGTGTGTCACTATCAGCTCCGATGGGCCAACCAGGCATTTCATGCCACTGTAACAGGCTGTACAGGATATTAGAAAGAAATTTATTGCTTTGTGTATTTTTTGATCATGATTTTTTATTCCTCTCTAGAATACTGCATGTGACAGTACCATCGTTTTGAGCAATGTCAGCTTTCCTACCCGAATTCTGAAGTCATACTCAGTAAGAAAAGCATTGTTTTCTTTCATTAAATCAATTTGTTCTTTCATCTAAGTGCTAAGCTTCCTTAAGGCCAGAAGGAGATCAGCATAGGTGAGAGCTGAAAGAATAAAGACAGAAATGAGAGATATATCTTAAAATGTTTCCTTTTAGAATATTGCAAGATAAATGATAACTGCCATGTATAATAGGAAGGAGACTACTTAATGACTTAGGGATAAATAGTGTAAACTGAACTGTTGTTCAGTGGAGCTAATAAATGAGAACATAAATATGTATAATGAAGCTGATCTTGTTTTCACTTAAGCCAGCTGGAATTTTGCCAAGTTTTAGATTTGAAAAACATTGACTTCATGCATAGCTAATAGCACAAATGCATTTTTTTCCTTCCGGTGAGTTTGTTTCTATATGCAGATAGGAAATTTGGTGTTCAAATGCACTATTAATAATTTGTGTGCTCTTCTTTCTTTTAGGTAATTGAGGTGATTATTGGAATTTCATCAGTATTTGGTGGTATAATTGCTCTGAATATGGATGTTCTAGTCTCAGGTCCATATCTTTCAGTAACATTCTTTTGGATCTTAGTTGCTGTAAGTAGTGCAAAATGAAGGCACTCTTTTAAAACAATGCCTTTTGATTTTCTTGAAGATTTTAAAAAAAAAAAATTTTTTTTTTTCATTTTTCCCGTCCCTACTGAAATATTTGGTTGGCCCTAATACTATTTGGCAATTGCTGCTTAGCAAATAAATTAGCTTATCATTATATGTAGTATATATATATATATATATGTAATATGCTTGTTCTATTTTGATTTACAGTACTTTGGTTCTTATACGTTTTTCTGATACATTTTCAGTAAAATGGAAATGAGTAGTAAAACAAAGGTATTAATGAAGTGTTTTGTCAAAAAAGTCCTAGGTTTTAGAATATTTCAGGATGCGAAATAAAAAGTTGAGTTGAGTTCCAGTGTGGTAGAATCCTTAGAGCATCATCTTTAGCCTGTCAGCCTTCAATGTCTTACAAGCCTGAGACTGTGATTGGTAACCCTCATCACTAATAACAGCCTGTACCTAGGAGCAGTGGATTCCTAAAGGACACTGTGCTACCCTGCTTGTCACGAACTGAACCACTGAGAAAGAAGGCAATGAACATTAGATTTACGTATGGCTACTATGGCTGGAAAATCGCTTAGCATGGAGTGGAAAGAGATCATAAACAAGTTTGTCAGCATTCAGAATTCACAAAGTTCAGTAGGGTTCATTAGGTTTTTATGTAAAAGTGTCAAGGTTTGGGGATAATTGTATTTCAGTATGTGTAGGTTTAATACATGATACTCATTAAATGAAAGTTAAATGAAGATTGTTTTTATCTCCATTTGACTAATTGATTCCTAATACTGTCATAACAAGTCTATACAGTTTTACCTTTTGGGAAATTTAGGATGTGGTCTGTGACTAGTGGGAGTCACTGTAACTCCATTGTAATTTGTGTAGTTCTCAAGTAGGTAAATATTTTGTTATGCTTTTTTGTTTAGTGCTTTCCAAGTGCTATTGCAAGTCATGTAGCTGCTGAATATCCAAGTAAATGTCTGGTAAGTGTGTAAAATTCTTCAATTTTGTCATTAGAGTGGAATAATGCTAAGAAAGCCTGCCGGTGATAGTGGGCACTACTCGTATTTGCTCACTTGTTTTTAGTTACTTCTACAAAATGTGACAGAAATATGTAGCACGAGTGTAAGCTGATATTCCTGAAAAGAAATCCAGTAGGTCATTTGGAAACTTAATTCCATGAATTTTAGAAAAGAATTCAAAGGACTGTTTGTTGGGTTTTTTGTACTGGTTCCTTGGGAATGGATATTACTATAGGAAAATTATATACTTCATATGGTATGCCCAGAACTGCTTTCATGATCCTGACCTGAGGTCATTTCTGTTCCATTCTCCTTTCGTTATGAGCTATGGCTTCTGAAGGAAGAAAATTACATGTGCAGGCTGGACCTAGAACCTATTTTAAGCAAATTCCTCATCTGCATGACTAGCAACAAGGGCTAAGAATATTCAGTGGAGTTCATTTATTCCTTGACTGTCCCACATGTGTAAAAACATCTGTTCTAAGTTCTAGTCATGCAACTGTATTTAAGTCACTAATGATGCATGACCACAACTGAAGTCAGAATTTGATCCTGTAGGATAATATTTGAATGAAAACGCGGCTGCTATTGTATTGAAATAAATCTGCCTCAAAGCACTCAAATTTATTTGCATAGTTATTTTAGGTTGTAAGTCTGCAGTATCTGCTGTTAATTCTCGTTATTTTGTACAAACTAATGAATAAGTGATGCTTCTATACTGGCTCTCTAAATTGGGTATTGTTTCCTCTATCTGCATATGAAAGGCACTTTTAAAATCAAACAAAAACTCCATTTCCATATTAAATGGAAAATGAATTACCAAACAACAATGTTTTGGCTAGGAAGCATAATTTATTCAAAGCTTGCTTCTGTATCTCAATGCAGTGTAGATGGCTTTTAATATTTGTCTCATGTGTAATCTTACAGACTTTTACATACTTCTGTTATGCTTACTTCAAGGAGATAGAGCTCACAAACCAAAGTGTTAAATTGTTTTTATTCTTATCTAACATTTATTATCTTATTTTTCAGGTTGAGGTCCTGATTGCCATTAGCAGTGTTATCTCTCCATTGTTGTTCACAGCTTCTGCATACTTATCCTTCAGTATCATGCAAGTTGTTGACATCTTTAAAAATTATCCACCTGCTGTTAAAGTATGTATTTTTATGGAATTGAAAAATTAACATCTACCTATTACAGTAGCAACACAAGAATTAATTAGGAAGTATAAGAAGACAAGTTACTGCGTTGTGAAGATTGAATAAAATGTTATAGAAATTATTCAAAAACTCTTATTTGACTAATGATGTAATTTTGAGCGTGCTAAATCAGTTCCCACCCTGGAACTGTAGTTTATAAACAATGGGATATTATTCTAAAGAACCAGTAAAAATAATATGTAATATGCTGGACTCCTTGAAGTTTTTATAAATTTGTAGTATATAAATTAAAGATTCTAAGTTTACTTGAAGAATGCTTTTTTCTGTTTCTTAGAATGGCATGTCGGGACTGTAAGCTTACAGCTGGATTCATTCAGAGCTTGGATTGGGGCAGAATAGAAAAGAAGTTTGCAAACACTAAAGCATTTCAATATGAAGTGTTACCAGTGCATTGCTGAAGAGCTGCTTAGGGCTTTACTGTCAAAGTGTTTAGCAGTCTGTGATGATTTCAAAGAGCCATTTATGGGGATTAAAATACTGTCAGTTAGAGTCTTGACTCTTAGTACCCACTACTCCTTAAGTAGTCTTGCAATATTAGAAGAAGAGAGGGAAAATATTTATTAAAAAGGTCTTAGGGACTGGAAAACCAGCTTTTGAGTATGTGATCCTGTTCTGATACTGGAGTGTTTTGTTGGACCTCGGGAAGTGGCCAAGGCTTGCATGCTCTCTTTAAGTAGCTTCTCCAGTCACACATGTTGGAGACAGAAGGCTGGACTGTCTGGACAGTTGATGTCACCCTGTAGAGTATTCCTTGTATTCTTAGGCTACTTTGGATGCAGCAAGAGTGAGCTACTCTGCAAAGGAGGGTGAACAATGGAGCAGAAGGTGACGGCAAGGCTGACAAGGACAGTGACCTCACTGGCAAGGGGTGTAGTCCTACAGTACCCAAAAAACCAAAACCAAGACAGGTCTGGCCATGGTAACCAGGTTCAGCAACAGTTCAGTGATTGCCAGACAAGTCCGTAGTAGTGAGGCAGATCCAAGGTCAGCCAGGAATTCAAGTCAGAAGGGCAAGGTCAGAGCCAGCAAGGCACAGGGGCAGGCCCAGGCATAGCTCAGGTCAGAACCAGCAGTGAGTCTCCTTATCTTAGAGGATGGTTTCCTCAATTCTGTTCTATTTCTAGAGGAAAAGATTATTTGGCAAATTAACATTTTATTAAAAATTATCTATCTGTTCTACTTTGAGCAAACTCAGGCACTCAAATTTTAATTGAAGCTTCATGCTGAAATAAGCTAGATTATAATTTGAGTTAAAAAATGAATCTAAGTACAAATCTCAAGGGGTGGGAACAGCAGAAAATATTTTATTCAAGTAGTTAACATATTTAATGTCTCTATTTTCAGCAGTCTTATGATGTACTCCTGTTGCTTCTGATGTTGATGCTGCTAATTCAGGCATGCCTTACTATTGGGACTGTAATACAGTGTGTAAATTACAAGACAAAAATGAAACTACATGATTCGTCGTGGACAGCATCACAGGTTAAAAAACAGGAATACAGAACAACAGAGGTATGTATGTATACCCATTATAAAATTTAAAAATCTGTATTTAAAAAAGTATTTTTTGTAATGCTTTGTGTTACTTAATTCAGATCACAATTAAAGGCTGCTCTGTAAAACCATAAAGATGTTAATGCACTGGTGAATTTTCTAATAACGAGATAATGTTTTGCTGGTTAAATGATAACTGGGGCATGACAGACTCAATATCTTAAATCTGTGACAAGTCCTGTTAAGAGAAAAACAGTTGTAAGGTTAAAGCCCCCTTTTGTTCTTATTTGTAGTATGGGCTCCCAATTATACATGAGGTTCATCATTGTACTAAGGTAAATGATAGTCCTGCTGTCCTAGTCAACAGGATGCACATCCATAATTGCTATTTATATGTCAGAATGAAGTTACAGAAAAGTTGATGGGCCTTGCATGACCATGCTCTGATAATGAGATAGCATCTATTAAGAAAGGAATGGGCTTAATCCTTTCAGTGTGAGCAGAAGTTTTGGGCTATGGAATGAGAGTACTCAATATAGTTGTACTTTTCCAAGGCCTGCTCTGGGGGAGTGAATTTACTAAGCCCAGTTAGTTCACTTTAAGTTTGCTAAACTGAGAATGGGAGGAATTAAGAGCCCAGGAACAACAGTGGGCAAGCTGAGTGGCTACCTGTGCCAGACAGTATGAAATAGTACGCAGAGGAGGGTGCCTGGAATCCCAGGTCTCTCCATGTCCTAACTACACTACCAAAGTTGGTGATAAATATCAGAATTGATACTTCCCTCTATTTCCGTCCTGCACTTACATGTTCAAGCTATCCTTTCAGATACAGTTTTGGCACACAGGTTTTTTTAGAGCATGGTGGTGCCATTATTACTGTTACCACTTTTCATGTAGTCCATTCAGGGTTAGAGTGCTACTTCAAGGACTGGGGGAACCCAGCCTTCTTCAGCCTGTGTAGGTTAACTGCATCAATATCCTAGCACAGCACTGCAGCCCTTAGGCTTTCCTCACCTCTGCTGTACAGAGCAAGGCGCTGTCTCCTTAAAGACTAGGAGAGAGTAACTCACGTTATCTGGATGCTTATGGCATGTCCTAGCACTAGAAAGAGAGTGCTGGATTCAGTCCCCGCTCTAGAGCGAGCATCTGCATTGAAACAACACTGAATAGGCAGGACTTGGAGCTGGGATGGAAATTCAGTGAAGTCATTATACCGCTGGTAAGGGAAAGTGGGAGCTGTGAACTTATGTCCCCGCAGGCTGCTGAGGGCATTTGGTGTAGGTTGCTTATTTTCTGGATCTGTGTCCTGGGAGTTACGTTCTGTATAAAAGATGAAGTACAGCAGCACTTCCACTGCTGCAAGTCACATTTTGGAGCATGGGTTGTGGCATGGCTAAACAGATCTCTTCCCGGGACTACTTACATAAGCATGCCTAGTTTGTGAGTCACTGAGAAATTAGGTGCTAGTTAAATGCTAAAAGGAGCACTTTGTTCAGAAAAGCAACACCTTTTTGCTTACCTTTTATTATTTAAACACATGAATAGTGTTACAGGTGAAGTTGTAGGTCCCTTTGGATTCTCAAGAAGTCTGTGTTCTTAGGTAAAACCTTAGTTTGCTTGCATATATGTAGATGGATATTGCTTCAGTTGCACTGTAGGGGGCTCCTTCTGGCTTTGGGTTTAGACATTTAGGTGCTAGGGCTTTCAGTCACATTTTGGCAGAACTCTTGAAAAAAATGTCCAAACTAACACGTTTAAAATAGGAATTTGGCCAAGTTTCTGTGAACTAAATGTCTCCAGTATTATACAATTTACACCATTATATTTGATATCGTAAATGTATACTGTACAATATACAAAACTATACAATTTACAATGCATAGAATATTTTCATAGCTCTGACTGTAACTGTTCATATTTACATTCATTTATGTTCTCCCAGATATTTATTTGCTTGAACTTCAGTTTTTAACCAAAGCATTGTTTCATGTTTCCATTTGTCTGAAATTTGTTTACTTTTAGGTTTCCAATAATACCTTGAAGGATTTTGACAAAGACAAAGCCTGGAAAGCAGTTGTGGTGCAGATGGCTCAGTAGTTTGGATTCTGCAAATGCAGTCAATGCAGTACACTCCAAAACAGGAAATCAACTGTTTCAATTAAGGCTTAAAAACTTTTCAGTTTATAAACAGCAATATAGTTACAGCAGTAGGAGACAAGGAATAACGCCGTAAATAATGTGTCTTTCTAATAATATTGAAATATATTGATAATATTGTTAACACATCTCTCTGTTGGTATCTGTGTTCAGGTGTTGCTTTAGGTGATACCTTTAGAAAAAAGGTAATGAGTCACATGGATTTATGCTGATGGCAAAATATGACAATATGTAGTAGGCTTCATATATTTGCAAGATATTGTTATAACTGCAGTTATGCAGTCAGTGTAACTGATAAATGCTTTTGTAAAGTTATGAGTACAAGTCATAATTGATATTTTTGCTTATACTTCACTTTTGTAGGAGTTGTAAAGTTATTTTGCATCTCATTGCTTTTATATAAATAAAAGTCTTTATTATGTGGAAACTCAAGAATGTGGATTGACATTCTAATTGGAGAGGTGAGACCAGAATATTCTTTCCCATTAAGCTTCCATTTCTGGACTGTTAAAGGGGGAAGGGTTTTTTTCTGAGTGGCCAGGCACAAAATCTACTAGCCAAAGCAAAAGAACCCCAAGCAATCCAACAAACAGAAGCAATCAGCCAAATAACAGGAGATACTACTGATATTAAAAAAGTTTTTTCACATTTGAAAATGTATTTTTAGGTCTATTTTCATTTATTTATTTTCCTGTCTATCTTTACACCTTATATAACCTAGCTGCATTTAAACTAGGGATATCCCCCATACAGATTGCCTTTTCCTTCTGTAGATTTTGAACAATTTCCACATTAACAGGCTTTTTGGTTTAACTAGGGAGGTGGCTGCTGACAAGGTGGTGGGGTCTTTATTGGTTTTTTGTTTTTATTGCTTTATTGTTGGTTTTTGAAAGGTTCTAGACTTTAAAGTCCATTCTTTTTTTAATCTGAAATTATTTGTTCAGAGCATGCTGCAAAGCTTACCTCCTTGCTTTTGGGGAGGGGAAATGGAGAGAGAAAGGTATGTACAGTGCAGAGCCCTTCAGGTATACTAGCCTGTTTTCTTTTGGTTTTGGGAAAGCTGAGAGTTATTGTGGCATTTTAATACATAGAGAATACTCTTCCAAGTTTTGAGCAGTGCTTCTTAAGAGCATGTGTACAGCAACCCGTCCATTCACCTAAAACAGTGGTTTTGGTCCAGACTAATACATCAACAACCAGAGGATGCAGCTGCTGTTTCCTTAAATACTGCCAAATCTCGTGCCTCTGCTGGTGGTACTTGTGCAAACATTCTTTCAACCAGGCAGGTAAATAGTAATGTATCTGCTGCAATCTTATCATTTTTATAAGTAGAAAAAGGTAGGTTTTGGTTGTACACTATTTTTTGAAAGTCTCAAAGAAATAGCGATGGTTCTACTTAAAAATAAATGTCCAAACAACTTTCTAAATCTCATGCGTGGATTGAAACTGGACAAAGACTATAGGTAGTGTAAAAGTTTTTCATGAACCACTGTAAAGTGAAAAGATGGAGTCATATGTAGAATATGACTGAATGTATCGTAATGGTTTGCTTTCTTTTATGTGGTAAGACACTTGCCTTGGTTTAACTGAATCTGTATCATCAAGAGATCATCTGTATCTTTTCTTTCAAATGATCATTGGCTTTGGTTATCCAGAAGGTTAGATATAAGTAGATATTACTTCTATTACTGATCTTGGTTGGAAAAGAAATTAACGGGAAGTTGCACATTCTGAAGGAATTTCCTTTCCACAAAACGCTTATGCTAACAAAGCACTGAGGGTCTTTAACCTCCTTTTGAGTCAAATGGTTTAAGGTACTCTCCTATAAACAGTAAGAACTTCTTAAACAGTTACTGATTTTTGGTTTGCTGTCAGGAGTGGCTAGGAAGAACCTAATGACGGGATAGAATAGGGGATATTTACCTTTCTTTTGGGGAATGTAGGTATTTTAGTAAGGGGTGAAGAAAACAGCATTCATCAAAAAGAAAGAGGAAAACTTAATAGGCTAAACAGATTGATTAAGTTAGAATTTGGATTGGGCCCGAAGTAATGGTTGAGATATATAACTGTATCTGAGTTTTTTCATTTTTCTTAGATTAACAAGGGGAAGGAATAGATGGGAGTAAAAAACCAGAGGTTGTCATAGAGCTACCAGCCATAGATTCTGCTTTCCAGTGGAGATGAACATCCCTGGGCACTCTGCCTGGCCACGGCTCCCTTCCTGCCGTGTGGGGATTGGACAGTCTGCCAGGTGCCAAGACTTTTCCCTGCGCACCCAGTAAACTAGGAATCCTACCATGGATACCACTCTGGAGGTTGAATTTTCTTATCCCGTGCAAGAAAGGAAATCATGGAGGTAAGAGGCAGGCTTTGAAAACCATAATTAAGATAGGGCTGGCTGCTGACATGAAAATCCTTTTGCAGGCAGAGAAAGCTTCAGTGTAAATCTCACTCTGTAGGTAAATGCTTTTGTAATTCAAAGCAATGCTCCCTGTGGCCCCTGCTACTTTCAGCCCTTCTTTGCCAAGTGCTTTTGTGCGTTGGTGTTTGACACAGAGTAAACCTTGATTGCTTGTAGCTTTAATTAGGGTGTGCTGGTAGGGGATCCATTTCCACAGCACATCTGGGAAGCCTGTTCAAGGGACAAAAATCATAGCCCTGTTGGAGGTCAGCCTGGTGAGATAACAGTGTATGTGCTGTGCCATAAGGATTTCTGCTCGGAACCAGGTTGAGAGTGCCCTTTCCTGCCTTGCTGGGTTTCAGTAGAATTAATGCCATGGGCTACTGCTTATCTTATACCAGGATTTAGGGTCCTAGCTTAAAAGTAAAAAAAAAATAAAAATAGCCCTAGGTAAAATAAACAAACAAATCTGGCTGAAGCATCTTCTGAAAAAAGAATAAAATTGTGTGCACCTGATGCATGAATCCTACCAATGTAGCTAGGAAAAGCAAGGAGTGCAGAAGGGGAAAATTGCATTTTTAAGAGCATTTTTTAATCCTCTCTGCTCCTGCAGGCAAATTTTTTGTAGCATCTCACCAGGAACAAGAACACACAGTTGATTATTGGTATATATTTTTTTTGTTGTTTTTAGTAGTAACCTGCCTTATAAGAACAGACAGGTGAGGAGGAAAACTGGAGTTAGGATTCAATTTATCATCTCACCTTTGGTGCTTCTATCTACTGTTTTTCTGTTAAGACCTGTGCCTAGTTATGGTTAGAAAATCAATATGTCTTTATTTGCATTGGACCTAAGCTCCTGTTGTGAACCTGGGCTTAAAATACCTTAGGTGCTCAACTAGAATGAGAGACTGGAAGAAGTGGTACACTGCTTACCCCATGACAGGAATACAGACCTCTCTTTCTAACCAGAAAAGTCTCCATGTCAAATGGATTGTGCATATGTGGTTTTATATGTACATGTATGTTCTGCATGGATAGTTTTGAGTTCATACAAGTTTTTTAGAGCTTTCCTACCATTCCTCTCCAGTGGCTGAAAGGGGTGATTTCTGCACTGCGAGTGAGCTGATCTAACTCAGTGCTGAGAGGGGTTGTCTCCTCTGGCCTTTTCCCTTGTGCTAGCTGTGGCTGGTACCTGATCAAACTGGCAAAAAATTTATTGATAAAAGAAAAACAAGT
>NW_009259596.1:4886398-4891260 GCF_000687185.1 Egretta garzetta
AAGATCTTGGATATGACTTTATACCAACTGGAGGTAGAATTGGACTTCTACCTCATTGGAGGTTGATCAAGAGAGTATTTGTCTTCTGTTAGTACTTCCTTGGTCCCTTCCCATCACATTCCTTGCCTACGTTTTGCCTTGGTCTCTTGTCTTCTCCATTCCCTGTTTGAAAAAGTAGACTTGCACATGATCCATACCAGGAATTACAACTTTACACTGACCATGCAATCAGTTGGTTTGTGTGTAGGTCACTGTCAATTATAGTTGGAGTTAAAGGAGTTTCTCAAATAAAAAATTGCATGTTTTGTGATCTGGGTCTTACGTCTCTGAAGAGAATCCATGAGATCAAAATAATAAAATCTAAATTAGTTTCAGAAACTGGAGTAGTCAGGCTTCCCTGGCAACTGATTTGGGTTTACAATAATTTCCTGTTTTTTTCAAATGTTAGAAGTATTTTTGTTTGTTACTGAGTAGGAAGTCCCTCAGGGAGAAACTGGCAGTCAGAAGAAAATGTTAGTATCATCCATTTTATGAATAATAGTATCTTAAATAAAGTATCTTCAAAAGATGGGGTTTGGATTTTTTTTTTCCCCCATTATCTGCTGTTATCTATCTAATGCTAATATGAGATATTCCACAGTGAACTGTTCTTCTGCCCCTATATTTACAGGGAAATCAGGCAAGGAGTGAAATAATGATAGAGCTGAATGTGTTATGATGAATCAGATTCATACAAAAATGGAAAACCATGCCTGCTAGCTTTAAGCAATGAAGAAAGAAATGCCCATGGAAACAGTTTGTATTGCCCAATTACTTTCTAATCAGTGTTTTGTTAATATCACATTATGAACATCAAATATAAGGAAAAAATGCTTTTCATACTTCCTTTTTCAAGACAGGTGAGGTCTACAGGTATGCAATAAGCTTATGCAATGCTTACTGGAATTTTCCTTGGAATATCTTTTTAAACATTTATTTCCTATTTAACCTTTCTGTCAGGCTATAATTATTCTTTTCTGTCCTGTAAAGTTAAACTGTTCCTGGAGGAAAAAATACAAAACTGATACTGATTTTTTTTTTTTAAAATTATTTCCTCCTAGCTGACTCTGTTTTTAAAATCTGATGTAGCTCCTAATCCAAGAAACAGCTTTTATATAGGTGCTTGGTAGTGGCCATTTCCTCAAACAAAGGGCAGAGTGTTTAGGTTTAAACAGGCCCTGTTCTTTTCTCCTCTGCTTATTGTGAATCATGGAGGCTGAAATCCAGATATCCAGAGTTTTAGGGATTCTTACCGCCTGCATGTTCTAGAAAGGGAAAATAAGAGCATGAAAACACTCTGTGCATAGGCTGATTTGCTGGCTTGTATTGCATGGTCTTGTGCTTTATGCTGTCAGACTGTGGGCATCCAGAAGGAACTTGGAAATGTGTTCCTGTATTACCAGCTCTGCTTTCCAGCAGCTATGAGAGGGCGAGTGCCTCTGCAGGGGCTGAGCTGCTAGAGGTTGCCCCAACATTGCTTGTTTTCAGAAGTGCCCCCAGAGGGGAGATGCTGATGGAGTGCCTTCTACCTCCCTATCTCCTATCTTTGTACCTCTATGCTGTCTGTATAGGATGTAGCTTGTCTTTCTTACTGGCCTGTATTGACAGCACGGGGATCGTGACTGGTCGTTGGTTGTTCCCAGGCTCGCCATTTAACAAGTAACCAGGATTAACATCAGCTACTCTGGAGCTTTTTTTCTAGACAGTGGGCTTGACTCACTTGGGCTCAGTTCTGAGGATATGTACTCTTTGCCAGCAGTCCTGGTTTAAATTATTAATCATGTTCTGCTGCTCATTTACTCATTTTCATTGAAGTCTATGGAAATAGTCTCATTTATTTCAATATGGTCCATCTTGAAGTTTTTGTATTTATTTTCATGTTCTTTCCAACATCTGATTTACATTAAAAGTTACATAAAATCAGAATGATTTTATCTGCATTATATAAATGCTGAAGTTCAAGATTGAAATGGGAAGGAAAAAAGATAGCATTAAACCTTCAACTGACTCCACACTGTCTTCTACTATGCTGATTTCCCCCAGGACGCCTGTGACGCTTCAAACTGATCTGCCTAAACCCCCCAATCACTCAAATCGCACAAAATCAGTCTTTGCTCTGAAGAAGTTTTCAAGCTGCATTGGTTTCCTTATCCAGTTTACAATGTGGCTTCACACCCTCAGTTCAACTGAAGGACTGAGTTCCTACAGCACAGGGCAGCAAATATGGTGTTGTCTTAAGCCAGCATTGCTGCTGCTTACAACATTTTCAAACCCTATTCTAGACTTCCCATTTTTAGAGGGCTATTTAGCATCACTTTGTTGATAGTTACCACTCTTTACACTTTCCAGACTTCCCCATATCACTGTCATTTGCTGTTCCATGCTTTTCAAGGAAACACTTTGCCTAGATTTGGCGAGAACGGAGAACATGGTGAGAAGCAGCTTTCCTTTTTTCTGTGACTCTACTTATTTTTATTTCTTGTTTGGTCCTGCTGTTAATATGGTCTAAAATCTGAAGTCCTGCCCTGCTGACCTCAGCTGGAATTTTGATAGTTGGGAAGGAGTTTTTATTTCAATCCTTGCAGATGGTTAAGGGTTACTTTCTATTCTAGAAACTGCCGGTGTCCTCATGTGCAGCATCTCTTGTGTTAGCCTCCATTTTTTGTGTGTGTCGTGACCCAATACTTCAATATCTATTCTGTTCATAATATGATCCATATATCTACTATCTAATCACAGAGTATCTGTTTCTCTCTGAAATCCAGTCTGTCCTAATAATGATGCACTAAGACTTTTAAGACGAGCTATAATTGTAGTCATGGAGGTGTCATGGAGTGTAAGAGAATCCCCTCCCTGCCCAACAAACCAAAGCCAAAAAAAAAATCACCAGAATGAAGTAATGAATGAAGTCCTTTGCTGGCTAAAAACCTGGCTGGATGGCTGGGCCCAAAGGGTGGTGGTGAATGGAGTTAAATCCAGTTGGAGGCCGGTCGCAAGTGGTGTTCCCCAGGGCTCAGTGCTGGGTCCAGTTCTGTCCAATATCTTTATCAATGACCTGGACAAGGGGATCAATTGCACCCTCAGTAAGTTTGCAGATGACACTAAGCTGGGTGAAAGTGTCGATTTGCTTGAGGGGAGGAGGGTTATACAGAGGGATCTGGATGGGCTGGATCGATGGGCCGAGCCTGATTGTATGAGTTTCAACAAGGCCAAGTGCCGGGTCCTGCACTTGGGTTACAACAACCCCATGCAACTCTACAGGCCTTGGGAAGAGTGGCTGGAAAGCTGCTTGGCAGAGAGGGATCCGGGGGTGCTGGTTGACAGCCGGCTGAATATGAGCCAGCAGTGTGCCCAGGTGGCCAAAAGGGCCAATGGCACCCTGGCTTGTATCAGGAATAGTGTGGCCAGCAGGACCAAGGGAAGTTGGTGTTGGCACCTTCTCCCAAGTAACAAGTGATAGGACAAGAGGAAATGGTCTCAAGTTGCGCCAGAGGAGGTTTAGATTGAACATTAGGAAAAATTTCTTCACCGCAAGGGCATCGGAACGGGCTGCCCATGGAAGTGGTTGAGTCCCCATCCCTGGAGCTATTTAAAAAATGGGTGGATGCGGTGTCTAGGGACATGGTTTAGTAGTGGACAAGCACAGTTGGACTCGATCTTAAAGGTCTTTTGCAACCAAATGATTCTATGATTCTACCTGAGTTCCTCCTCTTCCCCAGCTTCCATTCCCTGCCCTGCACCCCAGCTGTTTGTTTACCTTGAGTCAATTTAGGTACTAATTTCATTTCAGAGTAGTCTTGTTTGACTCACTAATGCAGCAAATAGATCTTTTTTTTTTTCTTCTTGGATTAATTTAATTCATTCATTTTTGATGAAATGAGTGCCAGAGTCTGTGCAAAGGGAGAGGGAAGAGTGTACAACTGAATATGAAGGGGGAAGAGCCAGGAAGGAAGGAGAGAGGAGAAATAATCTGTTAATTTGGTTCAGACATAATTTGAATCCTCAGCACTTAGATAAACTTAAAAGTTAGGTGGGAGGAGTTCATACTGCAAGTGATTTACTACAGAATAACAAAAGCATTCAAGTTAACAGTTAGAAGCCAGTAGGTCTTAAACACTTAGCTAGATTAACGGAATCCTTTTCTGAATTAAAACTGGTTGACTGTGCATAAGGAAAAGGATCATTTGAATTAGGACCGTATTAAGTAGTAGAATAAGGTAGGGAGTATCTTTTAATAAACCAATCTGTCTCTTAGGAAAACCTATGATGCTGGAGAATCTTGCGGTTGCCAGTTTTAATTGTATGCAAATCAGGCTCCCATGGAGGAAGCAGTTTCGCATCCTTCCTTACCTCTCCCACAACTGGTTCCAGCTATGCATTCCTGTCTGGTCCTGTAGGCTCTGTAGGCTCTTGTGTATCTGAGCTAATTTGCTAGCTGACCCAAAGGAAGCTGTTCAGTTTATTGAGATGGATTAGTTTTCTGATAGGTCAACAAATTGAATCACATTGGCAGGTACTCTGATGAGCAAGGCTGATGCTGAAGGAAGTAGGGGTAGCAGCAGCAGCAAGCAGCTAGAACTGGCTAATGGTTGTATCGTATCATTAGAGTGTGAAATGGGGTCCTTTTAGTGGAGTTGCATGCTTTTTAAAAATACACATTTCAGTTCTTGTGTGTGTGAGTGTTCTGTATTCTGTCTCGTTCAGGGTACTATGATGTGGTGAAGTCAGAGCACGTGTATATATAGGCATATGTGTGTGTGTGTATTTTTTTTTTTAAAGATTGGACTCTGTTTAAATTTGAGAAATTTACACTGGTATGCTGA
>NW_009259596.1:4891319-4901606 GCF_000687185.1 Egretta garzetta
TAAGTCTTTTCATCCTTTGACTGTTAAACCAGGATTATTTTTATGTACCTACAACTTAATGCAGGAAGGTACTGAACACCTGCCCATATCTACTAAAGTGTGTTAGTATGTACCATATAAAACATGTGTAGCTCTATTGAAGTAATTAAAACATTACCATTAAAACAGGTGCTAAAATATTGGGTTGAACTGGGTACAGAAAACACAACACCTTGCAACATCAAATACAGTCAGACACTTTCTGCTGTTTCACTGTGTATCTTTACTCCTGCACGAAGATAGGTATAAGCAAAGTCTACTGTTTTAGATATGCTGGTGAAATCCAGAGTAATGCTCTTATCATGCTACTGGAGAAAACAAAAATGTTAATCTTCAAAATGCCTTATTTACCCTCAGAATCCTCCACAAAGGTAAGGTAGATTCATTAATCATTCAGCTATCTAACCCTAGCGTTTCAGCATAATTTGCATAACTAAAGCACTTGGCCTTAAAGAGGCAACCTTTCTTTCTATTGTGTGTGAGAAAAGAATGAAATTTTCTAGCTTTTCAAAGCAAGCTTCTTTTATTAACTTGCACAAGTTCCATGTCTGTTGTAACTTTTACAATGCCTTTGAGATGGATCAGCTAGGGGGTCTTTGTCATAACCTATCACTTATTTGAAAAGTGCATGCATGTTTCTTTTTCTTACTTTTCTAAAAGCTATGCTACTCACATGTTCTAAAGCTGAAAATAGCTTAATCCTCTGAAGACAATGCCATCCTTTTTTAAATTTTCAGGATAAGAGATTCCCTGCCACTGAAGGGTATTGCTTGCATGACAGATTCTTCAAGCACAGCAAATAATTGGCATTGTAGGGACAAAAAGATTTTAGCTTTTAGTATTGATCTTGGTCATAAGCTGTGCAACATTTTGTGATGCAGTTTGTAGAACTGTTACATTGGCTAAATAATTCAACATCTGTACTTTAAAACTTAAAGTAAAACGTTTGAATATTGCTAGAGATGAAGTACTGGGAGTTTCTCTTTTGCTTTTGCAAATATCGCCATTAAAAAAATGTATGTGGGTGTTAAAAAAAAAATTTTGGGGTTGGACTAGAGGACCTCTAGGGGTCCCTTCCAGCCCAAAACATTCTATGATTCTATGAAAAGCATTTTGGTTTTATAATTGAGGAGCTAATAAAAATAGTCTTATCTAATGGATATCATGTGCTGAGGAAGGTCCATGATACTTGACTATGAGTAAGCAGTACACAGAGCAGTTATAGGGTCAAAGGGTTTGAAGGGGCATGTACTGCACCGAACACCTAATTTACAGAGTACATACTTTTGATTTAGGCTTCTCCAAAGCTCCATGGATTGGTAAAGTAACCTTGGCCAGAGTCACCAGTGCTGATGTTGCACCACTAAAAGGCTGAGGCACTAAAAGGCACATATTGCTGCTAAATTTTCACTGTTGTTGAAGTGAAATATGGCCACAGTGCATAAGATGACATTAGGAGGTGTATACAGTCTCAAAAACAATTCCTCCCTTTTTTTTCTTCCACCCAGAATAATGGGTTGTTTCACTGGACTTCCCCAGAGTCTGATTTCCTCCTTTGCATGAGGAGAATTGTTGTTAAGTAAAAAACCAAAGATTACGCAACAGTTCAGAAAGTATGGGCAGATTTACTGTCTTCCAAATGTGTAAGCTCACACATATAGAACTTTTAAATTGAATGTTAAAGTTGTTTAAGTGGCACGTGACTAGCATTCCATTTCTTAAAGTGTATTTCAAATAAATGAATGAATGAGGACATAAGAAAGAGGAACTTGGCAGGGTTTTAATTTTAGAGCTTGATATAGCTCAGAGAAATGCCTTAAAGTAAGGAGGCTGGTGCCAGTCCACTGCCCAAACTGAATATCCTTTTCTATACTAGGCTGAAGGTTAGTCAAAGGATTGATTTACCTGTGTTTCATTTCCAGAGGGCAAGGAAGCAGTGGAATTCCTTTACAGTTATTAATGGATTGGTTAGATTTACTGAAACAGAACTTACAATAATGTGATTTATTTTAGAGGACTTCTGGAACACAGCAGCTTCTGTGTTCTCCTTCAAGTGAGTTGTTTAAATGCCAGCAGCAGGATACCACAGGAGGCTGAAGAAAAAATCAACAAGAGAGATGCAGACACAGATAAAGGTATTTTTTGAGTAATGTTATATTTTGTTTTGTTTTTAAAAGTAGCCAAGGATTAGCTTGTAGTGAATATGTTTTTTTAAGGGACAAATACTGTTGTGGGGTGTTTTGTTTCTTTGTTTTTCCCCCTGCTGATGTAACCAAAATGGTTGCAATTTGAATTTATTGTCATGACAGCCTCTAACACAGTTTACACATTTACTTATAACGGTTACAGTATAACTGTAGTGATGGAGGAAGAAGTATTAGAAAAGCATAGTAAAGGTCCCAAATTCCTATTGTGATTCAAGTCTAGTTTTTAAAATGGAAACATTGACTATACCATGAAGATGGCTCAAGATATTTTTGAACCCAGGATGAACAGTTTTGAGTCAAATGGGGCAGATTTTATTCTTGGACAGGACTTTAAGCCATGGGTGACTGAAGTCAACACCATCCCAAGCAAATTTCCTTCAGCCCCAGTCACAGCAAAATGATGCATGCAGGTACAAGAAGATACAAACAAGTTTGTTCTTACTAGTAAAAAAAAATTGGAAAAAAAGCAATGATACAGAAAAATTTTAATTTCTCTGGAAACGGGTATGGAGGATACAGCATTACATTCTGGTCAAGGAGAGGTCATTCTGGAAATCAGTCTAAGAAACATTTTATTGCTATAGTAGCTTCAGTTTAAAATGGAGCGCTTAAGTCAGCTGAGTATGTTATGAGAATATTTCTATGACTTCACGTGAAACTTGACAAATCCCTTCTTCCAGTATTATACAGGTCTTGTGACAATGACTCCAAGTGAGTCAGTTGTGTGGGAACTCTGTAGTGTGTAGCTGAGCCCAAAAATCTTTGTTGCAATGGAAGACATAAAGTATTTTTTCTGTCCTTTTGAATCTTACCGAGGATGTTATTAATTCTTTTATTACATTTTTTGGTATTCGTTCTATGTCTGCATTCATTTAACTTACTTAAAGTAGAATTTAGTTGTATTCAATTTGTACAGCTGAGTATACTGCACGTAGACAGGAGCTGTTTTTACTATTTTCATTACAGTTGTGTTTGGGAAGCTAAATAAAAGATCTAAGTCACATTGTGCTGGACATACTACCACTACCAATCACTTGCTGAAAGCTTACCTACTAGGTGTAAGAAAAGATGCAACAGACAGACAAGTATGTCTGGAGGGGTTGGTAGGATTAGTTAGCAATAGTTTACCAAGAAAGCTGATACCTTACAGGGGTTTTTTTGGTCTTATTTTGTGTTTATTATATACTTATGTTCTTAAGTTTGTAGGTTTTCCATATTGTCTGTTATGCATTTAGAGTTAGTGTATGAGACGGTACAGTATTTAGTATTTTGAATCTGTCACTAATCTCTTTGTCTCCAGATTACTTTCAATCCGCCTTCAATTAATGTTACAGTTCTCAAGACCACTGTTCCCACCACTAATATTAACATTACAGAATCAAGGATATCCAAGAGTCTTTCAACCAGCTGCCAAAAGCAAAGAGAGTGAATGGTACTTTTAGATTACGGCAAATAAAATGTCCATACGGAGAAACTAAGAATGTTCATTGTAATGCACAAGACTTCTCAACTAGGGAAAAATGTACAGTAAAAGATGTGCAGACAAAATCCTTTGGGCACATCAATTTCCCCAGCTGTCCTGTACAACCTACACAGAGTATTCCAGATCCAAACTTTTCCCACCTATTAATAAAAGCAAAGCAGAAAAAGATGCGAATTTCTGGAAAATAGATCATGCATGTCTTCCCTTTCAAAGAATGCACTCTTTTAGCTGGCCTTTACATCAGTGTTCTAAAATATCAGCTAGTATCCATTTAGCAAATATTTAACTGTAAGTGTAATGAACAGCATTTTTATGAGTATAATACTAATAACACAGTGTAAGTTATAAGCTGATTTGTCTAGTTTATTGTACGTATCATATCCACCCTTCTGTGCTTCCTCACTTTTCTAGCTGGCTCCAGTCTTTCCATCTTTTAAGGCAGTCTCCTAATACCAGCTGAAAATTAGGTTTCCTCAAGAGTCTAGGAAGAACCAGGTGGCGGTCTACCTAAAAGCCTTGTTCCAGGAGCATATTTAATGCACTGGTTTGATCAGGTCCCATTTAAAAAGTGGCTGTGACTGCTTTAAATAAAGTGCTGATGCCTGTGTTTTGTGTACTAGCCTGGGGATCAGAGCACTCACCTGAAGGAATGAGCACTTTGAGCCAGAGTTGTTCTCAGCTTGGAGGGGTTTTAAACTTGTATCTCCTGTCTCTGAACTGTCAGTTCGTAGACAAGTAGGCTTAAATAGATGATTCATGTAAAAGCAGAAGCCACTGTATATCTAACTAGTCTTTTCTTTGATATCATTTGTGCATTATTTGGTTTTAATCCAGTCACTATTAATGCAAAATGCCCTGCTTTGTTTTTCTTTCCAGTGTTTAAGTGCCTTAAGAGAAGATAGAATTGCCTTTTAAGAGAAGAACTGTTGCATTTGCAAAGTGAAGAAAGGCATATCTTTTCACTCATGAACTTTTGAGGGGGCAAAGGGCTTAAGCACAGCCTCTTGTTAGTGTTTCCCAATAGTCTAGCACTAGGCAGTTCTGCTCAGGGTGCTTGCAATTCTGGACCCTCTTCTCAACCTCTGCACTCTTGCCATGCACTACAGAGAGCGCCCCAGTATCCAGCTTGGGTTCAGATTCCTTTCAGAGGAAAAAGAGCCTAATTGGCAGCTTAAGCACCTACAGCCATTGAAAGTCTAAGAGCACTCGCTCATACTTGGATGATGACAACCTATATATACTATGCATCTGTAAAACAAGTATTTTCAAAGTGAATTTCAAACCGAATCCAACTGAAATGAGGTTTCATGAATTCTTTTTTCCTCTCTGAAGGTATATGGAATAATAAGCAGAATAAATGTATTTGGAAACATTTTCAAGTGGGAGAAAATAAGTAAATGCTGCAGCTTGTTTTGCTCAGCTATATTGCAAATACATAGATAAATATAAAAAATATTTATCAATGAATGCCTGCCCCAATCCAAAAACTATGGACAACAGGGTGATAAGTGATAGAACTGTTTTCTGTCCATACCTCGGAAGCTATTCAGTGCACTTCAGTCTGAAAAAAATGCAGGGTTTGTTTATTTCTGAGTTGTTTGTTTGTTTGTTTTGTTGTGGTTTTTTTTTTTTAAATAAACAGAACTGTGCAAGACCTGAATAAAATGACATTGAAGAAGATGATTTGTCATTCACAACTAACTTGCAATATTTTAAACAGAACGCTTAGATATTTAGCAGCATTATTACTGCAAAACCTGAGCATTGCTGACTGGCACAGAAGGTGATAGATCTATGAGTCAGTAATTTGTAGTAGTCAATGTTCTATGTATGGAAAGCACAGAATACAGGCAGATGGACTTTTTGCAAGCTTAGAGAGTTCAATCATCTCACTGAAGTGTCAAACTAGTGCAGTGCACAGAGGAAGAACAGCGCTGCCCCTTCAGCTGCAAGAGCTGCTCAGCTTGTCTTACCCAAATTATACCTGGGGCTATTTCTGTAAACCGATCTGGATGGAGAAGAATGGTAACAGTTCACAGATTCTGTGGGGATGAAGAAAACCACCAACTGGTGATCCCTTAGTAAGTCAAAAACTTTGTGTAGATAATTGTATATTATCATATACCAATTCAAATGATTGATTATGCTAAATGCCCCTGCAGCAGCTCTGGGGATAGGGGTAACTCCTGCCTGGCTGCTGGAGTCCAGCCTGGGCTGTCCTGAGGCTGGGAGGTCTCGGTCCCAGGCTGATGGACCCAGCTGCTGCTTTTCAGTTTGCAGGTCCAACCAGCAGCAAGGCTGAGCAGCGTCCCAGAGACACAGAGGACACCAACACGACTGGCTACACACACTGCCATGAGGAGGCACTGTCTTCAACAGCACCCACATATAGTACCGCCAGGACTCATGTAAGTGCAGACAGCCAAGTCCCCGCGTCCTCTTCAGCTCATCAGGACTGAAGCTCACTAGTGAAAGCACGCCCACCCACCCCTCCCTCTATTCACAGGGACATTTGTAGATCCCTCAGGCATCAGCATGGTTTCTCTGTCCACTACCCCTGCCCAGATCCCAAGCTCTCTTACCTGCTCCACAGGTCTCCTACTCACCAACTAGTCCAGCTTGATGTGTGCTAGCGCGCAAACACACACACACTCATCTTACAGGCACCCTGTGCTTGTGGGTCCTTTCAAATACCAGCATAGATCCCCTGCCTGTCTGATACCTATGGTGGGTTAACTTTAGCTAAGGGACAAACTCCAGCTGCTCACTCACCTCCTCAGTGGGACAGGGCGATAAAGACAGGGAGCTTGCTCACCAGTTACTGTCACAGGAAAGACAGACTTGACTTGGAGAAAATTAATTTATTGCCAATTAAAATAGATTCAGGTAGTGAGAAACAAACCTTAAAACAGCACCTTTCTTCCCCTCCTGTCCCAAGCTGAACTTTGCTCTTTCAGTTCTGATTCCTCTACCTGACCTGAAGTGGCAGAGGGAGGATGGCAGGGGTATGGTTGATACACAGTGGTTTCTCTCTTTTTCTCCTTCCCTCTCCACGAGCTGCAGGGAAATAGCTGCTCCACCATGGTCCTCTCCATGGGCCACAGTGTGGATACCTGCTCTGCTGTGGTCTCTCCAGGGGCTGCAGGGGAATCTCTGCTCCGGTGCCTGGAGCACCTCCTACCCTCCTTCTCTGACCTTGATGGTCATGGGGCTGCTTCTTTCTCACACTTTTGTCCTCACTCCTCATTGCCATACAACGTTTCGCCCTTTCTTAAATACATTTTCCCAGAGGTGCCACCACTCACTCATGTCCGTCCCCACCAGTAGCTGCTTTCTGGGACACACACTGTTGCATCCAAAACCTCCAGCCATTGATGCCACTGGCCAGGGGTGCCTGCACCCTGGGGCTGACTCTGGTTCCTGGCACGAAGTGTAGTCCCACCTGCCCCCCCAAATGCTGGCACCCTGTCCTCACAGCACTCCCACATGCAGGGTAGAGTGAGATGGCAGAGAGATGGTTAAGAAAGGATTCGATAAGAAACCTTCTTATGAAAGATGAGGACAGACTGGGCTCATCAAGCTTAGGGCTTGGTCACATGTGTACTGACCAGATGCCATTTAGAAGCAAGTGGCTCCTTTCTGTCCATCCCCCTTTGTTGCTCCCTGATACCCTTCCCCTGCACATTCTTCACTGAGTTTCCTGTATTCCCACAGGCTGATCTCAAATGTCCCAAATCCTCATGTTCCTCTTGTTTTCTCCTTCTTACCAGCTACTAAACCCAGGTTTGCCCTCTCCAAACCTGTGTCTACCTATCAAGCAAATGCTCTTGCCTTTGGCATACCCTTGCATTATCCTTTCCTCAAACAGAGAAGATTCAGAAAAAATGTAAAGGAAAAGCATAAACTAAATGCAGTTTTGATATTAAAACAAGAATCCAAAAAGAAGCAGAGCAACTGGGACAGAAGAAACTGAAACTAAAGTAATTTTACACAGGAAAAAAACCCCACACTGATTAGAAGTCAGCATCTTGAAGGATGATCCTGATTGTACTAAGTAAAAAGCTGTATTTTTACAGAGTGTATTAGTGAACAATGCCAATTACTGCTAATACCAATCCAGAGGAGCAGCAATGAGTGTGTTTATGTCAGTGCACTCCACTGCGAATACTCAGCAGACAGGTGTGTTAATGTGGGTATTTGTGTTCGAGAGAGAAGGACGAGGGCAGGGACAATCTTCCAGCAATGCTTTGTCCTTTCCTGCCTTTTTCCTGGCACTGCGGGTGGTGAGAGGAGAAGTAGATACAAGGAGGAATTCTTGATTGCTCACAGGAGAAACGGGGTTGCTTTGCCAAGGACGCAATCCTATGGCTAGTAGTTCTAGCTGGAAGTAAATCACTTCTTATCTAGACATTGCTGCCTAGATACAGTATACATGATTTTAGTAGTAGTTGCATACATAGGACTTAATCCCTCGGTGTCTGGTGCACCTGACCTGCCTCTGCTTAAGGCCATATTTTGAAAGTTGCATTTTGCAAAGGGGCACAAATGAAGGAAGATTGCAAAACCTGTGTAATCTCATCAACATTGGGTCTAGCTATAAGTGCCTGCTTATAGTACAGGCTGAGCCAGGTGAAATAGCAGCCTTCTCGTATCCCACTGAGCATTTCATTCACTCCTTGTACTGCAGACTTATGCATGAATGATGTTTCCAGCCTCTAGCAGCAGTTCTGGGTGTGTTTTGACTGCTTCTACAGGTTGTAGGCAATGCTCCTAAGGTGCTACCTACTATAACATTTGCCATCATTGATGAATACTTCTCACTCTTGTAGGAAAGGGACAGGGTGAGGGAAGAGAGAGACGGTCCCCTTGGATCATGTAGATGAAAGCAGGAGTGATTGGTTTGGGACAATGAAGAAGTAATGTGCTGGATACAGGGGCACTTGGGCAGCTCCTCTTTCACCAACCTGTCTTGTGTCTCTGTGAGACTTATGTGCCCTGCTGGTACCCTCTGCTGAGTACCTGCCCTGGCTGCACAGGCTCACTCTGGACATGAGATGTAGGCACATGCCTGGAAAAGTGCAGCTCCCAAGTAGTTCTGAATCATTGTGAATGTTTTGTTGTGATGACAGTAACATCCCACACGGCTCTGCTCCAGAGCTTGCCCAACATGACAAGAAGCTGTTAAGTTATAAACACTCAGCTGTCCTGTGGTTGATGTGAGTGGCCCTGAGGCAAGGTGTCTGTTGCCTGGTGCAGGCAGTACGACTGCACACTAAGTTAAAAGAGGAGCCATGGGATTGTGCTGGCCATGGCCCTTCATCTCAAGACAGCTGAAATAATTATAATAACAACAACAACAACAACAATAATAATAAATATATGTGCCTGTGTTGGTGAGACATGAAAGTATGTAGAGCTGTACCACAGGATACTCTTGCAAAATGTAGCGTGAATGTGGCTATTGTGCTCCAAAGAAGGCTGGGACTTCAGTATGGATGTGACAGGGACATGCCTTCCAGCCTAGGCATTGACATGTTCATCTCAACAGACAGTAAATATGTAGCCAAGGTAAAAATCTGTTCTGTGTGGGGTTCTGTGCCTAAACTCCTACACCAGTCACAAAATCCACATCTGGCTGGTGATACACCTGTCCTAACTTTTATTTCCACTTAATGCTCCTTGAACACACTTGAGCAATGATGGAATTATATTAGTGGTCTCTCTTGAAATGGGCCGAGTGTGCAGCCAAGTGTGCAAAATTTGTGAAGTCAGGGAGCAATTAAGAAGAAGGGACCTGGGCTGATGGTCCAGAGATCAGGCTTGACCCAAGTGAAAATGCAGAATGGAAAACATTGGATTTTGCTCTGTACTCTACGGTATACCTCTGCATTTTATTAAAAAAACCTAAGCAGCCAGACTGACATCCTGAAATGTGCAAGCTTTGGATCGAAACCCTCTTGGACTGAGAAATGTTATATTTTGTCTTTTCTATATCCTTTACCAGTGCTCTAATAAAACTTCAGGGCACAAAGTATCTATATTACCAACGTGCAAAGGGAGGCACTTCCTATTAAGTTTTTTTTAAGAGTCTTTATTCTTAAGATGGAGGGAACGTTGGTAGAAGCAGGATAGTATATCATTTGCTATCATCTGTTCTTCAGGGATGAAGTACTAAAAACATCAAACACAAGACAAATGTTGATTAAAATATAGGTAAGGTGTAGTGAGGAACAAGGAATAAAAGAAATCTGTTATCACGAAATTATTTTCAAGAATTATTATCAAAAATTAGAGTCCCATTTGAGCAGGGAGCTTCAGAGCTAGGGCCCATATAAATTTCACATGCATAGATGCTTCCACATAAATTACTTTTCAAAAAATGTGGCACAGGTCTATCATATTGCCCAGCTTTTAGTGGGAATGTTAGCCTAATGGAGGTCCCACAACCCAATGTAATAAAAACAATGGATGAACACTGTAATGCCAGAATACAAATTATGTAGGAATGGTAGGTTGTGCTATTTTAGACATGATTTTAAAAAAGCTTAGTGTCAAATG
>NW_009259596.1:4901627-4905460 GCF_000687185.1 Egretta garzetta
CTGAACTTAATAACAGGTATTACAGAAAGTGTCTGGACTGAAACAGTGTTCCTGCATGGAAAGAGTAGACTGTTAGAGCAGTGCTCCTAACCACTTTATTTGGAAGGTGATAGAGGTGTGCTAAGAAATACCACAAACAGTAACAGAGAAGAGAACTTAGTAAGTGAGCAACATCAGTCATTTCTATGGAAACTGGAGGAGTGTTACCTCAGGGCTTGATGCAGAAACTAAATTTATAAACACTACAGATGTCTGTTGCTTGGAGCAAGTAATCACATACCCCATCCTAACCACTTTATTTGGAAGGTGATAGAGGTGTGCTAAGAAATACCACAAACAGTAACAGAGAAGAGAACTTAGTAAGTGAGCAACATCAGTCATTTCTATGGAAACTGGAGGAGTGTTACCTCAGGGCTTGATGCAGAAACTAAATTTATAAACACTACAGATGTCTGTTGCTTGGAGCAAGTAATCACATACCCCATAGAATCACAGAATGTTTTGGGTTGGAAGGGACCCCTAGAGGTCATCTAGTCCAACCCCCCTGCAGTGAGCAGGGACACCGCTAACTAGATCAGGTTGCTTAGAGCCCCGTCCAGCCTCGTCTTGAATGTTTCCAGGGATGGGGCCTTCACTACCTCTCTGGGCAACCTGTTCCAGTGTTTCACTATTCTCATTGTAAAAAATTTCTTCCTTATATCCAGTCTAAACCTACCCTGCTTCAGTTTAAAACCATTGCCCCTTGTCCTGTCACAGCTGGCCCTACTAAAAAGATTTTCCCTGTCTTTCCTATAGGGCCCCTTTAGCTACTGAAAGGCCACAATCAGGTCTCCCTGCAGCCTTCTCTTCTCCAGGCGGAACAAGCCCAACTCTCTCAGCCTGTCCTCATAGGAGAGGTCCTCGGATCATTTTAGTAGGAAGAGCAAAATCTCTTGGTCCCTTTCCAAGCAGCCACTCAAAAAGCTGCTCTTCAATAGTGGCACCAGTTCGATGTCCAAAAAAATGTGCTATGCTAATGTATAAGCAAAAAAGGAACTATCTGTCACTGTGCTACTGAAGGATATCTCTCTTAGTTGTGAGCAATCCCTCTCTATGGAGGAATAACTCCCTGTTCCACCTAGGTGCATAACACATCGCATAGAGCCTCCATGTGAACCAGAGAGTGTGTTTTTTGGAACACTTGTTCCTTGTGATGGGTAGTGGGACTATGGAAGGCAGCACCCAAGGCATTCCCAGGCGTTTTGTTGTGCTAATGGGTATTGAGGTGTTGTGACTCAGTCGTACCCTGCTCTCAGAGCTGGTGGTGTTGAGCTTCTTTGGCAAAGCGTGCATACTTCCTGAGTATGTTGAAAATCCAAAAACTGGAGATAGGCTTCTGATGATAAAATTATAAAATAAATGAAATAATTTCAAGGCACAGATTTCTAGGGTAAAAGAAGCTGTTTTTGCTGCTCATGAAAAACAAGAAACTACTCTTCCAAGACTACCCACCTCAGCAAAGCTGTTTTTCTTTTTCTTCAATGCATTAGAAAAACAGGAAAATAAGTACACATAAGAATGCATTTGGATTCCAGTGAACCTGCCTGGTACATCACTCTAGAAACAAAATTCCCATTTATACATAGACTTTACAGAAAAGAAATTTGCTAAAACTGATCTAAAGCTGATATGTTGAAATCCAGAAGGCAAAGACTTCTACTGTGATTGTCAGAAATTCACATTGCCTGTTTTTCACTATGGAACATAAGAAATGAGTTGAACATGCTTTATATTTCCCACAGCTAACAATTTTCAGTCTTTGGAAAGTTTTAGAGGGAGGAGCTCAGAGGTGCTGTGGGAGGGACTAAAATTCATATTAAAGTTTTGGCATGAGAGGGAGAATTGTCAGAGTAGAAGGTTTCTTCTGAGGTTTTGGTTTTTTCCCCGCAATTTAGGATGATAAGTATTCATGTTCAGATTCTTCTAATAATTCTTTTTTGGAATTCTGATTGTCAGATTATTCCCAGGATTGAAGAATGTGGACTTTCATGTTCTCAGGTAATCTTTTACTTGTTCCTATTTGTTGTCTATTAACATAGTAGTTGTATGCTGCCAAAATAATTGTAAGAAAAGCAAGAAAGCAGAAATAGAAAAATATTTCAGCTGTCCTGATCATTCATTTTATATTCCTGTCATTCTGAATTAAGAGTCCAAAGTGGCAAAGATGACCGTTAGGGAGTAAGAAAATGCATCTTACACTATTTCCAACTGATGTTGTTTGTATCTTTTTAATGTCTTCTGTATTGGAAAAACATTATTTAGTTTATATTCATTACTTTGGAGAGTCAGTTTTTACAACAGCAGTGGTGCCAAAGAGATGAGGGGGGAATGGGAGGTTTCAGGAATTGCTAATTATGTTAGGAGTACATGAAATGCTAACTTTCCTGTGAATAAATGAATTAAGTCTGAGAAAGAATAAAACCTGTTTTTCATTTTGTGGGATGAATGTAACTGCAGTATTAAATTTAATGACTTTTGTATGTGCATAAAAGTGGAGTGTGAACCATACCATCTCTTTAACAGCTTTGAATTTTCTGTGTTTACAAATATCCCCACAAAGGGGCAGTATGGAGATATTCTGCTTCTGTTGGCATTCTGAAACTGTAAGAATAGAGTTAATTGAAAGACAAAAAGGATAAAATGATAGGGAATCTGACTTGCAGTCTCGGTAGAGGATGATAACTATGTACTTGCTACAGAGAAGTGGAACTGATGGCATGAAAGAATCTGGCTGTCTGTCCAGGCTGCTGCTTGAAGATGTCAGTGTTTAGGACAGGCGATGAGATGTGCTACAGATTGTCTAAATGTGGTGGTACTATCCAGATGTTAACTTAGTATGTGTTACAGCAATTTATTCTATATTTTGTACGTGTATCCTAGAAAATATCAGGAATAAAGATGCTTATAAAGTACTAGACTTACGGAAACCACCCTCCTTCTATATTTAAAGTTGTTTAATGTTCCCACATTTGAATTCTGCAGTCTCTATCCACTTAGATAATGTTTTTAGAATAATGAAATATAGTCATAAGAGATTAATCTCTAGATGAACTTGAGTACTTTTGAAGAATTTTTATGTACTTATGTACATGAATGCAAACACACATGCATTTTAAATAATCTATGCTCCTTGGTCTGCTGCAATGAGAGTTTAAAATAGAAATGATTTACTGTTCTAATTTATTCCTCCTAAGAGTGTATGACTATCAGACTCAGCATGTAAAAAACAATAGTGACCTTTTTCGGTGGGATTCAGTCTAGGGGATAGGATTTACCCCTGGGGACCTTAAAGGGCATCTTTCTCTGTCATATCTTAGATATGTATGTTGAGAAGACTGAGTCACTAGATGTCTAAGATATAGACACAAACCTGAGGTTTGGTAGACTGGATCCCTTTCTTTGCCTTCAAGAGTTTGTCTCACAACTTTTCCAATACTGAATGTTGGATAACTGAGAAAGGTGGGGTTTTTTTGTTTTTTTTTTTTCTTTCTTCCAGGGGAAATACATTGTTTCCAGTATAAAGGAATCAATCAAACATTTGTGATGTTGAAGATAGGATTCAGTTCATGAGTTCATGTTCCCTATGTAAGGTTTCTGCTAGTTGTATTCAGTGGAATCTTGAATGCATTAATGACTTTTTAAGAAAAAAATTTTTCTCACTGGTTACAATCATGATCTCAACAGGACAAATTACTGCCAGCTTAGCATTTTCAATGTAGTGCAAAGCATTTTATCTACGTGAACTTTAGAGTCTCATGACTAGCTTGCGAGAGAAAACTCCTTCTTCATTGTTC
>NW_009259596.1:4905486-4957876 GCF_000687185.1 Egretta garzetta
CAATCACAGTTTGTGGCCTTAATCCCATTCCTATCTGAGTCACTTTAAAAGGGAGTGGTGTATCTTCTCCATAATTTATAACTCAGTGGTCTTTGTAGGGGCACTAACCAGGGGTTACAATTTGTCTTTGTCTATGTGCAATACATGTGTGCTGCCTTCTGCTATAGCACACCAGATCACGAAGTAGAGAATCAATGCCATTTTTTTTTTCTAGCAATTTGCTTAATGTAATAGTAAGATATTTTCATTTTAAAACTATTAGAATTTTTCTGTAGCGGCTATCGCTACAAGTGAGTATTATAGAAATTATTTTCTTCTTCATTACGTTTTCCCATAAGTTTGTATAGCAGATTTCTCTTCTGCAGAGTCAACCCTTCTTCTTCATTTTTCAAACTGTGGGTATTGTCAGAAGGTTTTGAGCAGGTTAAATAACTGTAACTGTTGAGTTTGACCAGCAGATTAGATTTTAAGGTGGCTGTGTCCCTTGAATATTTGTGTTTTTTACCTCCTTGGGTACTCCTTATGACAGAAAAGCATTGGCTGTACTTAAGAGGGAAATAGTGCCATAACTGTTTTGAGGTGTGTGACTTAAAAAGCCTTTGCACTGAACTGTTTAGTTTTTGGATCTTTTTACAACTTTATGAATCATTCTTAGTTTACCATGACTATTCAGCAAGACATCCTTGCATTGCCTTGCATAAGGCAATATCCAGGTTTCATTTCTGTACCACAAACTGTACTTCTGTTCAGTACGGGAAAGGAAAAAACAGAACATTGGGTGTTTATGCAAGTATTACATGAACATTTAAACAGCATGAAAATATACAATTGTGGGTTGAGTGGTGGCAAAGGAACAACCATGCTTTTATTATGTATTATGATTTATTTTGTCTTCCTCATTTTAATGACTTGGCTTTAGACCTCACATGGTATTCTGGTATTCAAAGGTTAAATACAATGGGCTTGGCCTCCACGCCTCACCCAATAGCAAACACAGTTATCAACCAAGTTTCTCTGCAAAAGCACAGGGGAATCCCAGCCTGCAATTGAAATTGTGTTTGTGCCCTACTCATTTTACAATCCACATTGTTTGCAGGCTGTACACAAAGAAACAGGGTTACGCCAAATTTGACTCAACAGCTGGTAAAGATCAAGAGCACTACATTTAAAAAAACCTCTCAGAAAACTATGAAATAGTATTTGTATTGTCTGCCATTAAATGTAATAACATTTCCAAAGTCCATGGATAAAGAAGGAAACCCTAAACTGAATCTGGGATTTCCTTGCAATTATAAAGGTTATTGGCAGCAAATTCCTGATATAGCTACTGCTTGTTCATGCTATCCATAGCTGAAGTATGTGGTGTTTCTTTACTGGATATTTATGCCATTGATCAGTCCATTCTTGCTGAGTACTACACACTGCAAAACCAGTGATATAATACAGCCCTTACACCACTAACTCAGCTGACATAAATTGGCATTCTTTGTTCATTATTAAGTTAAGTAATTCCTGTTTTAAAAGTGATCCCACGTCCCTAAAAAATGGACATGATAATCTAGGTGATATAATTCAGTTGTTCTCTAAAAGCTGTTTGAAAAACTAGTTTTAGATATGGAAAATGTCTAAAGAGACTGATCAGGGATGTGGCTTCCTCAGAGTGAGTGAGAGAGGGAGCGGGAGAGAGAGATACACTGTGAAGTCCCAGCATGGGAAGATGATTCACCACCGACTTTTTTGTGTATGCATCAATATACCCGATGACTGGAGGAGATGCATAAAAATATAAAACATATCCTCTGCTAATATTTGCTGAGATGCAGTACAATCCACGAGAACATGCCCTAGATAGAAAGCCTGGGTTTCCCATCCCCGCCTGTCATTGAGTCACTTGCATGGCTCTATTCAAGTAATTTCCTTTCTCCAGTTTTCTCAAGTAAAAAATAGTGCTGACCTTCCCGTGTGATGTGTCTTAATTATGTGTTTTAATTAAGTGTTTTGAGTACTATAATTAAGTTTTAAGTACTCATTAGTCAAAGCAGTCATACTTAAGGGGCTCAATCATGTTGAGTCACTGTATTAGAGTGATATTAACCCATTTGCTTAGATATCCCAGCTTGCCTTCGCTGTTGGTAGTCAGGAGAGCTGCAGTTTAGCAAGTTTAGGTGACTTATCTCTTGGACTGTGTTTTACATTTGCTCTTAGGGTCAAAAATAGCTTGGCAATGACATGAGACACTGAGCTTCCATGTTTCCTGTTGTGTCCTATGCCACTGGTTGGGTGCCATCCCATTTCCTCACCCCTTTAGAAGAAGGCAACCCGTGACAGGTACAAGCAGGGACTTACAAAACTCTCCAGTGTTCCTCATTAATAAAGCATCTACCATCGCATCTTTCAGGAGAGGTGGAGATGGAGAAAGGTCTGCAATTCAGAACTCACAAAAAATGCAATGGTAGCTCCTGGGCTTTTTTCATTCTCACTCTTCCACAAGAGCTCTGGAAAAAGGTTACAAGGTCTGGAAAGAGATAAGCCACTGGAGTAGCAAGGGCAGAGTCACTACAGGCACTTGTGACAGGACAAGGGGTAATGGTTTTAAACTAAAACAGGGTAGGTTCTTGATATTTGACAGTAGGTGCTTTCCACAGCTGCAGAATATTGCTGTTTGACTGACTGCTTTACAGCTGGAAAGCTACCTGTAATTTGATCAAATCTAGCCAGGATAAATTTTTTAGGAATGGTAATAACTTTAATGAGACCACGTAGTGTGACCTAGCTGGAATTCTTGCAGTAAGGTCTAGAATTAGGTTAATTTGTACTTTTGCTGGAGCTGGCAATGCTGTACCTGTTACTTTGTCATGTTTGTTTATACTGTCTTGTTCTTCCTCTCTTGCCAGAATGCCTGTGCGTGGGAGAGAACCAGGGATGTTCAAAAATGAGAAGGACCAAAAAGAGCTTTTAAAAGACTTCTTCCTAAGGATAATGTCATGGTTTAGCCCCAATCAGCAACCAAGCACCGCACAGTTGCTCGCTCACCCTCCCCCCAGTGGGATGGGGGAAAGAATCTGAAGAGCAAAAATAAAAAAATTTGTGGGTTGAGATTAGAACAGTTTAATAATTGTTGTAGTAGTAGTAATAATAATAATAATAATAAAATGTAATGAAAAGGAAAACAACAAGAGAGACAGAAACAAAACCCAGGAAAAACAGGTGATGCAACTGCTCACCACCCACCGACCAATGCCCAGCCCACACCCAAGCAGCAGTCACTGCCCCCCAGCCAACTCCCCCCCAGTTTATATACTGAGCATGATGCCATATGGCCTGGAATAGCCCTCTGGCCAGTTTGGGTCAGCTGTCCTGGCTGTGCCCCCTCCCAGCTTCTTGTGCCCCTGGCAGAGCAGGGGAAGCTGAGAAGTCCTTGACTGGTGCAAGCCCTGCTCAGCAACAACTAAACCATCAGCGTGTCATCAGCATTCTTCTGGTACTAAATCCAAAACACAGTGTTATGCCAGCTAATATGAGGAAAATTATCTCCGCCAAAACCAGGACAGATAGCTTTGGATACTGTCCAGGCTTTTTGGCTCAGCATTGAGAGGCTAGGCCTCACTCCCAGGTAGGTAGGTACTTTGGACTTAAGAAAGGAGTTTCCTCCTATCTCTGACTGAATATCATTTGATTTCTGGGAACCATAAATTCCTGTCAACTGTGCTGTGGCTACCAGGCTGTTCAAACCAGGAACCCACATTTGAAGTTCTATGCATTGCATTGCCATCATCACCCCAAAAGATCCCTAGGTTTTATATATCAACGCTGGCACAAATGTTTTCATAGTAGTTTTCATACTCTCAGGAAAACATTTTTCCTTGTAAAACATTTTTTCTTATTTTGTTAATATTTATTGGCTGGTTTTTGAAAACAAGGAAATTATTTGCCATTTAAAAACACAAACCAGAAAATATGCCCCCCAAAGCAGTGTGTTGCTGAGGAAGTTCCAGACCAGCTCTGAAATATTTGGCTAGGAATGATCGCAGGACCGGTAAATTCCTGTATACTCAGATGTGAAATGGACACGTCACAGCCCTGACCCTACCTTCACAACTGTACAAATTCATTGCTCCAGAATTTTCTGAGGTCATGAATAAGCTGGAAAGTCACAAGAACTACTGATGCTGAGCACTGGAATAGATTGCCTGAGGAGTTTATAGAGATCTGTGCACATGCTAAGCAAATATCTCTCAGATATGTCTCAGATAATAGTCATTTTTTCCTAAGGCAGACATATGGAGTAGATGGCATCTTGAGTTCTCTTCTAACCCTAATATCTCTGCTTTCATTCATCATTTTCTCTTTCGTGGGATCTAAAGATGGTCTTTCAAGTCATATTTAACCTATTCCTTTGGAACAGTCAACAGAGCCAAAAGACCATTGTTGTTGTATTGCATACCCTGCCCCTTCAGCATGCAAAATATGGGACTGTCCGTGAAAACTGTATGGGACATACAATCTCATTCAGGAAGTGCCTATACAAAAATGAAGAGAGTTTTAGTTTTACTTTGCAAATTATCTCTGGCTCTTTCTTTTGCAATAAAATGTTTCAACTTAGTTGCTTTGAATATGTGTGGTAAATTTCGATCATTTCTGGAAAACTGATTGTCTTGGAGTTGCCTCTGCTTGCCTGCATGTTTTCAGAAAGTATGAATCATATAAACAACATTGTACAGTACTAGATGTGCGCTCATTGTCTTTTCTTGGAAAAACTTTGAGGAAACATAATTTATTGCAGTTAATACATTTCACTGTCTCCAGTTTTGTGTCTCCCTTTCATCCCTACATATGCAAACTTCCTTGATCTCTTTCCCATGTCCTCATCTCCCTGACCTGCCGTTCTTCCTTCTGTAACTGCAATGGCATTTTTCTCCATTATTTTTCAAATTTTGATATCTTTGTATGATAATTTTTCTACATTTGTGGTTTTTTTTTTTAATTTATTTTTGCAATTCTCATTATAGGATCATGCTTCATGCTTAGCTTTGGTCAGTGGTATGTGTTCTTTTATTTTTTCCCCTAATTTTCAACATATTATATTTATATATGATAGAATAATATTTAGAATGTGGTCACATCTCTGTTACCATTCAGTCTGGCTTTGTAGCTTATTTTTCTCTTCCACTTAGGGGGAAAAAACAGGTACACTTTTTAGGCAAATGTGTGGCAAAGGTAGTTTTCAGTGAGTAAGGGCTATCATTAAAAATGAGACATAGGGTGAAGCAACAGATGAAGGTACTGAACACTGATGGTTTTATTAAGCTGAGGCCATGCCCAGGAGTTAGAGCTGCCTCTAGGGACAACAGTGTGATCAGGAGAGTCAGGTGAAACAATGCTGCTGTTGTGAAGCTGGGAGAATCCTGCCTCTTTGGAAGCCCTTCTTTTGGATCTCTGCCTCCTTTAATTGGACTGTGCTAACTTTACCAACTACAGTGTGTGGAAGATACACAAGATATAGCCAAACTATATGATTTTTCCATAGTTTTGTTTTTTTTTTTTTCCTTTCCTCCCTGCCCTAAACTGCCACAAAACTGTGAGTTAACCGTAAAAAGAGAAATAGACTCAGTAATGACTTTTCAAGTAATGTTTTTTTAATATGATTTATTCTTTCTTAGCATTTCCAAATTTATTCATAACTAGCTGCTATATCAGTTATCTCAAACTGCAAATGTTTCAGCTGCAATGCACAGTATAGATATTTTCAGTAGGGCTTTTCTACATGGCAAATTTTGAATGTTTTTTTAATTTTTCATGTACTCACACTGCTAGGTCGTTCAAGGAAAGGTGTTTTGGCTTTTTTTGCTCTTGATAGGAGAAGAAAGGCAGGTACATGGGGTTTCTGGTATAAGGTTTCTGGATTAAGACTTTCAGATACCATAATGATACAAATATAAATAGTTACAAGAGAATCCTCTCTCAAAAATTTTCAAGTATACAGCTGCAAAAAAAGTTTTTCATGTACATGTACTGAGAAGATTTTCCTCATTTCGCTGTGGCTAGAGTGTTTCTGTAACTCAGGCAAGCACAATTAGAGCTACTCAGGCATCTTTATCATTAAGTCTTTAATGGAAGCAGTTCCTTAACTGATACTGTGGCTCCAGGAAGGAATGCAGTGGCCTCTCGGGATTGCCACCACTGCTTCTAGCGTGGCCCAAGGGATTTTTTGTACAGCCTTACATCCTTACACAATAACATAACAAGCTAAGGCTAGAATAAAAAAAAAAAAAATCCACATTTAAAAATATTTCTCAAAATGAGGGGTAGTTCCAAGTTTAGTTGCATTTGAAATCTTTTTCTGCTTAAGAAGAAGAGTAAGAAATACCACTTTTATGGGAGCTATAAAACCCAGAAACTCCTGAGTTTCTCTCCGTGGCTTTGAAGGGTGTCTCAGCCCTGACACGTGGCCTCCCAAGTCTTGAAACTTTTATAAGAAATTATTGCCAAGTGTGCTTCGTTGTTCTAAATTTTAGTATGACTTTGTGATCCATGCTGGCAGGGTTGGGATTAGCAAGTTTATTTTTGGTTTTACGCCCCTCTGCCCCCATTTCAGGACAGTATCTGTGCAACATTCACCCATTCTATGACCCTGCTCGTTTCCTATGGTTCCAGGTTAGTAAATACAGATTAAATGGAGATCATGAGAAAGCAGTAGTGACTTGTCAGGGGAGTATGAGAAACATGCATGTTCAGCATGGTGCTGCCTCAAGTTAGGCAAGGGAAAAGGTTAAGCAGCAGGTTAGTCTCAACTCCACTCTCTAGAGCCCAGGCACCTGAGTTATGAGCCAGAGTTTGATGTTCTCTCTTCAGAGTAGCTGCGGTGAGCCACTCTTCCAAAATTTCTGTTTTTTTTTTTTTTTTCTGATGACTGCTTAGAATAAAATGTAAGAGGCCTTTGAAATAGGAAACAGATCTCCCATCTGAATGTTGAAAGCACTCAGCTTTAAAAATTACGCTGCATCTTGCCTGTCCTTCTCTCAGACCATCGTTCTTTCACTTCCTCTCCATAGAATATCAGTCTTTGACAGGAGGCCTGGGAAACCCTCTCATTTACTGGGCAGCCTGTCAGGCAGACAGCTTAGGGCTAGAACTGCTTCAAGTTAAGGAAGATGCTGAACCTGGCTGTCCCTTGACGTAAGGACTTGAAAGCTAGGGTATAAAAGCTGGAACATGCCCATTTTCTGCTTTCCTCTTCTAATATTTCCAGTTTGAAAGAAGCTGGGCTCGAGCTTTGTTAGTTTGGCTTCCATTACTATTAAATCTCCTCCAGCCAGCTGCTATGCTGGGGGATGTGAGTGTCTCACAGGTGGGTGTATGCTATCCCAGAGAGCTGTGGCATGAGCTAGATGTCATCCCAGCTTCGTTCTGGTCATGAACTAAACACCAAACTACATACATCCAGGGAGCCTTCAGATCCAAAAGGGAGGTGCCTAATAATCTTAGGTGTCTCTAGTGTTAGGTGGCAATTAATAGGGTTTTATGGATCATGGTGTTTGGCTGAGATGATTACCACAGTTTGCTTCAATCCTGTTTCAAGTACCTAAAACCTCTTTTAGATTTGGCTGACTTAATCTTATTTCGCAAATGACTGCAAACTTTGGCTTCATTTCACTGCCAGTAGTAATGCAAAATTCTCACAGAGAAATTGCCTTACTTGGAAATTATGTGACCCTTTTCTTATGGGCAAAGCTGAAGTTTGTCTAGGCGTATTGGGTTTGTGTGGCAAGGTTTTGGTAGCAGGGGGCTACAGGGGTGGCTTCTGTGAGAAGCTGCCAGAAGCTTCCCCTGTGTCTGATAGAGCCCATGTCAGCCAAAGCCAAGACGGACACGCTGCTGGCCAAGGCCGAGCCCATCAGCAACGGTGGTAGCATCTCTGTGATAAAGTATTTAAGAAGGGGGAAAAAAACCCTGCACAATTGCAGCTGGGAGAGAGAAGTGACAGGATGTGAGAGCAGCAGCCCTGCAGCCCCCCAGGCCAGTGCAGCAGGAGGGCAGGAGGGGCTCCAGGCACCAGAGCAGAGATTCCCCTCAGCCCCTGGGGCAGCCCATGGTGGGGCAGGCTGTGCCCCTGCAGCCCGGGGAGCCCCACGGGGGAGCAGATCCCCACCTGCAGCCTGGGGAGGACCCCACGCCGAGGCAGGGGGATGTGACCAAAGGAGGCTGTGACCCCCTGGGAAGCCCAGGCTGGAGCAGGTTCCTGGCAGGACCTGTGGCCCCGTGGAGAGAGGAGTCCAGGCTGGGGCGGAGGGTCCCCAGGCTGGAGCAGGGGCAGGGTGTGAGGAGCTCTCCCCTGGGGAGGAAGGAGCAGCAGAGACAGCGTGGGATGAACTGACCTCAACCCCCATTCCCCGTCCCCCTGCGCCCCTTGGGGGAGAGGAGGTAGAGAATTTGGGAGTGAAGTTGAAACCGGGAAGAAGGGAGGGGTGGAGGGGAGGTGTTTTGAGATTTAGTTTTTATTTTCTCATTATCCTACTCTGATTTTGATTGGTAATAAATTGATTTAATTTTCCCCAAGCCGAGTCAGCTTTGCCTGTGATGGTAAATGGTGAGTGATCTCTCCGTGTCCTTATCTCGACCCACGAGCCTTTTGTTATATTTTCTCTCCCCTGTCCACTGAGGAGGGGGAGTGAGAGAGCAGCTTTGGTGGGCACCTGGAGTCCAGCCAGGGTCAACCCACCACAACAGGCAAAAAGTTTTTCCCCACGTGGAGCTGATTCAAGGTTCATTCAAATCAGTGTAAAGCATTTCACTCAAACATAGTCCTCCACGATTTGTGAATGTGAGCAGGATGGCATTTATCATTTATAAAGGTCAGTGTACAGCAGAACACTGTTCTGCTGGAACTGATTCTAAACATAAACAGAATGAGTAGTTGCCTAAAGCAAAACAGTGAGGGCTTCACTGTGTATGCCAGAGCACTGGAAAGCCAGGCCTGCAATATGTTCCCTCTTTTGCTGAGCAGTAGTGTTAGGATGTATGAGAAGACACTAACTGGAATAGAAAAAGATCTTCAGGCCAAAAGAAAAATAAGCATTTCCAAAAGAAATAACCACTGCCTCCAGCAGCAGGAGGAGGAGCAAGTCTATCCTGGAGGGTCTCTTCTCATAATCTTCACTTCAATTCTTGCTTTTTTTTTTTTCTTTTTCCTTTTCTGTGGCAATCTCACTGCTCACTGGTTTCAGTCACCTCTGAGGCTGCGAGTCTCAGTGCTGTCAGTGCTGCTGAGGGATCTTGACTAAGTTTTTCTTGTAGCCTCTTCTGTGCTACAGAAATCATTACACCATCCTAACCTCAAAGCATGGGATATCCATGGTCATCTGGAGAGCTTGTGGAATCTATGTCCTCCAGTTTTCCAAGAACTGGCTAAAGTAATGGCTGACTTGATCTGGTGTTGGTGACAGTACCGCTTCTAGCAGGAGGCTGAACTTGGAGACCCCTTACACCTTCAATTTCTTTGATTCCATTTTATCATCCTCTGGATGAGATCTCCAGTCATTCACTGAAATAACCATTAATGCTGTGTTAGAATGTCCCTGTCACATTGTTACGACTAGAAGTGCTGATTTGGTACATTAGCTGAGTGGTCTGAAATTTTTGACACTCTGTGTATGGGATGGTGCTGATTTATACCAGCTGAGGGTATGGCATCCAAAGTGCATTTTAATTTTACTTTGTCTATTGTATGCAATTCTGTTTTGTTAACAACTTGTATTAATATTTTAGGAAACATGACATCAAAATGATTGACAACTTTTTTGTTTTATTTTTTGGGGGGTTTATTTCTACAAAAAAGAAGCTAGAACATACTGTTGCTTCAAGCAAATTCTGCTTCTAGTCCTGGAGTTGAAGCATACAATAGAACAGGCAGCTTTTATTTCAGACTGTTATAGCTCCCTCTGGTCCAATAAATTTAAAAGCAAGTGGTTTCTATGTAGGTCCTTTTTGTATCACAGCATTATTTTTACATACAATTCATGTAAAATACAAGGGGGGGGATATTATTCCCAGTTGTGAGAACTCAAAGCAAAATTGTTTTGACTGGCCATTCACTTACAGGATAAATGTGTGTCACTGCAAAGAGTTCCCAGAAATATAATTACTGTGCTGCCAACTCTTTCACTTGTTCTGCTCTGTAAAAGGGACGCAGCCACGCAGCCACAGTTATGGTCAGAAGACATTACCTGACACATGCAATCCAGCTAAAATACGGGACAGTCCAGTTAAAATATGGGAATGGGATTCCTCTGCATTGATACTGTGCAGGAGGAAATACGTACTGACTTGAATGCAGAAATCTCTGTTATACCTGAATAGTAGCAGGTAAACAGAAGAGCGAAAATCTCAAGGGGCTGAGGATCTTGTGTCAGCCACGCGGTCCTGCATTACTGCTGGACTGTAATGGGAGTGCTGGCCTTGTGGCAAACAGCAGGTTGTGGAGGACAGGTTCCATGTGTTTGCATGGACACGTGAAATGGCAAACGGTGCAGGAAACAAAAATTGGTAAAAGTCTGTGCTTTAGACCACTGTGAAGCCTTAATGAAGATTGTCCAGTAATCTTCACTAAACCAAATAATCTCTTCCCTGTTTGTACCTTGTCAGTTCACTGTTTAGTTGAGAGCACATCAACATGCCATTAACACAGGCAGATGTTACCTTCCTGTGTTGGACACCAGCCAGCTTTCATCCCAAAAGTGTGTGACCTCGTTAGCGCCGTGCTGAGCTTAATATCCCACTTTTCAGTGATACTTACCCTCTCAGGTTCAGCACTGCACCAATGTGATGGGGTGGTTTTTGTTCAGCTTGAAACACATGCAGAGAGACTCAGAGCTGGATAATGCGTAGGCATGACTCAGATGTTTTGGTTTGAGCATTCTGTAGAAAAATCCAGCAACATCCAGGTGCTCTTATAGAAGCTGTAGTTTAAAGTAGTCCAAAATAATGCTTTGCTGTAAGTTCAGGTGCCTATTTCTTTTCTGCATGGGTAACGGTCCAAATGTTTCCTTCTGTGATTGCTTAGCTGATCCCATTGAACATTGTTCACACGTATCTGATCACCACATTGTCAGTAAAAGTTGAAGAACAACCTTGCGGTTTGCCAAAAATTAAAAAGGATCATCAGTAAGATAGTTTTACCTTGGCAATGGAAGTAATTGTGCATGACGTCAAAACAAATACACATGCTCCTTTTGAGAAAAGGTCTTTTGGGGACACTGTGTCAGCAGTACTATGAATTTTTAGCAGGTCTAAATTTTCATATTATGTGTATTAATCACTATAATTTCTCTGGCTGTCAGTAAATATAACCATAATTTCATTCAATTGCCAAGTGTGTTCTGTAGGCCTATTATTCTTCCTTTTCACCCATTTCCAATAACATGTTTTTTGTACAAATACTTGACCATGATATAGTTAAGACTTCTTTCAGTGGAATGGGAATCGTGATGTTGTCCCTGTGTTTTCTCTTAAGTTCTGTAGGCCTATTACTCTTCCTTTTCACCCATTTCCAATAACATGCTTTTTTGTACAAATACTTGACCATGATGTAGTTAAGACTTCTTTCAGTGGAACGGGAATCGTGATGTTGTCCCTGTGTTTTCTCTTACTGTAAAGCATTCTGTTTCTTTACATTTGATAAGTTAAATACAGCTGTGGCCTTTATAAGAATAGAATAAGAAAAGTCCTGTGAGGTTCCCATCCCCACCAACATCAAGGACATGTAAAGTGCAAAGCCGTTAACTCCTTTGCCTGGGAAAATAGCACTGAATAAAGCTAAAGCATACTCAGTTGCTTCCATTTGTGAAGTTCTTCCTAGATAGTTTCTGGGGCTGAATGTCTCTATGAAAGAAATTAGAGTCATTCGTTAGTCTGAGGAGCTTACGATACAGCTCTGAATCCTCTCTGTTTTCATCCAAAGTTCTTAAATTCTACGCATCCATATCACTTTGTTTGTGTCTGTCTACCGCTCAAAGACCTTTTTCTTTATGGAGGTGGCTGAGATCACATTAGCATTGTCAGGTTTTTCACTAGAGGCCATGAGAAACCATGTAGGAGTCTTAATGGCCCAGCCTCTGTAGGCTTTTCCCTCCATTAATTGACGGAGAAAAGAAGGCTGCTGCTGGACTGCTCACATAGAAAGGGGTAAGTAGCTCCCTCTCTGTACTGGGGGATCACAACTGATGTGACATGGTTGTGTCGGTCCCAACTGAGACAGATAATTTTACCACTTTACAAAGCACTAAATAAACCCTAGTGGGAAACTGTCTCCAGAACTGTGCGTGGTTCTGGTCACTCCATTTGTACAGAAGCATTAAAGTAGAAATAGCTGCTGAGAAGGGTGACGGTGAGAAGGAAAGCCAGTTTTAATAGAGAGGAATAAAAGAGCTTGGCTTTTATGGTCTCACAAAAAAGCTCTGCAGAGAGACCTGGACAGGCTGGATCGATGGGCCGAGGCCAACTGTATGAGGTTCAATAAGGCCAAGTGCCGGGTCCTGCACTTTGGTCACAACAACCCCATGCAGCGCTACAGGCTCAGGGAAGAGTGGCTGGAAAGCTGCCTGGTGGAAAAGGACCTGGGGGTACTGGTTGACAGCCAGCTGAATATGAGCCAGCAGTGTGCCCAGGTGGCCAGGAGGGCCAATAGCATCCTGGCTTGCATCAGAAATAGTGTGACCAGCAGGACCAGGGAAGTGATTGTCCCCCTTGTGCTCAATATTGGTGAGGCCATTGAGGTGGGGGTCGGCCTCTTCTCCCTGGCAACAGATGATAGGACGAGGGGGAATGGTTTGAAGCTGCGCCAGGGCAGGTTTAGGCTAGACATTAGGAAAAACTTCTTCACCGAAAGGGTTGTCGGACTCTGGAATGGGCTGCCCAGGGAGGTGGTAGAGTCCTCATCCCTGGAGGTATTTAAAAGAAGGATAGATGAGGTGCTTAGGGACGTGGTTTAGTGGTGGGATGTCAGGGTTAGGTTAAAGGTTGGACTCGATGATCTCAAAGGTCTTTTCCAACCAAAGTGATTCTATGATTCTATATTATTGGTTGTAGATAAATGGAAAGTACATTCCACGGTGGAAAGCATCTATTTAAGTGAAAGGATAACTGGCACAATCAGAAGTGAACGCAAGCTAGCCATTATTGTGTTTACATTAGAAATTATAAGATTTGGTGCTGGCAGAGAACAGGGCTTCTGGAATAGCTTTTACATGAAAGCCTGACTGATTTTAAAATGAAATTTCACCAGTTTTTGAAAGGGATTAGTTGATATGGTACCTGTGGTTACCAGGGGACTAGACCCAGTGATCTGGGAGATCCTTTCTAATTGTGTGCAGAATGAGATGGATTTGTGCAGTGTCTCCTCTCGATTGGAAATCAAAACCAACATGATTAAATTCATCATCTTTATCAGCCTTTTGGCTTCAATTTGAGCATCAGTTATTGCAAGACCACACTTTCCCTGTGTTGTAAGAATACATTACAGTCCCGTGCTTACTTCTAATGGTGGTCAAAGAACAGAAATTTATGTAATGGAGGGAAACATCAGAATATGGCCACATTCTTTTTTCTCTGCGCTCCCTGTCAGCTGAACCTGAAGTAGGAATGGAGGTAATAGCTCTGCCACTGAGCATCTCTCAAAAGGCAGAAAAACTCTTCACTCTACATTCACTGACTTTAATGTAGGCACCTTAATGAATGAATGTTAAGTGTCTGACAACCTGGTCCCAATTAAGACTACATTTTAAGGCATTGTCATCGTTTACTCCCAGTTGGCAACTAAGCACCACCCAGATGCTCACTCACCCTCCCCACCACAGTGGGATGGGGAAGAGGATTGGAAAAGTAAAAATGAGAAAAATTGTGGGTTGAGATAAAGACAGTTTAACAGGTAAAGCAAAAGCTGCAGACACAGGCAAAGCAAAGCAAGGAATTTATTCACTCCTTCCCATGGGCAGGCAGGTGTTCAGCCATCTCCAGGAAAGCAGGGCTCCATCACGCGTAACAGTTCCTTGGGAAGACAAACGCCATTGCTCTGAACATCCCCCCCTTCCTTCTTCTTCCCCCAGCTTATATACTGAACATGATGTCATATGGTATGGAATATCTCTTTGGTCAGTTGGGGTCAGCTGTCCCGGCTGTGCCCCCTCCCAGCTCCTTGTGCACCCCCAGCCTGCTCACTGGTGGGGTGGGGTGAGGAGCAGAAAAGGCCTTGACTTTGTGTAAGCCCTGCTCAGCAATAACGAAAACATCCTTGTGTTAGCAACACTGTTTCCAGCACAAATCCTAAACATAGCCCCATACTAGCTACTACTAGCTCTACCCCAGCCAAAATCAGCACACGCATTTTCAGGCCTATCGCTGTTCTGTACAGAGTTGTGGAAGAGCTGCCACCAGCTCTTCTATGAATGAGGTACAACAGAGCTAACAGGTAGACTGTGAAACCAAATTTGCCTCAGACTCTTTCCTGCATGACAGAACATTCAGGGAAGAACTGCTTGCTTCAGTGCCTGAAGGTATGAGAGGAAACGGGAAGCAGGTCTAATCTTCATTTCTTTTCCTTGGCAATTTCAATTCATAAAAATCCTCTCTGTGTCCTCAAATCCATGTCTTCCTCTGCTGATCTCACTTTCTTCTCTACAGTCTTTAAACAAAACATTGTGATATTACAGTTGGCTTCAACTGAGGAGAAGTTGCTGTGCTAGCTAAAAAGTTGGCACCACACCTTCTATTCAGAATGCGGCACGTTGGTGGTGTCTGTTCAGATAACCTCTAGTTACAGTTGAGTAATACCACAAGTGGGGAAAACCCTAGAGAAATAGGAAAATCCCTAACTATTTGTGCATTGTGTAAGTATATTTTGTTTAGGCTCTTTGCCAAAGCAGATATGAATCAAAGATGCTCTCTGCATAGGAGTAAAATGTGCTATCATGTTCAGGATCTTATTTTTGCATAACAGACACCCACGGCATTTGTGAAAGAAGAAAATTTCCATTCTGTTTTTAGTGTGTTATGTTTTCCTATTGCATTCATGACTGAAAATTCCTGAAAACAAAAGATATAGAAAGTGGGAGAGGAACTCGGTTAATTTATTTGAGTTCTTCTTTGAGACAAATGGTCTCCTTTGACTATTTTGCAAAATGATTATAAAAGAAAATACCACCCTCACCCCCTCCTGGTATTGTACAATAAAAAGAAACACTTATTTTAAAAAAGGAATTGAGCTGTGACCAGATGCTTGCTGTAACTGGCAAGCGTTTGTGCAAATGTTTGATTATTTATGTAAACCTTCCCAACAACTCACCCAGAACAAAACCAAGTGCCTAAGAATGACAAAACATCTCCCTACCGGAACAAAAATCACTGATGGATATGTTTCTTTTTTCCCACGGAGAAGATGAGAAAATAAATGCAAGATGGCACTGGAAAGTGACAGTGAAAAACAATAACTAATTAGGATAGACTAGAAGATATAGGAGGATTTCTGCATAATCCCATGGCCCCACAGAAGTGGGTGGCTTTTTTTTTTTCAGGTTTTTAACTTAAGATGATTTATTTACATAAAATTGGTATTCTTCAGGTGTTATAACAGCAAAGCACTGGCCTTCTTTAAGTAAAAGGCTGAATATTCTGAATTTTATGAGATTTTTATTGTTTACTTCAATGGGATCTTGATTTTTTTCTCTAATGTGTTTTTGCACCATGATTGAAACCAGAAAGGACAGTTAGAGAAGTTAGTTTAAAGATGATGTTGTAAGAAATTTTCACTGGCAATTGGGAACTCTCTCAAGCCACCTAAACAAAATATTTTTAATAGTCTGGCTGCAAAAGGGGAAATTGAAAATACGGAAGTAATTTGCTAAATTATCAACCTCATGAGAGATTAATTTCTTCCAGTAAGCAGTGGCTCAGCAATTAGTTGATCCAACAGTTAGGTTTTCTCACCAAGAAAGCTAGTTCCCCAACTTACTCACTTGATTTTTTGCAGTCATTTTGTATATTTGTCTGTTCCACTCCCTAAGGCCATGGAGAACCTCAAGTAAAGAGACTGAATTCAAATTGTCCTTCTGCATACCCCTGCAGGGTTTACTTAGAAATAATTAAAAATTAGGGCTTTGAAACAGCAGTTAAAATTCCAGTAGTTTTATATGAGCTGGCATGTTCTACTTTTGTTGGTTTAGTGTTGCACTGAATTGTTCAGAAAGCTATAGTCTTCTTTCTACTGATGGAATGTGCATTGGGAGAATCAGTGAAGTACCAGTGAAGCTTTTTTAGGGGGGAGAAAATAATTCATAAATGACAAGTGTTTCTATGAACATGTTACAGCAGAAATGAGGTCGCATCAGTTCCATTTTTCAAGTCTTCAGGGGGATTTGAGGAATATATGAAACCATTGAAATAAAAGTACCCCAGTTTTAGAATAGTTATGTAAAGAAATTTGATTTCCTTATAGAATCATAGAATGTTTTGGGTTGGAAGGCACCCCTAGAGGTCATCTAGTCTATCCCCCCTGCAGGGAGCAGGGACACTACTAACTAGATCAGGTTGCTCAGAGCCCCATCCAACCTGGCCTTGCATGTTTCCAGGGATGTTTCCACTGCCTCTCTGGGCAACCCGTTCCAGTGTTTCACCACCCTCATTGTAAAGAATTTCTTCCTTATATCCAGTCTAAACCTACCCTGTTTTAGTTTAAAACCATTACCCCTTGTCCTATCACAACAGGCCCTACTTCTTTGAGTGTCAATGTCGTATTGTCTAGAAGCAGCCAAAGTAATATCTTTAACAGAGTCACAAGGAATTTTGATAATCTTCTGTCTGTGAAAGTATATGACCACCTCTGTCTTGTTATAAAAATTGGTTTAAAATACCAGCTGTTATGCATCTGCACTTTTATGAGTCATAGTCACAAACTGCCAATTGTAAAAGATGAAAACTTACCTCCAGAAGAGATTATTAAAATGCCAAAAGGACAAAGGAATGAGAACTAATACGGGTTAGATACTGGTTGCTAGCTTTCTAAAGGCCTTCTTTAAGAACAAGCGTATCTAGCTAAAACCTTAAAAGCAGCGATGAAGGACAGACTCCTCAGTACTCTAGGCAGCTGCCCCAGGGTAGCTAACCTGCTGTCATTTCTCACCTGCAGCAATAATTTGATTTTGCTCTACAGCTGTGTTTATGAGGAGGACTGAATTACCTGGGGACGAAAGCCTCATGGAAGACCAAGCACTATAGCTATTTTAGGATGTGCTAATGCTTACCCAGGCTGCAGTTTCTGTGTTTGTCTACAATCTGAGAACTTCCAAGTGTCTGAGAGACTTCTGCTGGCTCTAAACCTCACAAACTCTTGGCTTATTGACAAGATCCTAAAATGTTTTAAAAGGACTGAGAGCTGCTGGTCCATTTGAGAGCAGCAGAGACAAGGTGGTGCCTGCTCCTTTTGTGGGTGTGACAAAAGTGTCTCTGTGAACGAGACACTGATTTTGAAGGAAAGCAGAGGGAAGCATATATGCTGAATACAAAGGAATACTGGTATAAGTGCTATGTTAAAACCTGAATGCCAGAACAGCAGAGAACAGTATTTGCTGGCTAAGTAATAGCCTTTCTTTAGAACGTCATGCATAGAAGTGAAAATAGGTTTTGTTATTTTTATACTCCACAGAATTTTAGTGTGTGGTTAAGTGTTTATTTTACTGGGAAAATGGATGTAGTCTTTCTGAAAGATAGTCGGGAACTTGTTAAAATCTCAGCGTCAGGTTCACTTTCCCTCTTACAGAAACACTACCCACTTGACCGCGGTAAGTACTGTGCCTGAGTAATTTCATTTTCAGGATTCTGAGCCAGACAGTTCTCAGAAATAAAAAGGCAAGTCTTATTTCTAAACTTCATTTGCAATTACTGTAATACTTCCTTCCGTTGGCCTAGTGTGATCTTCCAAAAATCATACCCATTTTCAATAGTGTTCTAGATCTCTTCCATTAAAAATCACTTGGTTTATTTGCCCTGGTTTGAAGCAATCCATTGTAAAGTCTGACAAAACAATAAATAAACTATTGGTCAGTGTGAATGGCAGTGCCTGATAAAATGATGCCTGTATTTGATGGAACTGTTATAACAATTAGCAGAAACACATGAAAATAAGGATAAGGCTGATCTTGTGTCCCCATACATATCAGGCTGTCATATGCAGTAGTGATGTGTATTTTCACTGTATTCGAAAATCTTTTTTATCTCGCAAATTATTTCTGTTGTGGACTGTGAATATGTTAACCTGTTTAAGGTTTGTTTATATTTGTGTAAAATAATTAAGCAATATTTATTTTTATTGTTACCTCAGCTTTTATAATATTTTTGTTTCTGTTTGCAGGGGATACATTGTAAAAGCAAACCTTCCAGTGAGTATCCATCATTCACATTTTTTACTACATTTGTTTTTGAAAGAAAAAGGTAACTTATCGCAGATAATAAATCCACTTTCCTGGTGATATCAGATCACTGTCACAACAGGGTATCTACCACCAGGTTCCTTGTACAAGACGGAACTTAGTAGGCTTTGATAAAGAATAGGTTAATAATGACTGTGCATTGTTGCTTTGTAATTTTCCTTACTGTAGATGGTCATTGGGAGAATTTGCTTAGTCATTTCACGTGTTTTTATTGCTTCTGCTTACTATTATTGCCTACAGTAATAATACAGGCTCTTGAATCACCTGAACCCTGAAGCCTCCATCAATCACTCCTCCAGTGCACACAGTCACTTGGCAGGGAAGCAGGAGGCAGCTGCCTTGCAGGCAGTCCCCTCTGAGAGGACCATCCCACAGCTGGAGGCCCAAGCTCTGAGCGCTGCTTGCCTCCACGGTGTCTGTCCTGGATCCATGTGGCAGAGAGTCCGCAGACTCGCAGAGATGCTGCGATGCTGAGCCGCAAGCGTGTGAGATGCTGATGCTATGGTGGGGGATGTGTGAGCTGAACATCAGCTGTCATGAATCTTACTCTGAAAGCATGGCATTTATGGGACGTGTGTTGAGGCAGAGAGGAAGAAGATGCCTGCGGAAGGGATGCAGTTAGAAGTCCCACCTGAAAAAGTCTCTAGTCTTCTGCTGGCGAGCAGAGTGAACCATCAGTGTCTGATTCAAGGACTGTGAATCAATCTTTTTAGGATTAGGCATCTGAGATGCTAGTTACACAAACTACATGGAAGGTAGGAGAAGAAACAGGGGTGTTGCCCTTTGCCTAGCTGAAGCATGCCTTCGTGCCCTTGGGCAGCACAGGCTGAGGAAACCAAACCCTTCAAGCCTGGTCTCAAAGGGAAGGACACCTGCAATACTATTGGTTATGAGTTAAAATCTGGGCTGGGTATTACAGAAATGCAGATCTAGATAGTGGAGACTCACTACAGGTACCACGAGCTGGTGATTCATTCCACCCATCTTAGGACAAGGTGATTTATGTGCTGGGAGGGAGGTGAGAGGGGTTCTCCCTCTCTGTTGACTGCCAGAGGTGCTCAGATGATGCACATAAGCTTAAACTAGATGGATAGCTCTTTGCTAGATATAGACTTCAGGCATTGGAGAGTTTGTAAACTAGAGATCCTTATCTTTCCAGATGATGTACATGAAACAGAGATGGTTGTAGGTTTTCAGTGCTGCCTGAAAATGACTTATCAGCTATCTTTAATACAAGTAACATATAGGATGACTCAGCATTATAGGGGTGATGAAAAAACAGTTTTTTAGTCTTTCTCCTAATTCACTTGTGCAACAGTGGGTGTATACTCATTTTGATACTACCTTTTCTATAGTAATTATTTTTATTATTTATTATTTGAGGTAAAATCACCTTAAAAGACCTTAGCTGTATAATAGAACACCTTTGCAGTAGCCATTACTTTTAGCTGCCACAAAAAGATGACTTTTTTTTTCCTAGAATTTGCAGCTATCAGCTCAATAGTATTTGGCAACATAGCTTTGACTCTGCCTTCTTCCCTCCTGCCCTTCTAGACTATTAGTAGTATGTAAGGGCTACTGTAGTATTTGAAATTCACTGTAATATATCCAGACATTGATAACGATATATCAATGACTTTAAAAAAGCCTTACATTCTCAAAAAATGTAATTGGCACAGTACATCACCATGTTGTCCAATAGCCTTGAAAGTCTGAAATATTTTCTGAACATACAACTGTGAAAGCCTTCTAATTGACTGTGCATTGAAATCTATTGTGAAAGAGAGGCTGTCAGTCTGAAATCTAATCAATTTCGTAATTGGTGTAAGTACTTTTAAGTAGGGAATTTTGGTATTTATTAACTGAAGTGTACCATGTGGTTATCTTAGGAAAGCATATCTAGTTTGTTTATGAATTTTCTTGAATCATCCTAATGCACAGATGCAGCAGATACTGTGGTAAATCATATGCAAATAGGTTTGAAATGCTACTGTAATTTATACTGATGGAATGATGCTCCAGTGGAGCAATTTTAGTTTGCTTTAGATATGCTCACAGATTTATCACTGTCAGTATCCTAAGTAGTTCAGATTCTTACAATTCTTGCAGGGAAGAAATATCAGACAAAAAAACAGTTAGGATTTTCTATTGGGTGTTGGCCTGGATGTGTTTTTTCTGCAACTTTTTTTTTGCCGTTCTCCAATTTCATCTGCTTGCCTGAGGCTTCAAATTATCCATCTAATAATTTGTATTGCGTATTCATTGCTCAGCTCTGGCTTCTATTATCCAAGTGCACATAAGGTGTGTTTTGCTGTCATGACAGTTCTGGGTTGATTGCTGCATCATCAGATAAAAAAAATAATCTGCTGTGGTTGAGCTGATGGCAAAAGTACAAGGGAAGTGTCTACATGCTGAATAATAAGCCTTGGCTTCTTTATGCCTGGGCTTATATGTGCCCATAATTAAGGAATCTTTTATTACAGCAACAATCCCTTCTCTCATGTAGGGCTAATTACAGTTATAATTCATAAACATAAAATTTAGGCAAGATTTACTCAGCAGATGGTTTGTGTAGCAAGATGTATCTTTATGTCTTCTGGGGTGTAGATCAAACTACTCATGAGAACAGGAAAGAGGTGTGTGTTCCAGAGGAAACTATCTAAGGGGGGATTAAAAATGATAAGGTAAGAGTTTACTGAAGAATTAGTCAGAAATGAGTCTCATACCATGATGATTTATAGAATGAAAATTATTTTCTGTCAGCTCTTCCTTGTATCATGTATTTATTATAATCCAAAACTAAGATCCTCATGCATGATATGATCTATTTAAATTATTATTAATGAGTTTTGCAGCATCTTCCGCAATTCTCAAAATGTATCATAAAATTAATGGAAAAAATCCAAAGTGGAAGAGTCATTTCATTTTATCCAGTGTATTACTTGTTCCCAGTTTGAAAGCAGAAACTATGACCAGGGAGGAGAATGTCCCTGCTTACGGACAGACAGTAGTCCTTAAAACTGTGTTCGTGCATCTGCCTGATGCTGAGCTGATCTTCTGTACGACTTAAAGCTGTGAGATATTTCTGGTGACCTATACAATGACTTGTTTTCATAGCTGAATATGCCAGAGAAAAAAAATGATGATTTACAACTACCACTACATATAATTACCATGTAGTTGATAGGTAATGTCCTGGAAAATGTGTTTCTTTATATTGACTTGGAAATGCTAGATAGCAGATAAAGATCTTGAAAACCTATTTAATAATTAAACTTTTGGAAATAGGTTTGTGTCCTTTTCATACACTTTGGATTGCTGGTTTTATATTTTGTCTATAGACAGACCTCATAAATGTCAGTAACGCACCTAGGTATGACTTAGGATTCTCCTGAGATAGTTCCAAGCCTATGGCATCTGATAATACCATACCTCAGGCAGGTATAATATATTCTACCATATATATATAATATATATAATATATAATACCATACTATAACTAAGGACTGAATTCAATTAAGTCATGACAGTCTCTCCAAAAAGTAAGTAAGGTCAAATAATATGGTCATTTCACCCAAACAGAATACTTTGTAAAGAACTGTCAGCTTTTACAAGGCGTATATATATCTATACATGCCTCTTCCCTGAAATTATTTCTACACAGGCACGGGAATGGGCAGGATTATAGGCCTGGATCAAGAAATTTACATCAGCAACCAAGGAACTAAGCAGAAACAGTTGCTCCTGGACACCATTTGGTATCCACAACTGCATGTCATACAACAAAAAAATGTATTTTTGAGCAATGAGACAGAGCTAAAACTAATCATCACTTATCATGTTATTAGTAATAATTATCAGGTAGTTCTGCAATATAATAACCTCCCAATTAACTGTGGGAGGATTGATTGGGTGTTCTACAATAACTCTCCATCCTGAGATACCTTCAGGATCATTACACCACCCATTCTTGGAACATGGAATATAACCTTCACATCTGGCTGCTGTGCACTGTACTTCTTAAGGCTGCCTTGTGTCTGTGGAAACATGTTTACAAATTCTTCAAAAGTCAATGTACTCCACTGCTCTTAAAGCCCAATTTGTATATTTTGAATGATTTATGGTTTTTCCTTGGTTTATGCAAATTGTCTCCTCTTGGTGCCAATATTACCTTGAATAATTAAGAGTTGATTCTACTGTCAGTTGAGGTAAAGTGTCCTTGTTTTTCCATTCTTTTCCATTTGGTTCATATCAGCATATCCTGTTGCCTCCAAAAGATGCTTAATGGCACAAAACCAGGATAATGGAGTGGAGATTCAGGTGTGAAGCATTTGTCTTTTCTGACTTTTGATATGTATCACCTAGGACTTATCTCTCCTGATACCAAGTGTGAGGGCACCTTAAGGCCTGACAGATTCAAGCCAAGGTTATGTCAGCCTATCTTCATGTCCTGCATGTATCAGTATCTGATCCTTGACAATGGGCTTCAGCTGCATCTGGACACTGTGAAAGTGAGGAAAGAGGTCCTGTACAGGTTAATACACTTCCAGTCTTTAAATTTAGAGCACTTTCCTTCATTGGAGGGGTTGGAGGGGTCAGTAAGGATAAGCTTTGTCCTTTCTCCTCCTCCACATCCTACCCTTCCTCTGTGAGAACTGTGGATGTGTCTGCCATGTGAGTGAATGGGCATCCACACTTGACAACAATTCTTGGCTAGACATTGAGGGATGCACCCTTTCCTGATGATCCGAGTGAAGTGTTATCCTGTATTTTATGGCATGCACAGTATCATGGCACTGCTGTTTCATACTATGTTCTTTGCCGTGCTATTTGAACTCCTTCTAGGAGTATGATAAGCAGTATGACTAATAAAAAAATGTTTTTTTGTTCTGCCAGCCTCTCTCCAGGGGGAGGAGAATGTGCAGTAAAATACTTTGTTTTACTTGTGTGTCTTTTAATTTTCATGCTGCGTATCGAAGTGAGAAAGATAAGAAATATTTCAAAGAAATTGCTGTGATGTAGTTACAGCTAAAATGAGTTGTGCTATATCACAAAGCCAAGGGAAAAAAACCAATTTGCTCTGGTTATTTGCTCTGGTAGTTTCTTCAACTCTTAATTTTTGGGACTACGAACAATGTGTGTCAGGTAGAGAAGCTCAAGGAACACATTGGGGATTAAATTCACTGTACCAACATAAACTCATAAGTAAATAACAGATTTCTGTGCAGGGCAATCTTGAAGAAGGCCTGGATAATATTTATTCTGCTCTTGTTCTGGTCTGAAGCAGAAGGAAATCCTGTAAGTGTGAGGGATTTTTCCATGACTAGGAATGCAATGGTGCCCTCTTGTGTGAAAGGAATATTTTAACAGCAGTTGAGACCATCAGCCAATCCTAAAATTGTAATACTACCTATGAGAGTGTTCACAATATACAGGTAACAGTTTTGAAAAAAAGTTTAAATAAACTCTTAGTCTAGACATGATCTAGCAGATCTGATTGTTTAAAAACACTACTAGTCCAGGTGTGCTGTGCTAGCCTTAACCTCTAGAAGTGTGATTCCTTCCTCTTGTGGGTTAACACTTCCCTAAGCTGGGAAATTTATTATCAAACCCCATCTGCAATGTAGTTCTTTCCAACCACCCTGCATTGCAAGTGAAGCCAACTAGATATGTTGGTCATGAGAGTCTTAAGTAAAGTACTGGCTTTGCTGAAGTCAATAGCGACTTCCCTATGATCTCAGTAGAGCTGGAGCTTCACCTTTGGTACTTTCTCTCCCCCAGATATCCTGTGCACAATAAGATTTCTCTGTCTTTGTGTTTGCATTTGCAGGTGGCATTTTTAGCAGCTTCTGCCATGATGCTCCTGCATCTTTATCTTCTATGGTACTGAAAAGCATGAAGATATCAACAGTGATGAAATGTGTTGAAGGAAGCCCATGCTCTCTTCATTTAAACATTAAAGGAACTTTGAGCCTGGATGGTAGGAAGCAGATTTGCTACTGAATAATTTCTGTTTAGTTTTTGTTTATAGCTGCTCAGCCAAATTTTGTTCCATGTTGCAATACTTGTGTCCAAGCTGTTTTCATGTAATTATATCAGAAAGATATTTTTTGTGAAACCATTTTGCTACAAGCCAGGATAAAGCTGTAGCCTTTCTCAAGGGACTAAGAACTGAGATAATGAATTCAAGACAACTGAATTTTTACTTTCAACATCATATACTTCACTTGTCCTCTACCAGTGCCCCAAGCATTCTGCTGCCCTTGCCTTTCTTGCTCTGACACGTGTGCATGCACACACAGACTAATCCTGTCTGCCCTGGTAACTCAGACGTGAGTGACTGCCCTGACAGAAGGAGAAACAGTTTATGCTTCTGAAGTTACAATTCTGCTCTAAAAGAAAATTAAAGCACTCAAACTTTTTGGGCATAGTCTATTTTTACTAACACCCTGCCATTCCTGTGCTTAGTGTATTACCATTCAGATATTTCCTGGTGTGCTTCACTCAGAGTTGATGGATATATTTTTTAAATTTGCGTAAGAATTTGCACAACTGAAGCTTTGATTTACAGCAATCAGTATTAAATTCTTGCTCCTACCCCCATGTGTGTGTTATATATAATGCCCCTTTTTTTAACAGAGAAAAAATACATGTGCCTTTCACATAGAAGGAAAGCTTACAATAAGGTATATTTTAATTTATTTTTTGTTTTTCTTAAAGATGGTCAAATTATATTTTTTAAATCTATTCCTAACTCATTTCAGAAAATATCCGTGGGCTGGAACTATGTTCTCTTTCACTGGACACACAGCAATCTCAGTGCACAAGTGTGAGATTTGCTAGGAAAAAAAGCAAGTTGCTTAATGGAAAGAAGGTAAACTCCTTTTTTCAGTTGTTTTTCATTTCAGTGTTTATGAGCCTTTGGAAAAAAATATATTTTGTATCTTCCTTAATTTCTTCTCTTATTGACTTTGTGGAAAACTGCCTACAAACTGGGACTTTCGGTACTATAAAGACCTTTTTGCTTTTGAAGTTCAATAAACATTGGGTACGTGTATTTCTATGCTTTTAAGATTATTTGACAGCTTGTAGATATTTGGATTTCTGGAAGCAAGGAAGATAGCAACACCCTGGATTAGAAGTAATGTTACTTTCTGAAATCCTTTTAGTGGTATCTGCTTCTTTTACATTCTTAATGTTACAGTATCTGAGACTGCTTAATACTTCTTGTAAATATAAATAAATCTGAACAAAGAATATTGCTTGCTTAACTCTAATAACCAGTGGTTTTAATGTATTCCGGATGTCACGCACAAACTTGATTTTATAAATGTTTTAAACAGGTACAGGTACAATTCAATTGCATTGAAGTCAATGTAGCACAACACATCTATGTGACCATGAGAACAGTACCAAATTACTGTGAAGTGAAGCTGAGTCAGGAATACTATGTTGAAGGTAGGAAAACATCTTAAACCGGATGTTTTTCAAGAAACATCTTTTCAAAGAAAAAACCCAACCAAAACCAAAAAAACCCAAACGCAAAGACAAATCCTGTTTTGGGATACACTGATCTAACTGATGGTAGATCACGTATGCCATGACATTCTACATTTCAATGATTTATTTCGTGCATATAGATGTCTGACTTGCTATGAAAAACTGAGACCAGAGTTTATATCTAAAAGTACATGGAAAACTGAACTACACTATATGTGTTTGTCCTCATTGGCCTTGGATTGGCATGTGCTCTTCCTCCACCTGCAGGTTCAGTCCTCTGTGCTCTCTGTGCATAGGATGGAGCCTCTTCTTCTTTTCATAGTTAGGCCACAGGTGGTTTCAGAGATTGAGGAAGGCTTAATAAGAAAGTGTAAAGAAATTTCTTTTTACTCTCATTAGCTAGCTGTTCTAGCACCCATTTTCACGTAACTGGATAAGATAAGGTAGCATTTTTCCATGCTGTTGGCGTGAAGTGCCTACCATATGCATATAAAAATAGATTTAGCACTGTGGTCCAGTCAAGAGACAGTGAAGACACCAAATGGTGGTGCAAAAAATGAAATGAGGCCCCTTGTTCAGTCTGGTGCCTGGGCTTGTCCTGCCTTCCCATCTCCAGAGCCTGTGGCTGGGCCCCTTGGTACAGTATCATCCCTTGCACGCAGCATCAGGCACGTTATGGCTGTTCCACGCTTTCAAAGAAGTAAAGACATTTTGTATTTAAAAAGCCTTTCATGTTCTTGATAAATCCCCATTCACTATTGAAGTAGATACGTACTTTGTGAATAAAAAGGGGGGAAAGTAAGGTTTTATAAAGGCCAGTTTTAAGACACTTTACAAGGGTAAGTATACAAATTAAAATAGCAAAGGAAATGTGTGGGGAAATAGCCAAAGAACTGTGTGGGGAAATGAGAGCAAAGTGCTGCTCTAATATTGAGCTAAGCAAGGAGAGGTGAAAACAGTAGGCAGCACATTATGAGCTGATTTAGTGTTCTTAAATCAAGATTTAAGTTTTGGAGATACAAATATTAGATACGAGTTCTGAAAGTGCTGCCTGGCCTCTAATTTTGGTAAGCTCCCTGGGAGCGAAGTAGGGTGTTTCTTTGTAAGCCTAGAGAAGAGTCAGAACAGCAAAAATACAGTTATTTATAACAGAGGAGTAAGCCTGGTAAAACACAGGAGTAGCTTTCAAGGAAAGAATACATGAAATTATTACTATTATTATAATTATTATTACTACTACTTAAATTAGTGTTAGGTACTAGGTAAAGAAGTGCAGTGTTATATCCTAGATTGCCACCTTAAACTGCTGATGAGGTTTTCCAGTAGAAATCCTGCACTGGTGAGGTAGCTTCAGGCAAGTTGTGATATAATCTCTGTGTGTGGTAAGGGTCCTTTTCTTTTTGCTGTTTATCTAGAAGTGGGTGTAAATCTGCCTTTTAAAAAGGGGTACAAGAGATAGGCTTCCTATTGGGAAGCTCTTGGATAATTTGGAAGTTTATTTACACAGTTATACAAAAAAAGCAGCACTGAAGAAAACTCTGGCTTCTGTTTTGCAGATTGCAGAAACAGTGATGTGGGAAAATATATTTCAGCTTGTTCGGGTGAGCTGATCTTCTATACAACTTAAAGCTGTGAGATATTTCTGGTGACCTATACAATGGCTTGTTTTCATAGCTGAATATGCCAGGGGAAAAAAATGACCATTTACAACTGCCACTACTTATAATTACCACATAGTTGATAGGTAATGTCCTGGAAAATATGTTTCTTTATATTGACTTGGAAATGCTAGATAGCAGATAAAGATCTTGAAAACCTGTTTAATAATTAAACTTTTGGAAATAGGTTTGTGTCTTTTTCATACACTTTGGATTGCTGGTTTTATATTTTATCTTTAGACAGACCTCATAAATATATTGAAATTAATTTGCCAAACTGCTATCCCAATTCTGGCATACCCATGAATACAAAAAAATAAAACATCCTCCCACATATTGTACTTGTCTAACACAGTTGCACATATTCTCTATGCAATGAAATTGGAACCTTGGGATAATCAGTTTTTGTAGTGGTATTAGTGTGTATATTTCATGTATTTTACGTGAACTACATAACATTTCAAGTCCGAAGGTTGAGGTGCAATCTCTAGGTGTCCTGGCCTCTCAGTATTGCCAGTGTCAATTTAAAAAAATCTATTCTCATGAAAATTATTATATCTTATAAAATAAGAATACCTTTAGGAATGTCAGGATATGAAAAGAATTAATTCAAACATCCTAGGTAAGAATCTGTAGATGTTGAATTTCATCTCCACCAAGTTATGAAATATATTCTGTACCTTTCATAAAGAAATAACAAAATCAGAAATAACAAAGTAAAAAAGAAACAGATGTGATAATTTAATGCTTGAATTTTCTTTTTCAGCTGGAAAGTTTGATTATAATGTAGACAGGGCAAGGAAAATTATATCGGTGAATGTATCCAACTTTCTTCGAGATCAAGATTATTACGTTCGCCTGTGCCACAAATGGTTTACCTGTGAAGATGTAGGGGCATTTGCTGTGGTGAGTTAAAGCTCAAAGCAGTTTGTTGACTTGTAGGTGGAAATGCTCATTGAGGTCATGGTTATAGTAAATGCCCTTCTACATCTTTATTTAGCTGTATTACAAGTCACTTTCTGTCCTGGATTCATGATGATTTTTTTTCATTTCAGATAAAAGGGAAGGAATCTTTAAGATCAGTTTCTCTGAAATATTCTCAGCTACTCCCTTGTCTGTGCATTGAGGTAATACACTACGGAATTTGGTATATACTTGTGTTTCTGATTAAAGACATTTTATCTAGGATTTGTGCTAAGAAAGGAGGAAAAAAATGTAGAAAAAGGCTCTAGACATAATTTTTTGACTAAAGCTTGTCTGACCTTATGATTATGTAAATGTAGAAGGGTTTTTTTAGGAAACACTAATTAAAACATGGAGATAAGAAGAAAATGGGATACAATTTACATTAATTTATGGGAAGTATTGTGTGAGATTAATTTGACTGATTTTTTTATAAGCAATGAAAAGACAGAAAATTTAATCTGACTGAATTTCAGCATAGCATTTGATACAGTATTGCATGAGAAACTAAGAGAGGCATGGAGGAAGCTGGGGGTGAGAACAAGATTTGTATGGTAGATAATACCTAGCTGGAGGGCTAATTCAACTACTGTTGAATGGGTCTGTGCTAGTAGGAAGGTTATTTAAGGAACACACTTAGAGCAGTTCTTATATAAATGTTTTCATCAACGACATGGGCACAAAAGGTGGGAATGTGTTAATGAGATTTGCTGATAATACAGTTGACAGGAGTAATCAAAATGGAAGAAGGTCAGGATAATTGGAAGAGACTAGAGATCTCCATTGTGAAATAACTAAAGGAGGACGAAGTGAAAGTTCATGCACTTGCTCTAATAAAAAGAAGGCTTGCTGTAAGATGCGAGTCCTCATTTAGAAATAACAGTGGGGGAAAAAAGATCTGGGTGTAATAGTTCATCGCAGGATGATTAAACTAACATGCTTACATGATGTAAACATGAACAAGGGTCTAGTGGATTAGATTATTCCAAGCTAACAAGGAAGTATGGGCAAAGCCTTCTTTGAAATACTGTAGGCAATTCTTGTATCCATATTCAGGAAAGATAATTCAAATGGAAGATACACGTAAAAAATCTAGAATGGTTGGGGAATGGAGAGACTGTCTTATAAAGGAGATTCAAAGAACATGTTTGCATTAGCCTGGTAAAACACATGCAAAGAGAAAATATGTTTATTATCTAAACACACATCAGAAGGGTCACTTATAAGGAAAAAGAATTTTTTTTTTTTAAGCTAAAGCCATTCTTGCCACAAGAATGAAAGGGGATAAACTTCATTCCATTAATTTACTCAGGATAGCTATAGATTTTTTCTCTGACAATCTGAGAAGTGAGATTTTTGGAATAGTTTTCATAAAAAGGAATAAAAAGTCACCAAAGCAATTTAAAACTATCTTGGTAAGTTATAAAGATGCCATGTGACCTAGTTTCTCAGTGAATTTTGGCGTAGGATTTATCTTGTGGATTAAGATACCTAAATGTAGATGTCTACATGTGGATGTCTACATTTGAATTAGATGTCCAAACTCTTATAGTCAATGGAGATTTAGTTAATACAGTCAGTTACTCAACTGACCAGATGTAGATGGCTATTTTGGGATATGCTGCATAGCACTGAAGACTCCACTGGCTGCATTGGCTAGATCTTCATGTGGCTACTGTAATTTGGGCACTCTAGTCACACTCAGGTGTGTACATTGTAGGCACCTAAAACCACATACCTTAACATGCAAGTTGAACCACAAGGTCTCTTCCAAGCCTAAGGATTTTTTTTTATTCCACTCTGAAAGGTATGAGGTCACTGGAAAGATATTATTCCTCTCAGTATATACACAGAGAATTCCATGGTATGCTTGCTGAGCAAACAGATGGGAACTCTGAGTAACAGAAACATTTGCACATAAATCTAAATAATTAGGGTATACTAACAGCCATACACATATACTTGCAGACTGTGTTAAGTGTCAGTCCTCAGATTTTAAGGATACATCCTTTACCATAACGATGGCCAGGAGATCTGATATTATGGTTCTTGAATGTCTTTTGATACCTCTAGAAAGTAATGGCACTATAAGAAAATGACAATCAAACTGGAAGACTTTTTAAATGAAATTGGGCTAAATCTATAGCTCAGAAGTTGTAGGAAAATAGTGCTAGAAGGGATCACCTTAGTTTATCAGCTCCAATCTCCACAATGAACAATAAAATAGATATCTAGTGCAAAACATCTTTAAAAAAATCTACTTCCAAAGGTTTTTAATAGACCTAGCATCTTTATCTTTGGTGGAAAGGTATTCTGTTGCATTCTGTCTGAAATGTTAAAAACTGGTGTTTCTGAGAATCTGTAGCTAAGGGCCACTTTTTGGGTTATAGGGTTGGCTGGGAATTCCAGATGCAAGGAGGATACAACTTTGCCCCTTTGAAAATGGTAAGTATTGTGTGGTTACTCTCTATATGAGTGTTTTTCAGCAGCTGCAGTAGCATGTCACAATCTGACATTCATGTAAGGTGAAAACCGTACATTGCAAAACTTCAAGGAAATCATTATATTGTTTTGTTATACTGTGGGTAGACAAAAGAACTTACTTTCAGACCAAATTGTTCACCAAGTTTATGCCAATATAAATAAGTAACTTTCTAGTCATTTCCCACATTTTCTTAAGTCACACGCAAAATGGCCAGAAGGAAGAAAACCCATGGAGGTTGGCTTTGAAATGCTGATGTGAGAAGACGGCTTCAAGGAGAGATTTGAAGAAGGTGTCCAGCACCCAATTTAAAGGAGGGAACATGGAGCTGAAGAAGATGACAGTTAACTGCATATGGAAGTTCCCATACTTAATGGGAAATTATTCACAGAAAGTGTTCCAGCAAAGTCCGAGTTTGGTCTGAGATGACAGCTGAAAAAGAAATTGTGATATTACATAGCTCTTTAGTGGAAGATAGAGAAAAGCGTAGCCTGAAAAAGTGTTTTATTGTGTTAAGTCCAACATAAGTACAACAATATTTTTTCCCCAGACTATGCTAAGAAGCCCATTAAGGGATTTTACTATTTGATTTAAAAAAAAAACAACCAACATGAGAGAGAATAAAACCACCAACCTATAACAGCTCATCCAAACTCCATTAAACTGCATAGACATTCACTTCAATCCTTTCATATTCCTGAGGGTCCAATATATTTGTGTTAAAATGGAAGAAATTTCCTCTTTAGTTAGCCCAGCCTTCATTTCTGATTTATTTTATCGTGGCAAAATATAGTGTTTGTGACACTACAATTCCTTTGTAGCAATGGAGTGCAGTTTGACTAAATAAAAAGGGATTTTTTTTCTCTATTTATGCAATAGAGAGCACTTACAGGAATGCTCAAGCTCTGTCTGTAGCTATGTCTGTGTCATGTAGTCAGATCTGGCTTTAAGGTCATCAAAGCCAAGCCTGTTGGCCATCTGCAGTATGAAGTCCTAACCTCTGTTCTTAGTATCTCTTCAGCCTGAGGCTGGGTCTTATGGGGCACGGGTTGTTTTCTTCCAAATTTTCTCCTATCTCTACCTATATCCTGTGCTTGGAATGGTTATGCTTTGCAAGTGCAGAAAATTGGACTCATGAATCCCATGATTCCTTCCTTCCTTCTGTATTCTGCTGCTTTTCCTTCCCTGCCTACTGCAGTCGTTCTCGTCTCTGACGCCATTGAATCAGGACTGTGGGGATAGCTGAAGCATAGGTTACAAAGCTTCATGTAGGCAGAGGAAAGGTGGTATGCAGTACGTGCTTTAGCACACTGAAGCTCTTGAAGCTTATTTTTGTCCATTTAGGAAGTTCCAATGGACAATTAAAATTGAAAACTTAGAGCTTTGTTAAGGAAGTGAACATGGAAAATACTGTTTTACAGCTATACTTTTTGTTTACTCAACTACACTCCTTGCAGGAATCTCAAGCAATTTTTCAGACTCCAGCACTCAGGTATTTAAGTATATAAGGAGTTCCATCTCCATCTTTTGAGCTACATTGTTTTCTTTGAAAATCTTTTTTTCCTAACTGACAGCTCTGTTTGCTGAAATATCTAAAGTTCTTTTTTTTTTTTTTTTTTTTTTTTTTTTGCTCATTTATCATGGATTGGGATTATAGTTTTAGTTCTGTGGTCAGAAGTAATTAACAGTCATGTACCAGAAAGAAGCTCCTCTATGTAATAACTCTTCTGGGTTAATGTAACTAGGAGAAGAAAAAAAGGAAAAAAGAATATATATTGGTTACTAAAAAGTGTAATTAGATGAGATTGAAGATGAATGAGCATCTTTATTATGGTGTAAATAAGTAGATGCCACAAAGGAGTAAACCAGAAGGAAACTCAATGAGCAGGCCTGGAAACAAACCTGAGAACTCTTAATTGTGGTGCCATTCTCTCAGCTATTAGGATTTCACTTACATTGTATCTACATTATTACAGACTCCTATAACATTCAAAATGTAGCTGTGAAAATTGTCAGAACAGTTGGGACTCTGGACCTTGCAGTCAGGTTAAATATTCTCTGAACATTAGCTTTATAGTACATGTCCGATTATTAAAAACAGCATTTTAAAAAAAGAATCAAAATTTCCAACAGTTTTTTAAAAAAAGAATAAAAATTTTCTCTTAAGAGAAAGTTTCACTATTTTGATGTCTACACATTGGGACACAAAGTTAAGACAGCAAGAGGCTTGGCACAGTTAAAGGGTCTGGAAGGTTTCTATTAGAAAATATCAAAAGGTTTTATTTCAGGGCATTTCTGAGAGAAGCAATGCCAATAGGAATTGTTGTTATGCTTGATGGGAGCTGAATTTGGACACCTGGTGTTTCCACTCTTTGATGTAGACTGTGCTTCTTCACTTTGCTACATTTTGTAGTCATGGGTATTGTTTGTTCACTGCTCTTGAATATCCAACTGCTCAGGTTTCCAGTTTTTGCTTCACAAATAGTTGCAGAAGTATATTTTTCTCCTCCTTCTGACTATTAGGCAAATGTAAAACTTTTTTGAAGTATGAACTGAAATTTCAGTTTGAATTTCATGCTGGAAATTCTCTCATCCACGTGCAGCTAAATGGAAAAGAAAGCCAGTATGAAGTGACTGATTTGACCAATCAGATAACTTTTCTTTTATAATAGTGCCTATTGAAGATATCCCCAAATATATGTTGACTAGCTCTGAAATGGTGGTGTGCCCAGTATTCACAGAAAGATTTATGTAAATGCTGTAGAAAAAATATTTATTGTGAATTACTTACGCAGCTTTGTTTACTATTGGAGTTCTTGATATTCAGCTAAAGGCTTGAATTTACCTTCTTACATATACATTGTGTGCATGTAAGTCCTACACAAGACACGCAGCGTCTGAGTCTCCAATACCATGACCTCTAGTCACTAATGCATGGATTCATTCCAATGTACCATACACAGTTAACTGAATGTCCTTGCTTAGGAATTTACTTGTGTTGCACTCCCCCTGTGGCTGATGGGCAGAGAACGCGCTTCCAGTGCAGCCTACCTAAGCACCGAGGTGTCATTCCCTGGTGACGCCTATCGATCACCATAGTGGGAGACTGGCAAAACTAAGCTCTCAGGTTGAGTACCTCTGGTAAAGACCGACACCTTGGTGGGATGAATTAAAGTTTTACACTGTTACAGTGTGAAACACTGCAGTTCTGATTAGTGAACATAACAAGGAAATGGAAGAGCAATGCTTTTGGTTTTACGCACATGTATAGGTACCAGATTTATGAACAGTTTTGATTCATTTTCAGACATCTTGAATAATGTTTCCACTCTTTGTGCACAGATACGAAGGTGCTATGGGATAATATTGTTTACAACCCAGTGACACAAACCCTAGCTTGGGAGCCAGCCTGTCCTGTGCTTGTCATGGTTAACCTATGCAGGTTAATGAAGTCTAACGACCACTGTGAAGATATACAAAACTCTTCAAAAAATTCTTCTGAGAAAGTAAGAACTATGCAGATTTATTCAAACTATGAGATTGAAGGCCAAAGGCATGTGAAGAACTAGACTTTGGAATAAGAGCAGTTGAAAATTCCTCTCTTCTCTGATACTCAAAACTATTCATAATCACAGTCTGTTCTTGTACACTAACCACATGATTTATTCAAAGAACTCATATTGACTGACTCACTATTAAGAAATAAAAAGTGGCGATGACTGTGAAGCTAGTAATGTTTCCTAAATTCTTTGGTGTAAATAGGGTCTGCTTTTCATTTATAGTAAAGGCATGACTCATCTGCCCAGACTTTGCTGTCTAAAAGATAGGTGCTCAATTCTGTGCTATTTGTCTCAGATTTCCTTTAAAGTAAGTAAATGAAACAGACATACCGAGAGGACAACTCTTCTCATCTGGAGATAGGCATACAAGAAAGGTCTCAAGATACCTCTTTCTCTTCACTGACTATGGCAAGAATCACTTGTGATGAGATCACATTTGGACAGTTAACATTTAGAGACCTAAAATGTGAGATAAAGCTAAATCTCTTTAAATCTTACTGGAGACTTAATGGTACCTTGGTAAGGCATGATTGTTTTTGAACTCTATTCAGATCTCTTTGAAGTGCCTTCCTCAAACTGGTCCAATGTCTTGAAATTGTGCGTGTTGAAATATCAGATTCCTCAGTCCTTCCAGCACTTATGTTCTAAAGTTGAAAGGAGTTTTCACTGCCCATATCTTGAACTGCTTAATACTTCAATCTGAAGTCTCATGATGCTGAATGCACTGAATTTATTAGGTTGGTTAGAATTCTGGCTTTCATCTTGAAAAGTAGATTTCAGGCTTTCCTGATTGTGGAGAAAAGCCAGTAAACTTGAGGTAACAACTGAAAAGGCAAATAAAATCAAATACAAATTCTTAATTTTTGAAACTTTATGAGTATTATTCTGGCAACATGATTGGGGGGGCTGAGTTAAGACTGCTGAATGCTTTTTTGATTAGGAACTCTTGGCCAAGTGTTTAGTAATTGTTCAGATTCCCCATCTTATGGGTTTCAGCAAAGCTTTGATCTTGCAAAACCAAATATTTTTAAGTTTATACGTGTGAGTGGTCCCTGTGGGATTCATCATCTGCTGACAACAAGCACAATTCATTGCTTGCAGGAAAGAAAAAGAAAAGAAAAAAAGAAACAAACAAACAAAAAAGAAAGAAGCCTAAAATGAGGTTTGGCTGGTAATGGCCATCTCTATTAGTCAGAGCACCATCTAAGATTAGTTTATTACAGATGATGAATGTTTTCATGGATAGTCCATTTCTTGTACTGTAACCCTGAAGAACATCTCTGCAGTGTTCTTGTACTGGAGACTACTGCAGAGATTCCTCACATAGTGCCAGCTCCGCCAGTAAATCCACACAATGCCGCACACTTTAATACCATGCACATGCACTGACTCGGGCTCAGAAGCTAGATAGCTCCTCTCTCATTAGGGTGGGACTTTCTCTGTCGACAGCAATGTTGTCTCCCTGTCTGAGTGGAGTCCTACTGAACTATCTTCTGTGACCTTATTGTAGACATACCCGAGGACAGCTATTATGTACTTCTCAAAAAAGTTACAGGAAAGAGGTGCTACTTTGGTCATGATGCCATGTGTTGTATGTAGGGCCCATTTGCTCAGTCACTTGAGCAACAGTGTTTATTTAAGTAAGATCACTTACATGGGTACTAATTGTTTATATGAGACAAGGGTTTTTTATGCTGGAGCCCTTGGCAGGTAAACAGCTGCTGAGAAAGCAACATTTTGTAGATCACTTAAGTTGATGTCTAAAATTCAGTCTATGTTTAAATCTTTTCTGGAACAGGGAAACAGCAAATAGAAAAAATTCTGAACTGAATGTGGAACAACACTTTTGGGTGTATGTTTGAATGTTCTGCTGAGTTGTTGATGAGGGGTAAATAAGGGACTGAAACAAGACAACTGTGTAATCAGAATTTTGCATATGACCCACCATAGAATCAATTAATTTAGCTCTAATCAGTCAGACTGACTATAAAAAATGCTACATTACAGATAAAAAGAAGCAAATTATTCAGTAATCCAAAGTAGCACTTGCTTCTATACTTACTATTTTATGTGATTAACTTCCTAGGATGTTTACAAAGTAAACAAACAGTTTTTTTCTAGAGCACAAGTCTCCTAAGAAGCAGCTGAGGGAACTGGGGTTGTTTAGTCTGGAGAAAAGGAGGCTGAGAGGAGACCTGATCGCCCTCTACAACTGCCTGTAAGGAGGGTGTAGTGAGGTGGGTGTTGGTCTCTTTTCCCAAGTAACAAGTGATAGGACAAGAGGAAATGGCCTCAAGTTGCACTGGGACAGGTTTAGATTGGACATTAAGAAAATTTTCTTCACTGAAAGGGTTGTCAGGAACAGGCTGCCCAGGGAAGTGGTCGAGTCCCCATCCATGGAGGTAGATGTGGTGCTTAGGGACATGGCTTAGTGGTGGGATGGCAGGGTTAGGTTAACGGTTGGACTTGATTGTGAATGTTTTTTCCAACCTAACTGATTCTATGAACATTTTGAGTAATTGATTTTGTGAAATTAATGAAACTAGCTAATGCTGACTGCTCTCTTTTCAAGCAGGTTAAATATTCTCGTGTGGACACTCACCCGAGACTTTGCATGAAGGTAAAGGGATTTCTTTGCAAAAAACCTATTAACTGCCCTCTTTCTGTCAGCTCTAAAAAAAGTATTGCTAATGTTCATTAGGATCAATATTTTGTTTCATAGCTCTGATGAATGGGAAGTAAGAATGGAGGAACTCTGAAAGATTAGGTTAAAAGGAGGTTCTTTAAAAGTGCAGCAGCAATGATAGGACACAGGTCAAATTGTGCCCCCTGTTTTCTCTGCTTAAGAAAAGCAAGGAAAAATGTTTTAGGTCAATGCAGACTCTGAAGCATGCACTAAACTTAATGTATAAAGTTTTCCATATTAAATATTTGATTAAAAAAATATTCAATGCACTACATTTACTGGAATACCTTTTTTTTTGTTCTAATTGAGAAAAGAATGCCACATAAGGTTAATATAGGCATATTATTGTTTTCTTTTAGATTACTTTTCAGTCAGTGGAACTACATGTTTCTGTAAAATAAGCATGTGTATAAATATCTGAAGAATTGGGGGACCTAATTTAAATCAAGGGTTGGAAGACACCATAGACCAGGAAAGCTGTGAATTCACCTTCTGAAACTTTTTGGAATGCGCTGATCATCTCTAGTTGAACCTATAGCCACCGATTGAAATTGAAAAATCAGTTTTCCTAACAGATTTCTCTGTTTTCAGTTTACAACCAAACAAGGCTCTTGGGTTAAATGTCCATTTTCTCATGGAGAATTTCCAGGTAAATATATATTTTTAAATACATAATATTAAATTGTGAAAAATATTTACATCAGTCACTAGATATGAGCCTTCTCCAGTAAGCAAGTGAGATGCGTTCACATCACTGTAGCTTGTCAGGTTGCTACTTCTATGCATCCCTAGTAGATCAAGTGTTTATTAGCACGAAAAGTAACTTGTGGGATTCAAAATAATTGCTTGCATATCATTTGATGGCGCTTAACTAATTAAAAAGACATTTATTTAATATATAATAATTTAGAATATAATATATGGTCCTTGTAGATCTAAAAGTAAGTCTTTTCTCTTAATATCAGTTTGGAAAATGAGAACTGCTGCATCTGCAGAACAAATACAAGTTTTCTTCACATCCCAAACCAAGGCACAGTTCTCAGTGCTTGTGTGCAACAGGACGCAAATGGCCTCATGTGAATCTGTTGGGATACACCATTCAGTCTCTGTGGTTTGTATACATTATTTCTTAAACATTGTAAGACTTTTAAATGTATCTAACTGCATTCATTTATTATTCCATTAATTGCTCTGCTTGAAAGCATTAAAAAACCCATGCATGTACATATTGGAACAATTACTGGAACATTTTTAAAGCATGTAGTTGTAATTCTGATCTCACACTGAAGCAAGAAATAAATAAGGATTCTGAAGCCAAATGAGTCACATCAAAGGAAGTGACTATTGAGTGGAACCTTAATATTCTTTTAACATAATTTTTGTGGTGTAGTGTTTCTATCATGTATACAGCAAATGTTAGTGTTAGTATTTCATATATGGGTCACTGATACAGCTGACCTGGCAAATCTCACATCATGAAATGTAAGACTTGGGGCATAAATCCATGATGATCCTGAGTCCCTCTAAATCTCACAGCTGCCAAAACAAACCCTACATGCAAAATAGTCAACTTTTCAGCCAAATTAGCTTTTTGAACTGGCTGCCTGTGTGACTACACAACTGCTTCTTCCACCAAAGCGGGGGAGAGAGGGAAAAGATTATGTGAGGGTGAGATTTCTGTTTCAGGCAGCAGCTTGTCATGAAATGGGAGCCTCATTCGACTTTTGCAACTGAGCCTGTATCATACATTTTCAGTGCAGCACTGTGGCTTGCCCTTGCCCTTCAACCCTGCCTACCAGAGTTACCTTGTTGGCCAGACCTGTGATCTGCTGAGAGGTACATCTGGAAAGTGGGGTCAAAGAGCAGAAGAGTGGCCATAGCATTCTTTTTCACATAGGAGAATATTAGCAGGACAAGTCCCAGGAGCTACTGGGGACCACCATGCTGAAAGGCATCCTGCTGGTTCACCAACCGGCTCCTCAGTAGTCTTACAACCATCCCTAAATGTGTACTCCTCCTGTCTGCCCCACTGACCAGGTATACGAGATGTCATATGATGGGTTTTGAGAAAGCTGAGAAATCCAGATGTTGTGATTTCGACTGTTACTCCTGACTGTGCCCATTGACTTCACTCTGCTGTGGGGGGATGTGTTTTAGAGGACACGAGCATGCTGTAGCTCCTACCTCTCCTCTTTTTAGGATATATTCCAGCTGTACTTCTTTCTTTGCCACTTTATGCAGGTTCATGCTGCAACTGGACTTTTTTCAGTACCTCTGATGCTTTCAGTGTGCAGGGTGCACATACCAGGGGGTAGCTGACAAGCAGGCAGCTATGAATAAGGACTTCTTAAACTCAAAGGGGTGGATACTGAAAGCTGAATTTATTTTCTGATGAATCAGTTTAGGTCTTTATTACATCTCTGGTGCTGAATGTAACAGAGCAGCTGTTAAAAACAGAGTTTCCCAACTCAGATTTGCTGCTGAAGCTGAGTGGAACATGCTAACTGCTCCTGCAGGAGACCCCAGAGCTGAATGAACATGGGGAAAGGCCTGGGAAAAAACAGCTATCCTAATCAACACAGACCACAGAGGGCATTGGTGGTGCTATCAAGAGTCAGTCCTAATGGGGCAAGGTATCTGGGGAAATGCTCTATTACCGGCTGAGATGGAGATCTATATGGTAGAAGAGTTGTCAAACACTGTGTTCAGTGAACACTTAGAGTGGCACTTCCCTTCAACTGGCTTATTTCACATGAAATCTGTGGAGTTTAGACTTTCTGGTTTTAAAGGTTCCCTGTGTGAACTGGTAAGTGAGAAGGGCAATGGTGGAGCACCAATAAATTACAGCTAGGTATTGAACTGTGGGTTTCATGAAGGGCACTGATGCATTTAAAAATGCTGTTTTCTTCCCTCTGATACAAAGCTGTTATGCCCTCTTGCTGCTGTGACAGGGTGGAAGCCCACATAAATTACATTCAGTTCCTGTCTCAACACCATGAGCAATATACACAGAGTTTTCATCAAGAGTTAGCTCTGTGTTCCCAGTGTTCATTCTCTACACAGTAATCCCTGTTCAGGCATGCCTGAAAAAGAACACATTCACCTAATTTGCCCCAAATCATCTTAGGAGTTTGCCACGCTAAAGAGAGCAGTGTAGGATTCATAGCTATTATTGGAGTAACTAACCTTATTTTGAGGACAAACCGTAAACATTCAAACGTTAAGTGTCAGAACAGTGATTTAGGACAATTTTACCCTAAGGCTGAACTTGTTCTTAGCATACAATGTGATGGCAAATCCAGAAGAACTGTAAGGAAAGGGTCATTCCTTCAACTCACGTACACCAGGGAAAAGAAGTGAAGATGCTCATTGGTAAAACATGGTGAGAGCAGCCGTGGTGGGGAGGGTGTCCTGCCTTATGATGCTTCATAAAATGCAGGAACATTAACCCTCTTCCTGTGCTGCCCAAATTGTGCTTGGCAAGACTATGCCAGCTGCTTATGGTCACTGAGATCTGGAGATACCTCTGAAAATAAATAACCTTCTGTAATGAATATGTAATTTATTAATTTTCTGACACAGTAGAACATGTAGCAAAACAAAACCATGTTTGTTTGGCAAACAAGCCAAAGAGCTGGAGAGACACAATACATTTTCATTGTTCCAGGGTATGAAAAATAATACTTTTCAATTTTTTTCTTTTCATTAGGGAGAGTCTGTATCAATTGGTCTGTCACGGGAAATGTGTGGGTCAACAATTTGCATTCAGGTATGTGTCTTGATTTTGCCAGGTGCTCTGTACAAAATAGAACAAATCATCAAAAAAGAAAAAAAAAAAAAAGAAATCCAGCAGGCACTCTCACTTCTTTCTCCTCCCAGCCAAATCTGATTACTGTGCGAACGGAGTTGGCAAAGAGCATTATTTATAACTTGATGTGCTGCCACCACCTCTTGTTGAGATGACGCTAATTAAGAGAGAAGTTGTTCTCCATGATCTTGCTCCTTTGTCAGTGGCAGATAAAGGGATATCATCAGGAAATTGCTAATCCTGTATTTATATGTTCCTTTGTAATAAAAAGTTCCAAGGTATCAAAAGATCCAAGGAAATTATAGATGAATTTTTCAAAAATTGACATTAGCTGGAAAAGGTTAGGCATAGAGCAAACACCACAGTCAGTGCATAGTTTGCTAGAATTAGCACTCCTGAAAGCAGCACTGAGGAAATTATTTCTGACATTTTTGCACACTATTTCTGACAATACATTTTCATTGTTCCAGGGTATGAAAAATAATACTTTTCAATTTTTTTCTTTTCATTAGGGAGAGTCTGTATCAATTGGTCTGTCACGGGAAATGTGTGGGTCAACAATTTGCATTCAGGTATGTGTCTTGATTTTGCCAGGTGCTCTGTACAAAATAGAACAAATCATCAAAAAAGAAAAAAAAAAAAAGAAATCCAGCAGGCACTCTCACTTCTTTCTCCTCCCAGCCAAATCTGATTACTGTGCGAATGGAGTTGGCAAAGAGCATTATTTATAACTTGATGTGCTGCCACCACCTCTTGTTGAGATGACGCTAATTAAGAGAGAAGTTGTTCTCCATGATCTTGCTCCTTTGTCAGTGGCAGATAAAGGGATATCATCAGGAAATTGCTAATCCTGTATTTATATGTTCCTTTGTAATAAAAAGTTCCAAGGTATCAAAAGATCCAAGGAAATTATAGATGAATTTTTCAAAAATTGACATTAGCTGGAAAAGGTTAGGCATAGAGCAAACACCACAGTCAGTGCATAGTTTGCTAGAATTAGCACTCCTGAAAGCAGCACTGAGGAAATTATTTCTGACATTTTTGCACACTATTTCTGTAGCTGAACTTTATTAAGACAACATTAATAGAAAATAAGCATGAAGCTGATGATAGGTTTATTCCACTCTGGAATTGATGTTCTCAGCAGACACGAGGACGAAGAGACTGACAGCCGGAGCCACGAGGCTCCGGCAGGTGCCCTGGAAGGCCCTTGTCAGCTTCACTTTGTGCCGCTAGGAAGGAAGGGACAAGATGAAAGTGAGACTGGCAAGAGCCTTCTAGGTAATGAGAGTTATTCTCCTTTCCCTAGTGAAAAATTAGATTTGGTAAAGTTGATGTTATCCTGCCTAAATAATTTATTTTGTAAATAAGACATTATCTGTCAGAATACAGTTCTCCCCCCTCCCTCCAAATTGGATTAGCTTTATCGTTTAGAAACCTAAAAGCGATTGCAACTCACTAAATATGCACCAGACCAGCAGTCTCCATATGCATTTATTTAAAAACAGATTTAAAAATGCAGTCACTTGAGTAAACTAATAAAGCAATCTCATTTTGGCAACACAAGCGTTTAGTAACAGTTCTGCTGAAAGAGGAATAAGCCTCAATTCTTTCTTTTAAAAGGGCTGGAGGACAGATGTAGATTATTCAGTTCCACTGCAGATCTGTGATATCCACTGTGGTAAGTATGAATGATAACAAAAGAAGTATTAGGTCTTGACTATATTGAAAAGAGCATCTCAGGTGAAGTGTGTTTTCATTGGGAAACTGAGGTGGGATTCACCTGACTGAACGTAGATGTCTGCATGTGAGCTAGATATGCTCGGTCACCTTTATAGATGATGGACTCATACACCTCAACTAGCTTTTAATTAGCTACTGCAAGGGCAGCTTGTGTGGCTGGCTGTTTTCTCTGCTTCCTGGGTGAATTTTCCATCCTGTGCCAAGTTCTGCGTGCCACACCTATATTTACCTCGCTGTCGGTACATGAGCTAACTAGTTAAAAACAGTCCCCGGCAAGTAGGTGCACAGTGCTGTCATTGCAGTGATTGCAGCACAGCCCTGCTGTTAATTCCCCATGTCTGCAAATGGGACCGTGGTACTTCCCGCCATGGCAGAAGTACAGTGAGGATATTGTTATGATTTGAGGTACACTCAGATGTGCTCATGGAGTCAGAACATTCCCAAATCTCCAAGCCCTGAAAGTAAGGCCTTGTCGAAGTCAGTGAGTTCAGAGTGAACTAAGGCCATAGGGTTTATGGTGAAGAGCATGGGAGTGGGTTGACAAGTTTAGAGCTAAGAAGTCTAAAAGGAGTCAAGCTGAGCATTGCCAAAAACACCTCCCCAAATCCGCCCAACCAACCAACCAACCTCCCCTCCCAGTTCATTGTAAACATAGTGATTCCTATGATGGATTTTCTCTGTTGTCTAAAAATACCCGTCAGTTAACTATAGCTTCAGATTTGGAAGAGTGATACTGAAAAGGAGAGGGCTTGAATTTGTAGTCTAAATGTAGTCCTCTGTGCAAGCGCTTGCATAATGTTAGTTCAGGTTTCTTCTCCACTTAAAAATTCATAACAAGCCCACTCAAGGTGAATCAATTAAATAGTCAGAGTGTTGTGATTCATGTAATCTGGATGCATTTCCCTTATTCATATTTTCCTTTTAACAAATGTGAAGGGTATGATGAAAGCATGTAAGATAACGAAAGGCTCCAGATATGGCATTCTGGGATTATCCAAAATGTCAAACGAAATGAGAAATAATCTTGTAATGGCATAGTGAAAGTAGTGAAAATATTTACTGCATGCATCTTTGTGAAATAAAAATTTACATTGTTAAGTATCACTGTTAAAGATACCAAGCAGTGTCAGTGTGTCCAAAAGACCCATGATGTTATTAACATATATATTTTACTCAAAACCAAGATTCCCATTCCATTCCATTGGAAATGGGAAAATGCCCCCCCCCCTTTTTTTTTTCATTTAATAACGTTGACTTAGAGACAAACCTTTGTGTTATTTTTAGATTTTGTTTTTTCCTTTGGCCACTTCTCTGGATTCTGTTTAATGTAGCCAAACATTTTGAGACATTATTTCACCTATTAAAAAAGAAACTTACCAATTCTGAATGAAACAATAACTCACATCAGTTAATTTGTGAATAAATATGTGAACCATAATGAAAACAAAATGGCAACCTACATTTGCACTTGTTTCTTCAGATTTTCATGGTCAGACATATGGTGATGGAAACCCAGCAAAGGCCATGATGCACAGGTATTCATTCAATTTAAAGCATCTTTGAGAGTTGGTAGAGTTGTTAATCCTGAAAACATATCATTGGCCTCTCTAAAGAACAGGAGCAATATTGGAGTGAGTTTTGTACTAGCCAGCCCGAATATCAGGTTCCTATCTCTCCTCTTTCCTTGTCCCCACTGAAGACCTCTCTTGCTCCTGTGCTTTCTCTCCTCTCGCTCTCTCTCTATTGCACCACAGTGCAGTCTGGCGTCAGAGGCATCTGCCTTGCTGCCAAAGAGAGAGGACAAAGGGAGACAAATAACCAGTGGAAGTGAGAAATTTGTAAGGTAACAAGACAACCTTCAAGAACCCTGGAACAATCTCAGATTTGCTGAGAATGACGTTCACGTTATTGCCACCTGCCCTCCTCTTTTTCCCTGATATTAACAGGCAGGGCCCCTTTCTGCTCTCACTCATTAGATGTGTCTACTCAGCTGTTCCAGTGCTTCTTTTCATTCTCACAGCCCTTTGCAAAACACCTATTCTTAGGTTGCAAAAAAATCAGTAACTAATGAAGCCCATGGATGTATGATTTGGTAGACCCTGAACTCTTAAAAAAGCTCTTTCTTTGAGGATACCCTTTCAGAGGCAACCTAGAATAGTGGGAGCAACCTAGAACTCCAGAGAGAGCAAAGATGCTCTGAGAAGCCCTTGTTCAAAGATGGAAAAAATACACAGCCTTGCAGAAGTTACGCAAGTCATGTGGTTGAGAAGGGGCTACCATCTTTGCTTTGAGGCAGTCTTTGGCTTTTCCCTTGTCAGAAGATACCATTCAGAATAAAGTATCTTGGTTTTGTTCGTTTGTTCATGAGTGCTGTTTGGACTGTGACAGTCAACTCCACAAGCTGTAGACAAATGGTTAGATTTGTTATTTAACTCCAACTACATATAAGTGCAATGAACTCTCTCACACTTCAGAGAAAAAAAGCCAATCTTCTTTCCTCTTCTGTTTTTCCCCTAGAATGAAGAGTGTGCATTCCTTGCATTGAATATAACAAGACATTTTCACGGTCCTTAGTATCTTCTCAACATCAAGCTGTTTTTTGGTGTAACTTGCAAATCTTGTCTAACTGGTCATCTCTCATGTTAGTAGTTTCTGCTAATTACTGTGAGATTATCCTTATGAGTGAAGAATTTAGCAAGTTAAGCCTATCCTAACATGTCCAAAAGAAGCTAGATTATGATTCTTCATTTCCCAATATTTCAAAACAAAAAAAGTCTTAGAACACTTAGAGAGTCAGGCTCACCTTTTCCTTCTAAATTGGTATTTTATATACAATATGCTGTAAATGAGTACTTTTGTAGTACCTTGTGTGTCTCTAGAACAAGTATTCCAGATTTACTTATTTGTAACCTTAATTTTTAAGCTGCAGTTTTTGGTTTAAGAAGCAAAAGTTTTTGAGAAATGAAGAATGGAGGAAGTTTTCTCAGCTTTGTTACATTATCCTTCTTTGCAATTTCCTTTGTTTTCTGATGCCGCTCTGATGATCTCACCGTGACAGACCATATTCCTTAAATACACCTAACAACTGCTTTCTGTGTTTGCATTTGTATTTTACTTTCTTATTTGTCTAAGGAGGTACATGTCTTTGGTTTGATAGCTATTTAAAACTGTCATGTGGAAATCCAGCCTAGAAGGAAACAGTTTAGTGGAAAGAATTGAAGGTTGGTTTTTTTTTCCATTATAACAGTATTTATACTCAATTGTTGTGAATAATATTACAACTGTACTGATTATCAAACATTTGGCCTTTATTTCAGTGAATACTCCTGTCAAACATCCTTACTTCCTGTTGTGTAACAAGGAAATAAAGTCAACGAAAAGATGATTAATAGAAAATCCTGAAACCATGTGGAATTGGTCATGTGGGATCAGGAATATGGGTGGGGAGTTAGGGTCTGGAATGAGAAGCTGATCAATAAAAAAATATTTTCCATCTGAATGTGGTTTTTTTTTTGTTTCAAGACTTTCAAAGAGCAATTTACAGGAGACTAATATGGTGTAGAAGACATATCTGCTGTGTTGAAACACAAGGTTTTTGAGGTACCCTGAAGAGGACAAAATCTGCTTGGCTCCTTTGATATCAAAGCTTCATTGTGTAGACTGCACATCTATTTGATATATTCTTATTCCAAGCAGTGCTACAGCTCCAAAAGCAGAGGCGGCAAGGCAGCTTTCCTAAAGCATTTAGTTACTTGCTTTGGCTGTGAAACAGAAGCACTGATCTATTCAGGCATCTGCTTTTCCTTTAATACCCTCCAGACTGCAGCCAGAAACAAGACATTCAGCCGTTCAGCTGAGAAAGCATCATAACATTACTCTCTTTACCTTCCTCCAGTGGAAAAGTCTTTTCTGTAGCAAAGGTTGACTTGTACAGTGTGCTTTTTATTGCAGAAAAGTCTTAAGATCAACTTTTTGAATATGTCCTCAGACTGAAAATGAATATACAGGTGTGGCAGGATCTGAAAACCTAAGTGTAGTTAAGACAAAACACAGCCTTCAAGTTCATATGAGGTCCTGAAGCAGCTGTACTGCTAAGACAAAACACAGCCTTCAATGACAAGTTCATATGAGGTCCTGAAGCAGCTGTACTGAAGCTGGATGCTTTCAATGATAAGACCCTGTTTCAGCTGCACAGATGCTAAACGTCTTGCAGTTTGTCTTCTCTCGTTGGCTGCAGTGATGGAAATACCAAAAAGAATGTGACCAGCCGTGGTCCTGATCAGTTGATGCTGTTTTACAGGAAAACTTGAATAGTGAACATAGAAGACATGCTGCTTAAATTAACTGTCTGAAAACAAAGCGCTTATTCCAAGGTAGTGGTCTAGGCTCCCACAATGGCCACTGCAGAGAGACAGGTACTTCCCAAGCATATTTCATTCTGCTTGGATACTTCTTTTAGAGGGAGCCTAGACATCTTAGCCTAAATGCTTACCATTACATACCTGCTTACGGCAAGGTTTGCAAATACTCCCTAAGTAGTATTTCCATACTTTGGCTCAGGTCTGCCTGTTTGCATTTGTGTAGTGAGAAACTTGCTGGTAGCTTTTCTGATTGACTCCCAAGCTGATCTTTAAGAGTTCTGTTTCTAATACACTACTTCAGGTAAATATTTTTTCTTCTGATTACAAAATTGGTGCTCCCCTAAAGCCGACTCTTCCCGCTCTCTCAAATAGTGACTGGACCACCCTATACCTGTAATGCTCTAGAGGGAGTTCCATGCAGGTGGTGCCTTTAGAGAAGTTAGAGTTCTGCATTACTAAGCTACCAGACACTACTGCCTTTGTGACATTACAGCCACAAAAATAAAGTGTGAGGTTTTTTTTTCTTTTTCACAAGGCATTTTAAACAATGGTAAGCCGATCCTGAAAGAAGAAGGTATGAGAATCTTTCCCAAGTCTAAAAGTATTCTTTTCACTCTGCTGACCACTGAAATGTTTTCTTTTTCTCACCCGAACTATGCAATAGTTTTGCAATATTGACCAATGCATAAGTAAACGTGCTGTAATAACGGTCAAATGCAAAAATCCCCTATGCGATTGCCTATAGACTTGGCTAATACTGTAGAGTCTCCATTCTTTTGTTGAAGGAAATTCCCCTCTTGCTTATTGTGAGCCCAGTCCAATCACCCTATTTTGAGACAGCCCACAGTTATTTGGTTTTCATTTCGTATGTGCATTCTTACTATCATCACAGAGCATCAATGTCCCAGTTCTGAGATATTAATATATAACAGAATATCATTGAGGTATAGCAAAAGTACTGATATGGGCTTTGTAGTAATCTCTTCAAAAGACTTTCAGCTGTGCATAGTGCATTGCACAAATATGAAACTAACATTTAAAGTTACCACATAAATTAAAGCAGTTTTCCTCCACTTATTTTGGAACTTATTTTCACTTGCCACACCCATGCTGGGTCTGGTGTGGGAAACCAGGCTGCTGCTGCTGCTGCAGTATTTCAGATGTCTTTATTTGCAGTAATGGATACATTTCCTTGTGTCATGAATGGAGTGAGAGGGAGGCAAAAAATATAGTTTAGTGATGTAAAACAGCGAGTTAACAAAGTTCAGTAGTAAATGCGACAATAGTTCACAAGTTGCAATGGCAAGGTTCACACTGGTTATTTACTGCACAGAGGACACGGTCAGACAAAACTGCCAGGGAGACCCTCCTGCTGAGTCATGAGGTTCTGAAAAGATCCCCTTGCTTTCTAAACTCCTTCCTCAGAGGGGAGTCTAGGTGCGGCTGGATCCAATCCTGGTCCCAGACTTGGTCAATGGTTTATGTCTAAAGGATTATATGTGTGCAATAAATCCTTTATATCACTTAGCTAAGGTTTCAAAGTTTAGCATGCGGTTAGCCACTTACTGAGGATCCATTGTGGTAAGGAATCTCTCAACCTCGAGGAGTAACCTTGAGAGGCGTCCCTGCTCAAGGGGAGATCCTGGCGTGCAGCCCGCTGCCGTGCAGGAGAGCTCCAAGGGCTCTTGGGCTGCTCTGTATTGGTGGGGGTCGGATGATTGGCTCATCGTCATATCTGCATACGGACCATGGATTTTAGTTCCTTCTCTGTGCTTAGGTGGGCGCATTGCACAATAGCCCTTGGTTATTGTGTTGTTATCTGTCTCCCCCACATCCACTGGGTGCATCCTTCACAACCAGACACATCTATCAGGATCACTGAAGTGGTTATCACTTCAGCAGAGTTACGGGAAGAGGTTGGGGTCGCGGAGGGTGGTGGTGGTGAGCACACCGCCATACCTTGATAGCAAGTTATACTTGGGTGGCATGCTCGAATTGCTGCATCTTGAGGAGTAGCTGTGTATCCATTAAGCCATAATAACAGCTGCAGCAGATCTAACCCAGTGCTCTGGAGGCTGTGTGCCTGACCCACCTCTATTCTGGACTTCAGATAAACTACTTCAGAGCAATAAATGGGAAGAGAAATGATGAGTGGTTTTGCAGGGTTAGTTTACTGCTGATTTCACTCCCTGAACCGCAAAATCAAGCATATGTGAGCCAGCAGAAGGGAAGCCGTCCAGCTATAGGGGGGTAGAAACAGTGCTGCTCCTGTTAGTTCCTCAGATAGCAGGTTGACTGAACTGTAATGTAGCACTGCATCCTGATCATGTACCTGTGCTTAGCAAATGGAAGAAAATGTATTTTCTTCAATTTACTGTGAAAAGTTGCAATGAGCAAATTCCCCTTGCTCATATCCTGTAACAGCAGGCCTTAAAAAATGGTGAATTTATCTTACATCTCATATCCCCTGTAATGTTTTATTGTACACAGAAATATCTTTCCTGGATTAAGAAAACTATTTATCTCTCTTATCCAGAAAGCCCTTTAGTGCAAACATGTAATGCTGCTGCGTTTAGTGCAGTACTGGAACAAGTCCAGTAGCAATGGTGGGAGCTACTACTTCCATGCCTCTTCTGATTTTTTTGACACTCCAAGCCATTGTCAGTATCACTGGCTCACATTTTGCAGGAATAGGCCCTTTTATGTGGCACTAAGTGCCATTTTTAAAAAAAAAAAACCTTTAACTAAATGAGCAAGGGTCAGTTCTTGTACTGGGTTCACAAGAACTCTAGAAATTATGATTTCTTAGGAACCATCAGTGCCAAGACAGATCTCATCTACTCTCTATCTTACACTGGCCTAAATATCTCCTTAATATATAGCTGATAAAGGAAAAACAGGACAGCTTATCTACTGAAAAGCAGGATGATCATTTCTCTAGAGCGCATCTCTCAATGGGTGCAATTTTAAAAATATATTTCCTGCCATTGACTACATGCTGACTAATGAAGCCTATACCATCCTGTTTTAAAGCTGTTTAAGTTCCTATCTAACTTCTAAAGGTCCAATTTTCAAAATCAGCTTGGGATGGGATCATATTCCACATTGCTGTCTCCACATGAGTTCTGTAAGGTTTTGGACCTTTTCATATCACAGCCAGTACACTCAAAAAACTCTTGCCTTTGAGCCAATAGCCACTATTCTCATATATTTCACAGCTTGTAGTACATGCTCACCCACTGCAGAGGTTTCCAGGCTTTGCTCTCATAGGTTATATGTGTTCTGAAGCTGGGTTTGTGCTTGGCCAACCGTTTTTGCATGGGAGGTTCTCTGGTGGGATGTGTATGGAAGAAGAAAGCATGAAAGGCAAAAGAAGGACCAGAGATAGGATGACTGGATAAAAGATGTGGAGAATGCATTTTGAGCCATCTACGGGCACAGGTAGGGAGAAGCACTCAGCCGGAAATGGCGTATAAGAAGCCTGCAGAAGGAAGCCCAGAAAGGGTGAAGGATGAGGTGGACGTGCAGAGGTGGAGGCAGGGATGACTGGAGGTGGGGCAGAAGAGATGGAGTGGAGGGGACAGAGAGCGTGAGGCAGGAGAGGGAAGGGGGAGGTCAAGCCAGCCAGCCCAGCTGTGATTCATATTGTTGGCTCAGAATCTCCAGGGAAAATGGGAATGTGAGTGGAGAGGAACCAGGCATGTACTGCTCTGCATCCAGTGAATACATTTGCCCTACCTGGTTGCTTCTCACTTTCATCCTGATCTACACTATCTTGTCCCCACCTTCATGGAGCATAACGTCATGGTGAGTGGGAGGCAAACAGACCCAGAACCTCCTTGTCTGACAGGGAGTCCTCTTCACTGTGCTTCTTCCCAGTTTGTTTGTTGGGTCCTCAGTAATGCTTCTCAAGCCTCAGCTTCTAAACGCAGAGCATGAGTTAGAAGTGGTATGGAGACAGCCTGTCATATTTTTTTTGTTCTTCAATAATAACAGTCCTAACAGTGGGGAGTGAAAGCAAGGTGTGATTCAAGTGAGCGGAGAACCACTGAGTTACACAACAGTCATATATGTTTAATAGTCCCTTCATGGCTATTTTCCACATTAAAAGTACTGGCACTTGACAGAGCTGTTTCTTTCTTTTTTTTTTTTTTTTTTCATGACTGTCAGTTTCCCTTTATTTTTAGAAGTTTCACTTTCTCTAGTTACTTAATATTGTCATGAATCTCTTCCTCTCTTGCAGTGTTGGACTTCCGTGATAGTCAGCTTCTACTCCGGTGGCTCTTCCTCTTCTGCTCTTGATTTACATTCTTGTGAAATCTGGAATCTCTTCCTACATCTGTAGTTTCTACTAATTGATTTTTTATCTGCAAAACCCTGGCCAGCTGACTGCCTTCAGGTTGGGCTGTTGCCAGCTCACCCTAGAAGGCATGGTTCTCTGTATGTCTGCAGATACCAATATCATAATAACCCTAAAAAGTTTGGCTTGTTCCATTGATGTGTCCTTTTATCTACCCAGTTTCTTATCCGTGCCCTACCCAGGTTACACTGATAAACCTTACAACTGTGAGTGTCTGAATATCACAGAATATTTCTAGACCATGCAAGCTTTTTCTGCCTGTGCCCTAAGGTGGCTGTGTATCTGAGTCATAGAAACATAGAATCATAGAATGCTTTGTGTTGGAAGGAATCTTTAGAGGTCATCTAGCCCAACCCCCCTGCAGGGAGCAGGGACACCGCTAACTAGATCAGGTTGCTCAGAGCCCTGTCCCACCTCACCTTGAATGTTTCCAGGGATGGGGCCTCCACTACCTCTCTGTGCAACCCATTTCAGTGTTTCACCACCCTTTTGTAAAGAATTTTGTCCTTATATCTAGTCTAAATCTGTTTTAGATTAAAAACATTACCCCTGTCCTGTCACAGCTGGCCCTACTAAAAATATTTTCCCCATCTTTCCTATAGGCCCCCTTTAGGTACTGAAAGGCCGCACTCAGGTCTCCCCGCAGCCTTCTTTTCTCCAGGCTGAACAACCCCAACTCTCTCTGCCTGTCCTCATAGGAGAGGTGCTCCAGCCCTCGGATCATTTTTGTAGCCCTCCTCTGGACCCACTCCAACAGGTCCATGTCCTTCTTGTGCTGAGGGCTCCAGAGCTGGAC
>NW_009259596.1:4958211-4978433 GCF_000687185.1 Egretta garzetta
ATTGACCACTACCCTCTGGACGCGACCATCCAGCCAGTTCCTTATCCACCGAACAGTCCACCCATCAAATCCATAGCTCTCCAATTTAGAGAGAAGGATCTTGTGGGTGACCGTGTCAAAGGCTTTGCAGAAGTCCAGATAGATGACGTCCATTGGTTTTCCTTTGTCCACTGTTGTTGTCACACCATCATAGAAAGTCACTAGGTTCGTCAGGCAGGCCCTTGGTGAAGCCATGCTGGCTATCTTGAATTATCTCCCTGGCTTCCATGTGCCTTAGCATAGCTTCTAGGAGGATCTGTTCCATGATCTTCCCAGGCACAGAGGTGAGGCTGACAGGTCGGTAGTTCCCGGGGTCTTCCTTTCTACTCTTTTTGAAAATGGGCACAATGTTTCCCTTCTTCCAATCACCAGGGACTTCACCTGACTGCCATGACTTTTCAAATATCATGGAGAGTGGCTTGGCAACTACATCAGCCAATTCCCTCAGGACTCTGGAGGAGTCCTGGAGGTCAACTGCAGTTGTGTGGGAATATGCCTAAACTAGTAAGATTTACTGAAACTCAGGGTAGATCATTTTGACCACAGCACTAATGTGGTTTCCAGATTGCGGATAACTTGCTCTGGCTGAGTCAGAACAGAGACAGCAATCTGGTATCTGTTCTCACCTTGCTATCAAAACAAAACTTCAGCCTTTTTTTCTGGATCTATGTTCTGTAGTGCTATTTGAGCTGTGTTTCCCAAATTTGCTCTTTCTATCTTGGCTTATTTAAGGCATGAGATTGAGCTGAGCCAAATGAGCTGCCTCATTTGGTGTCCCTTCCTTCAGAGACTGTGTTTTGGTTTTTTTTTATGATTCAAGCTGAAGCATCCTTCCTACATTCCTTTAAGTTTCTGTGGGTTAATGAGCAGAAAACCATCATCAATATCTAGCCTGACTCAAATCCTTTGGCCTGTTTTCAGGCAGCTGACTTCTGTGGTGTTTTGTGACCCTCAAGTTTCTTTCTAGAGGCACATTTCTAGCTCTTTAAGAGAGTGCTACAGATCACCTTTATTTCTAAGCTCCAAGGTGATCAGACTTCATCTGCTTCTACCGCCAGGAGAATAATCCCCAAATAGCTAATTGTTGCTATCCAGCTCACCAGACATCATCCCCACTTCCAAAAAGTAGTGCAACAGGGCTTCCCAGTCTGTCAGTAAAAACTGCAGTCAAATCCTAACAACACTTTTTTTCTGCTTGTCTTTATGTCCTTCAACTCTTGCTGCAAAACCTTCAGATGCTGTCTTATTGCATTGTTTTTAAATTTTGTTTGTTAATTTTCATTCTTGGGAGCTGCTCCACTGCAGATCCATCTTGCCTCCAGATGAAAATGAGCTCACAGGTTCTTGAATTTGATACCCTAGGGGGGATGTTGGCCTTTGTGGCATGCCCAAAGTCCAAAAAAGTTTGGGGCAAATCAAGAACCTATGCCTTCACAGCTGAAGCATGTGTCAATTCCTTGCTGATGAGCAATCTCCTGACTTCTGTGAGCAGAGCTCTTGGGGTTCAGAGTGAGAGCTTTTTTCCCCTGCCTTTATCTAGTCCAGAAATGGCTTTGGAAATATGTTCTTGCATGAATGAAATTATTAATGAGTTTATCTCTTTCTCTTTTGTCCTCCTATTTTTCCTTGTGTCCCATGGGGTGGAATGCCTCTGAGGATGCAGTGCTTTTAATCCCAGCCAGCTGGAACTAACTTAAAGGAATACTTTGGAGAGACAAACACCAACAGGATGCTGAGGTAAATGTGTTCCAGTTGCTACAAAATTCTTATCAGGCATTTAAAAGTGATACAGGACCAACTTTCAGGAAACTGGGTCTGAATGGGCATTGTGAAATGACCCTCGGCATTTGGGGGATACAAAACTCTCCAATATTCTGTTATTTTCTTTGTCTAATAAATACTTTGTAGTCCCTAGGGTGAAACTTTATTGTTCCAGTTTACTTCAGGGTTTTGATCATCCACATTACATACATATGAGTTCAACCCAGGGCTTTCCTTTGGAGCAAACCAACTTTTCCCATCTAAGACAAAGCATGGGCACAGCTTAGGCTCCGGGGTATTTTCCTTCCCTTTGGGGGATGTGGATATAGCCAGGCTGCTCTTGAAAGAGTCTGGGAAAAGTATATATATATATATATATATAACCTAGTCTGTACAAGTGGATATTGCAAACTAAGATTTACTCCATGGAAAAGATCACAAAGATAATGTAAATGTACTTGTGAGGGCTGTTTATCACTTGTCATTATTTGCTTGGTGCAGAGACATTGGGTATCATGGGAAAATAGCTGTACAAAAATTGCTGCTGTTGTGTCGCTAACTGGGATGGAATAGGACTCTGATTCCTGAATGGCTGCTCTCCTGGACTCCAGCTTAGCAATGCTCTTTCATCATTACAAGAGGAAAGTAATGACTGTGTTTGAAGAACGTAAGCCACCATCTATGTTTCTGGTATTTTGTAAGACTCAAGCACTACAGGCTAATTTGGTTTAGATTCTCTCAAGGTTTCATTCTCTTTCTCCATTAAATACTCCAACATTTTGGTTCCAGCTGACAGAAATGAAGAACCATTGCATCAGGTCTTTCCTGGAGATAGGTTTGTGTAAGACTCAGCATACAGGGTAGCAGTGTTCCCTTATCTATATCTTAAGGTCTGTAAAGAAACTGCTTTTAAATGTAATGCTTAATTTTATGGAATTCTGAAAAACTCCAGCAAAGTGGGAGGGGCACTTAAAGAATGTTCATTGTAATATAGTTCACAACCACAATTCCCATCCCATGTCTAGTCTGACGGCTGTGAATTTTTGTGAAGGGCGTGTGTGCATTCAGGTGTGTGAAGAGTGAGACAAAGGGAGACAAAATATGAAGTTCATCATGAGAAACTTTCTCTTGTGCATTATCTGCCCTGTGAACCACAGCAACAATCGCTGTGCCCGCCAGAAACATTGTTCGCTGCTCACTTAGTATTGTCGTGAAGAAAACAGACTTCGTCACGGCCAAGGAAAGTACACCTCTGATCTGTAAGTCATCTCTAGTAATTAGTAGTAAATCCCAGTCAAATATGGATTCCATTTGTCTTTTCTGCTATTCTTTGCTTGGCAGTATATGCACACTACTGAGTTTCATTTCCCAGAAGCACAAAAGCTCTTAATTTTCCTGTGAAGTCCAGTGATCCACTTCCAGGTAAATGGAAAGCAAGTTTTTAGACTATGAGACATAGAGAACAGCTTTTGAAATGTGGGTAATTATAGGTTTTATCCAGAAAGTACAAATGTTATATATGGTACAGAAGCATGAGAAATCAATGTGTTTTCCTCACTAGGCAAATCTTGACGGGCTCTGGATCAGGCATTACGAGCTTCCATGCTTTTGCTGTCATTCTTGCTAGTTCCCCTAAAGGCTTGACTTCAGGTGCCCGTCAATGTAAGTCAGAGCAGGATGCAGTCCTGATATTTTGTGGGGGTAGCTACTTTTTCACAGTTGCCGGGACTGTGTCCTGTGACAAAGATGCTCCTGCTTCAACCATGTTGTATCATATGATGAGACAAGCCCCTTCCCTTTATGCCATCTCCAAATCAAGTCCATCCTGGGGGAGGATTGCGGCGCTGGAGCCACAGGCACACATTCCCTTTTTGCCACACAACACTGCATTTTCTCTCCTGTCCTTGAAGCCCAGCTGGTTGGCATCTAGGAAACTGGGGCTGAGGAGCCAGAAGAAGTAAAAAGTGTTGTCTGTGAGATGTAGGGAATCACAGACAGAGGTAGGAAAAGTTAAATCTTTTCTCCTGTAAATCCCATCCTTCCTTACCTGTTGCAGAGCACTCCAAAAACAGTCTTGGTGAGTTAGCCAGGATTTCTGTGAGCAGTCAGCAGAGTTTATCTGCACCACTACATTTTTCACATTTCTATCCAGTCACCTGAGGCTTCCCTGACTTTGTATAAGGACATATGAGAGTTTGTACTGAGTCAAATCAAAGGTTCATCTAGTTTGTACTCTGTCTTCAACAGGTACATCTGCAGATAGCCAGGACAGGCATATGGTGACGTTCCCCAACCTCAATGCCCCATGTCTGATGAATGGGGGGGGCGTTTGTGTTTAATATTTCTGGAAGGATTTTTCTTATAGGAATTTGCCTAAGACCTTTTTTGAATTCATACAAACTTCTCAAATTTTCTATTTCTTGTGGCAAGGGACTCCACAATTTAAGCAGGTGATGTGTGAAGTATCTGTCTTTGCTTTAAACCTGTCACCAGCCACTATGCCATTCACGTAGCTTTAGCTGTCCTCTAGCTCATGTCGTAAGGGAAAATGAACAGTTTCTCTGTATTTATTTTCTCACACTCCATATGCTTTATCGACCTCTATGTTATCCCCTCCTGATCTTTTTGTAATTTGTCATATTCAGCTTGAATACCTTAGGATCATTGGCAAATGCTTTATATCAGTACCTAGGTAATTTACGACCACGTTGAACAGTTGAGAAATCAACACGTGCTCCCTCTACAGCAGTAAAAATTTACATCAATATTTCTTCTTAAATTGCTGGATACCTTTTCCATGCCCTCTATCTCATCCTCAGTTTTTTTATCACTAGAAGACACCACTGTTTTCAGATAGATTGCTTAATAGCACAGCTGGGGCCAAAAATGAAAACTGCGGAATGGAATTGCACTGACTTGCAATTAGCCATGGAGTGCTCCAAAGGGAAGTGCTCTGCAGTGAATAATATGTCTCTCTGTAGTTGTTTCTTAATTTATGGAAAGTACTGTTTGCTTTGGATTAGTCACTCTTCACCTTCTCAGCTGTGATTTTTATCAAGCGTTTCTTAACAGCTGCGTAGGTTTAGCATTTATTTGACTAATTGTGAAAAACTGAACACAGCATTCAAACTGTAATGGCTGGTAAGGAACAAATAGAGTACCTGTTGGGCCTAGGCTCAAGTCTTGCTGCATTTGGGAGTCTGATGGGCAATTTCAACCTGTGTTGAAATGTACTTCCACAATTGCATTGTTCCTCTGAAACTGCATAGCAGAATTGTCCATGCAGTATCCAGGACACTTAGTTATCTGCTTGTTAGTTTGTTCATTTGTTTGTTTATTGATTCCTTGAGATTTGTCAGACTCTTCGATATTTGAGACAGAACATTTGGAGAACTCTCTGGACACCATTGCTCTATGTGTTTTCAAGGCCCAGTGGGGCTCCTTAGCAGCAACTCAGACTCTCCTTCCTCTTAAAGGTGACACAGAGAAGAAGAAACAGAGGCCTTCCCTCTCTTGGTGCACTTGAATACTGAAGGTTACGGTATGATGGTTTGGAAGTTAGCTTATCCAGTAGCTTATTCAGTAGGATGTGAAGCCAAGAGATTGCTAACCCCATGTGTGTCTGAACTCTGGTATTGACTTTTTGTACTGCCCCATCTCCAGAATTTGAGAATTGCACAAACCACCTTCTGGGTCTGACAGAAAATGGGAGGGGGAAGAGGGACTCCCATCTACCTGTGCAATAATAAATGCAAAGTAGGGGCTTGGGGTACAGTGAGGAGAGCAAAACAAGGCTGGAAACTCCCTCTGGGGACTGATAAGACTGAACCTCAATGCAAACTTGTTATGACCAACACCCCAGCATTGACGTGTCCCTGAGCTGCCTTAGCCTGGCATCTCAGCAGCTCATGGGAAGGAACAGGAGTCTCTCGGTCAGAGCCCAAGAGCTGGCCACTGTATATATGGCTGTGCTGTGGGGCCTGTAAAGGCAGGACTGCAGCTTTGGTGGGAATGACCTTTAGGCGGGTGGGGACTGCAACGTTTTTGCTGAGCATGCTGAAAATAGACTGCAAAACCTGGGGCCTTGGCCAGCTTGCATACTGGGAGAACCTACCATGTGCCAGAAAAACATCTCTGAAGCATTTATTTGGAAAAGGGGATAGATAATAGGTACATGAAATGCTCTACATTCCTGTTCTAACATGCATTTAATAAAGCAAACACATGCATATGCAATGTCGATTAACACATGAGGTACAGGGAGCAGGCCCAGGTGAGGCTCTTCATTTTGACTGAGGTGGAGGGATTACTCTGGAGGTGACTTCTCTGCTGCTCCACTGGAAAAGAAATACAGGTTCATAAAAGCAAACAAAAACTGATTACAGATCAAACAGTTATACTGCGGTGCTTCATGACATTTTTTACTGGGAATGATTTTCCTCATGAAAAGCAGCAGTGGCTTTGCCATGGTGGCTGCAGGGCTTGGCTCCACTATCCATAGATGTGGCTCCTCTGGTTTCCCCAGAGTTACTCCACATATAGCTTTCAGAGGAAAAATGGGCATATGGTGGTGAATCATCACACAACTTTTTGCAAAGTTGAAATCCACAGTTCCCTAATATTCTTCTGTCAAGCCAGCTAAGTAATTTTTCAGATCCCTTTTGTTTCTCATCTCTCTTCAGACACCCATTTCCTACCCACTTCTATCTACTATAGATCACCTTCAGGATTTTCCTTTTCATGGTGCTTCTGTTTCAGCTCCAGGGTTCCCAAAACATTCTTCCAATCTAAACATGAAACTACAGCCAGAACAGCAAGTACTGCCATTTTTACCTCACGGCTTTTTTAACTCTGAATTTTTGACTAACTTTACTTTACTTTATTAATATAGCAATATCAGACCCTGCGGGAGGTTCTTCCACTTCGCAAAGACAAGAATTGGGGAAGCAAATGCAAGTTTGCAAATGCTTTTCATTTTTCCTATAAAAATCTCAATTCCACTTAAATGCAAGGGCAACAGAAGGATAAGAACGCTAAAATGATATATAAAAGAGAGGAACGTGCAACCTGTGACTAATGCAATACCTTTTGAAACAAAATACAACAGATATTTCTGCTGTCAAATTATCCCTTCCTATGAGGTAACAACTGAGGTATTAATTGCAGAGCCAAGCTTTCAGGGACCACACATGCACACACTAAGAGGTAATTTCTAAAGAGGGGAAATTGCTTGATTGTGAATCCTGACTTCGAAAGTGACTTGGCTTTACTGCCTTGGTTTTCCTGATTACAAAGGTATTAGTTTCTATTAATACTTCTCCCGGTATTGCACAAAAAAATATAATCTCCCGGTCTCTTCATGATGTCCTTGGGAACAGCCATGCAGACCAAAGATTGACTTTCACCTCTGCACCCCCTCCAGCTTTTCTCTTCTCTTAGCTTCCATTGGAAAAAAAGAAGGCCATAAACATAATATTGTTTTATTGCATTGTGATGACACACTCTTTTTCCTACTTTATTTTGCCAGAGATATTCAAATGTTTATTTTGCTTTACATGTTCCTTGTGGTGAGAAACTGGCTTCAGAAGTAGTTTCTGCATTTTCTTCTTATCAGCTACCTATTTTACTTTAGTAATTTGTTATGCATTTTACTTGAGTCATTGGCATCCTCCAACTGTTTATGTTGAAAGACACAATTTGTCATTGGGTAGGAAGAGGGACATAGTATCAGTGTTTGTCTTTCAGGTGAATTTTGATTTATTTGAAGTTTCCTTTCAGAATTGCTTCACTATCAGGCAGGAATCTAAAAGCTGAAATCAGTCATCTTTTCTTATGTCTTTCATTATCTCTTTCCTCATTTTTTTTTTTCTAGGCCTCCCTGAAAATTGTTCCAGTCCTTAAACTGTGTTAACTTCAGGTTGGATTCATGGACTGATTTTTAACCAGAGCTTCACCACCAATAACAACCATCTCAATGCAAATTATCATTCCAGAATTTGATTTTTAGCTTCAGCTGATTGTGTAAGAGGGTGATTTGGGGTGATTCCAGGTGCTCTTTCAAGCAGACACTATGAGCAAGAAAATTACGCCAGAGATTTCAGAGGGAGAATTCATACACATGATGCCTGTGCCATGGTGGCTGTGCCACCACAGGGCACAGCCTGTTGGTGTGTCCAGGTAATTATGTCACTGCCTTGGCTCCAATGGCTGCATGCTATGTTGGGGAGCTGAGCCTTGACATGGAAATGACATTAACCAAGGTTATAATCTGACACACAACCTGTTACACAACTCCTTATCCTTGGCCACTTTCCAGTTACAACACAGCTTCTTTTCATTTTCAGAGGGGGGTAACTCAGGGAAAGTAACCCAGCTAACTTTAAAGGCACAACCTGTCCCCGGTTTCCTATAAGGAAACTAGGCAAATATAGTATAGACTGTAATCTGTGTAAGTTTGTTCAAAGTTGGGAATTTCCACTTGACAAGCACTTCTGAAAACTGGTGCAATAATCAGGAATGATGAGTCCTGCGAAGAATAACAACAGGAACAACAGTTTCCAGTAAGGCTGTCGTGATGAGACCAAGTCAGCCAGTGCTGGGAACCCCTGACAGAATCAGAGAGCAACACGGTGTAACAAAAGGAGAAACTACTGCAATAGAGCAAATGCCATTATTGTCAATCATCTTTCATGTGGGTGTGTGAGGAAGTCTGACTTCCTCTTCTCTGCTGGTTATGGGTTAGTTTGGATGAGAAAACCCCTTGGAATTTGCATAGATAACACCGAGCAGACTTTGGCCTTTGCGGACTGGGGTCTTTCTGTGCTCCTTGAGGGACTGCGCTGCTCAGGCTGTGCTTATCTGAATGGTCTTAACTGGTTTGTTGTAGAACTGAAAAAAAACCCACTGCACCTAAGGAAGGCACAGACCAGTTGGGAAAGTCTAACTTACTGGTTTTTTTTCCGTGCTAACTAATCCTGTTCTCAGCCAGTTAGCTGCTACTCAAATTCCAAGGTTAATGAAATAAAATTAAAAGCCATGAAAACCCTCTATGGATTTTGTTTTTCTTAATAATATCTCATGAAGGGAGCAAGATAAGGAACCTCCAGAGGAGGTCAAGAATATAGTATCCCAACTCCCTGGATATTTGGGACATCTGGAAGAAGAGGAGGAGGCTTTAAATGTAGCACCATCTAGATTGTATCTTGCTGTTGGAAACTCACCCTTCCAGTAGGCTGCTTTCTGCAGGAGATAGGCGGAAGGCTTTGCAGTGGCTGGACTGCTGGTTACCCACTCACATTTTACGCTGTTGGGATTCTGAATTGGAGATTTGGGGTTTGCCAGTGGATCAATAACATGGAATTGCTGCTCTTAAGCTGCAGTCGGAAGATACTGTAATAGGTTTTGTTTTTTTTTTCCATAAGCTCCAGGGGTCTCAGAGTTCTGGGTGGCTGAGGACAGTCATGCTGAATGCACACCAAGCCGTGTGGTTTATCACCGCTCCTCTCACATGGGTGTTGAGGGAACGAACCAGCATTTTCACTTTTAATGAGGCATACTAAGTATGAAAGTTGAGAAAGAGATCAATCACAGACTGGTTATGCTCCATTTGCTGTAGAAGTTTGCTCTTTTGCAGGCTAGCTCATGCCAGATTGTTGGATGATGACACACCGATCTGAATTATGGAAATACTTAACAGGAATTTATTGCCGATATGTAGTAAGCCACAGGAGTGTCAGCAAATCAAAGGTGATAAGAATCGGCTACTTCCTCTTTTGGGTGAACTTCTCAGTTTTCACATGTATGCTGAACTAACTGTGCAGTGCTAGGCATTTTTAATGTTATCCCTTGGCTAATGTACTGTCTAATGACTTTTTGGGAAAATAATTACCTATGACAACATTAGTCTGATTAGGCCTACGTAAAACACCATCGACAAATTAATGCTAAACAGAAAAAGGTTGCAATTTTTTTTCCAGCTTTTGAATCATGACAGAGTTGATCAGAGTTATAATATAAATTTCAGATTTGGTATGGAAAGTGAAAATAGGATTTTTTCCCAACTAAAAACTCATTTGGGGTATACTTTCTGATTAATTGTTCTGGTCAGGAGTCCTCTCTGAGCCCAAAAGATCTATAGTCAGTCTTTTCATAAAGGACTGTGCCCCTTACCATAATTTGCTTTATAGGGTTAAATAGGAAGGAGTAAGTGTCTTGTGAGCTTCTTTTTCAAGCAGCAGCAGAACCATCTCCGGAGCAGAAGAAACTTTACAATTTCTGTGCAGATACAAGCAGTAAAAAGTCCTCTGGGAACCAGGAAATAAAAATCGAGGATAAGGCCATATTCGTATCATTTACCAGGCTCTTTAAGACCTAAGTACAACATGCTGGCATTGTGGTATAGCTAGAAGAGCCTGTGAAGCAAGGAAGCACATGCCTCTCTGAAAAGGCTTCTGTAGAGTGAATGTGGGTTTATAGAGCAGGGTTAGACAGGCAGAAGCCTGGGGACCGGAGTGTGGCACCCCTGGGAACATTCCCTTCTGGCAACACCAGCCATGTGCTGTCCAGAGGGTCTTTAAAGGATGGCCTCAGGCAGCCAGTCGCTTGGTGCATTATATCTGTGCTCTGTGTTTGTCTCTGTCTCTGCAGTTAATTCCAGTAAGGAGCTGCCTCCTGTAGCTGGCATTTTCTCACCAAATGACAAGGGTATTTACAGAAATTCTTCCTTCTGCTCTCTCTCAGAAGTTTATCTTTACTCCCTTCCCTTCCATGGACGTCAAGGAAAGATGATCAATTTTTGCCTCCTGCTCAGAAAACTGTCATTTTTTAAAAAAAATGAGAAGACAAGCTTTTTTTTTTTTTTAAAAAGAATAAAACTATTTGCATACTGAAAATTGAATTGCAGGGAAACCTGAGACATTTCAAGCCATTCTAGCTAGTAACTGTGATTTAGTTTAAATAATAAGAGTGGAAGGTTTGTGGACTCAGGGGTGATAAAACTGAATTACAGAGACACTGTCTTGTGGGATTGATAAAAAAAAAAGAGCTTTGCATGTATGGGAATTATGGGGATGAGGAAGAGGTGAAGACAAGTTATTTGACAGCATGCTGGTTACCTATACAATATAATGAACAAATCTTACAGCCTGTGTTTAGCCATATGCCTCTCATGTTTGGTTTCATGTAGCTCGTGGTTGTCCCCATGCCAGCAGAGCTACATCCTAGTCAATCACCTTCCTTTCTTATTAGCTTTTTAAAAATGACTAGATTCAACTCCTTTCCAGTAACACAGGGATGATTTAACCTATAAGCTCATATGACTCCTAGTTTTATCTTACTCCCAGTATTTTTGCAGTATCACTTCTTTCTAGAAACCAAAGTACTTCTGTGTTACCTAATTCCTAGCATGAGCTTTCCCAAGCCAGTTTTTGGTTATATCATCAAATCAGTGCAACTCCTGAAACTTGTTTCTGGGTGTTTCTTTCTGGTTCCCCTCTTTTCCATGCCACACTGACCAAAAAGCGGACCTTGACTTCAAAACACACAGAATGTAGCAACAGTGGCCAACGCATGGTGGGTGTCCTGGTGTGGCCTTGCTACACAGCTCCTTGTTGGCTCTGTAGCTGGCAATCATATGACTTTGCTAATGAGCGCTGCACATCTGGCAGCAGATAAGGGATTTATAATGAGGGGTGACACGTGGGGCTAGGCATTGGGACAGCTGATGGGAGGCAGTGTCTGTGGTGCTGAGTGGAACTGGCACTAGGAAGGCCCAGGATTAATAGGCATTTTGGGTGATGCACAAGAGACAGTCATGCACTGGTACACAGGGGATTTTGGAGGTAGGCTGCAGGGGCATCTGTTTGGTATTGAAGCCGTCTGGGGAAATACAGGCTTGTTGCTAGATGTGAAAGTCAATGTGTGCCTGGCCTGGCAGGTAGAGTCCCTGCCCCACCACCTCCCAGCCCAGTGGGCTGGACTACGTCCCGCTGTGCGTGAAAAAAAGAGCAACTCTTCTTCATTTAATTGACAGAAGATGCTATCGCATCGATCTGAAACGATTTCACATTTATTACACTGTTTATTGCTATTGCTCTGAACCATGGCTCTCCATGAGGAGTCGCCAGTCAGGCTAAGCTTTAAACATAAAAGTGTGTAAAAAAAAGTGATTCCTCAGGGTGTTTCCCAGTAGATTACAAACCTGTATCCGCAAGTTTTTGCACAGAGTCTTCGTTATAGTAATTAGTATTTCTACAAAAACAATGAAAATATGCTTGTACAGAGCTGGAATTTGGGTGTGAAACACCAGTCCATCTCACAGATTTATCAGTCCATAAAAATTACAGGCACAAAACCAGCCTTCTTTTGGGGTTTTATGAAATCTGTTAAAAAACTTTAACACTATAAAAATGTGATATAATTTGTGACATCCTTTTAGTTACCAAAAAAAGACTGAACCAAGGCAAACCAACTCAAATTTAAACACACTGTCTACGCTGCTGCCAAAAATATAAAATCATGCTATAGTGCACAGCCTTATTTTATAGCACATGCCTGGAGATAAATTTTATGGTTTAGATAAGGCCTTTTGAAAATAGACATTTATGAATCTTTTATTATAGAGAGACTCTTCACCGGGCACCACTGTAATAAAATCCTATCTCTGCAAAACAGATCATAATGTCACTTTGACTGTTACCACGCAACCGAGTGTTGTTTCAAAGCCTGGCCATAAACCAATAGCAAAAATGCTCCAGTTTGGAGCAGCAGAGGTTTAAGTTATCCTTTGTGCAAAAATTGTACATTCCCTTCAAGTCTAGTTGTTCTAAAACTGAAAATGAAATTTTGACACTGACAAGCTTTGGCTGTAGAGAACCTGCGAGCTAAGCATGGTTTGACTCCAGAGTCCAGTTCTCCAGTCCACGGGGAGTTCCCGAAGGTGATGAAGGACCATTGTTAAACATATTATTAGAACCTGAAGGTGCTACTGCTGCTAAATTCATAAGTGCAAAGGAGAGACACTTTGATCATCCACTCTGTTTAGTCGTAGTTCACTTCATGGCTTTGGTTTGGCCCTCTCTGACCTGCTTTAGCTAGGACAAAGCCCACTAGGCACAGTTTACTCCAGGCTCCTTTCTCAAAAGGTGGTATGTATAAGACTGCCCTGGCTTTGACTCTTTTCACCTGTATTTTCCACAATATATCAGCATCTTTCGTCCTCTCACACATCTCCACATACTCCTATAGCATATCCCTGGACATGTAATACACACCATTGCCTGCTACGAAAACCAATGGACTGCAATGTTATTCTTAATGTTATTTTAAACATTTTGAACTGAAAGCAGCTGACAGGAAAGTAGCAGTATCTTAGAATAACTGGTGTACCACATGAGGCATGAGGAGATCTGCTGTGTGGTGTGGGCATGAGCTAGCCCATGCTACTTAGAGTCTTTACTTACCAGTAGTAAACTAAAAGCAAACTGAAAGCAAGCTAAACAGGGTCAAGACATTGGCTTGAGAAGTAGCATCTATCATTCGTACCATTTGGTGTTTAATACCGCTCTCCCTGGCCCAGTTTTGGCCTGATCATTAGCTAGCACTCACTTAGATGATGGCCAGGAGCAGCTTGAGGAATAACAGGAGGCCAGGGGCTGGTTGCACTACATGGTATGGAGAAGGCCACACTGTTCTGGTGAGGAAGAGGGTCTAGCTATGCTGAAGCAAGCAAGCCAGACTGTCCCATTTATTTGCATGGTAAGAAAACATACTCCAGTTGTCCAGCTTACCAATATAGATGGGGCCAGTATTTCACAGCAATCAGCATTATGGTTTGCTACAGCAAATGTTGAAGGAAAACACTGCAAAGCTTTTTAAATATGGTAGGTTCTTCTTTGCTGTAATGTCCTTTTGTAACTTCATGACCTAATTGGCTGAACTCAGCATGTTTTCAGTGCAGTTAAACAGAACCCAGTTTCAGTCCCAAACAAAATTCCAGCATTTCAACATTTGTTTTGTTACACATGAAGAAAAAACGTGAACATGTAGTTGGTCACAGATGTTCCCACAAAAGGTTAATTAAAAATCTAGAAGTTTTTCTGCTGTTTTAAAAATCTAAATGAAATGTTATCATAGTCCGCAATCAAAAGAATCCTCTTTGGTTTACTGAAGTGAGCCCAAATGATTCATTTTCAGGTCTTCACATCCCATCATAGGCCCAGTGTAATGAAGTAATATGACTATAAAGAGTGATCAAAGAAAACATGTATTCACCACAAAAAATGTAGGGATTGAGAAGCCTCTAATCTAGTAGCTGGGGCAATGATTTGGCTGACGATGGGATTCATCTGATCAGGTGTAGACATCTACCACTGAGCTGGCTGTCTGCTGTCTTATTAATAGTCACTGGAAAGAAATAGGCACTGTCTGGAAAATGAGCAAGGTTCGGTTTCTGAATGTAACTTAACCACACAGACTGAGCTAATGAGCTAATTCTAGGTAATTTTAATGAGTAGAAACAGTCCTTGTGGTGTGAAATCCTTTGCCAATATTTACTTCAGGGAGAGACAGAACAGGGCCCAGAGGCAGGCACAAAACTTATTATTTTATTATACTCGGGTAAATTTTTGTCAGGTATTTTACTGCCCGTATTGCCCAAGAGACAGGCATTCTGCAAACTCCTCCAACATTGGCTTCTGAAGCAGCCCAGTAAGCCTGTGAATGATCTCTGTAGCATACCTCAGGGTAATCAGTATAAGTAATGATAGACAATGACAACGAAGTGAGAAGAAGCAAGAGCTTTTCTGAATGCCAGGAGGTAATCCAGCTTTTGAACTCACGCATCTGGCACCAGATCACTCTGTGCTGCAGTTATTAGAACAGTCTGGTGGATAACTTAATCGGGCACATCTTTAAACACCCCAAGTGAACAGTCATAGATTCTGAACAGCAAGGATATTTTGGTACTTACTGCAGGTTTGACTTGTTTACAGCTCTAACCAAAAAAGGAATGTAAATGTTCTCATTTCTGAAAAGCTCGGAGTTAGAAATGTCTGAAAAGCTCAGAGTTAGGAATGCCAGGTGTCTCCTGGACAATGGAGGAATTGCTGTAGGCTCGCTCTCAGCTCCTTCTGGTTGCTATGGCTCTTTTCAAAATCAGAGGGGAATCCTGCGACTCCGCCCAACCCAAACTCTCTGTACCCCCTTCTATTGTCACAGAATGGAGGTGGGAGGAAAAGCATCCCACCACCTCCCAGCCTAAATCTAGGTGGTTGCTGTGATGAGCAACAATCTCTTCTCTACTAATCTTTATTACCTTAATTGTCATCAGCAAAGCCATGATAACCAGAATCACCAGGCTTTATGATGAGCTTTCCTGCCCTAGAGAGACTATCTAACATCATGTGACATATTGCAGCTCTACACCCCAAAGTACTGTCTGGAGATGTAAGAAGCACTGAAGCAGCCTATTCCTAAATTCGATCGTGCTTTGTTAGCAGATCCTGACTACATCATTTCTACCCGGACAAGGTATTTCTTAAAAATCCACTCTTCTGAGAGTGATTGGAAAATCTTTGCTCAACTGAAAAAGTTCAATTACGTTCTTCCCCAGAGCTCACAGATCCCATCTAGGAATAGTGGCCTAAAATCTAGGTGCCAGACAAGATACTATTCTTTGTCTTTTGGATCATATATTTTGTCTATCTCCTTGCATGTTGCTATGGCCATAATGGAGGCAGAGGATATGTCAATCTCCAACTATTTAGGAACTCCCTAAAAGGATGGTAGGTTGCATAAAGAGCTCTTGAAAGATGGTCAAGATGGACTTAGTTGTGAATGTAAGAGTATTTATAGCATTTTAAAGGACCATTTTCTGTTGATGTTATGCTATTTGCATTTTTTTTTTCATATGCAGTGGAACAGAGCATCAGAGATGTCTCAGCAGCGTCAGTGAAAAAAAGACGTTTGAAAGATCAAACCTAAATCTCTGGTGGCACATTAATTTACAGAAGCCTCTGGGTTTAACAGCTGGCAAAGCACTCCTGTAATCACTGTTCTCCTTCACTTCTGCACATTATGAGTTTGGTGCTGCCCACAGCAGAAAATCCCCCAAAGGGCTTCTCTTTTGAGGGATCTTCTCAAGGTAACTTATGTTATAGTAACTGGAGCTTTTCAGACTGTGCTGCCTGCTCTGATCTGTCATCAAGGGAACTGCTATGTTATAGGCATAGGCTGTCCTTTGTGCCCCCATCGTGAACTGTGAACCACCACAGAGTGCATGCCTGCTATGTATCTATATAGACAGGTATAGGTATATAAATATTCATGCTGTTGTCTCACAAATATACTCAGCAAAGAGATTGGCAAGGCTAGGTACAAGCGCCATGCATATGCCAAAAGTTCTTACAGAGTTCCACACACTCGCAGCTAAAATGAGTTCTCATTTCTAAAACTGGTTTTCTTTGATAATCTCATTGCTGTCCTGCAGCCCAGGGTGATGGTAGCTCTGGTATCTTCACTCACGTAACTTCTCTGCCACGGATTGCAGAAAGGAAGGTGCAATTCAGTCTCTTGGCCAAGCTCAGCCCCTGGGGCTCACTAATCAATAAGCACAGGCACACACTGTTTTGCACTGCCATGCAGAACTGTGGGGAGATGAAATTAAATTGAGGAAATTAAACAAAGCTCTCTAGGCTTCGAAGAAAAGGTTTTTCCTTAGTCATAAGCAACGCACTGTACAAATGGGTGTAAAGAAAGGGAACATGGGGGGAGAGAAACAAAATACATGTAATGAATATTGCCAGAGGCAAACTACCACCCCCAGAATATACTAGTGCCATGTGCTAAATCCAAGTTTTTCCCCTGTGAGGGTGGAAGCAGGACATAGTGGATCACCTCAGACAACCACAACAGCCACCACCTTGTGTGCTCATTCATCTGGAAGATTGTGACCTCTGCTCCTGAAGCTTATTTTTCAGGTCACGGCTGAAAATGAAGGTCTGGATTCTCTTGGAGAACTGCCTGAAATTCTTTTTCTCTAAGCCAGTTGCCAGTGGATAAGGAAAGCCCTCCTCGCCTGTAGCTCTGCTGGGTGATACAACACCTGAATGGAGGGCAAGTCACTTGAGCAAAGTATAAATATTTTTTATGGCAAAGAAGATGAAATAAAATAATTCAACAAGAAGAGCAAAAAGACATGTTTGATGTATGAATCAGCTTCCCAACCCAACTTTTCCACTGTAAATGACAAAAGTTAATCCCCTTCATACGAGCTATTAACCAGTAATTTTTCCATGGTAAAGGTTTTGTAACGTTGCTGTGTTGTCTGTCCAATATAGAAGTAATGGTGCATCTTTGCAAGGTTCCCAGGAATGGGGAATTAATTTAAGCTGAGGTTGACTTCGCTCTTGTACAAGAATTTTAGTGGTAGGGGAACCCTCCTTCAGAGTTTTCATTTTACTTGTTGACTAGAAATTACCTGGCCAACTTCAAAAGAAACCCAGAAGGGATTTAGATTTGGGAGTCCTCTTTTGCATTTCGGCAGCAGCATCAGTTTCTCTCTGTACCTTCCCGTTTAGGGGACATTTTGAAATGTCTTGTGCACCACAAGTTGCTCATACGGTTTAGGAATCCCTGACCAGAGGCCAGTCTGAGCTGCCTCCCCCACTTCTCCCAGCCTCTCATAAATATTCCAAGGCTCTGCTCAGAACAGATATTTTCGGCTATTTCAGAAAGCTCTGTTGTTTATTCCAGAAACCCATCTGAAGAATTTACACATCAAAGCCCATGCTGCCAAGAATATGGGAATTATAGCTGCAATACAAAGGATGTTTAATAAAACCAAGACAAGATCCTAATGAAATAAATGCTTGTTGTGTCCACTATAGCAAGCAGGGGATCTTAATGTGTGTGAAGGTGTAGGACAAAATTCTTGCTGCTCAAAAATGGTGGTATAGTTATTTTAATAGGCTAAAAACTAGGTGAAGACACATTCAGGTCATGTCAGTGAGATCTGTCTTTTACAGGCAGAAGTGCAGAAATTGCACCTGTGAATGGGAAGACAGTGTTCCTGTGACTCATCCATCAACTGTGGATGTGGTCCCACAGCAGCTGAAGGGCAGGGTCCCGTACTTTCCTCTCTGCTGGCATCATCTGTTGCTCATCTGAGCTGAGATGTGCCTGAACTTGCTGCCTTCACTCTTCAGCCTGCATTGCTGATATTCCCACTGTTTCTACAGATCCCCTCTGAGTGGTTGATATTGCCTTATTAAGTATATATCAGATCTTGATGAACAGTCAGCGTCTTTACAAATGATAGTGCCATGTGCAGTCATGCAGCAATGCAGAAGCAAAGCGTCCTCCTCCTCCTCCTGGTACCTGCTTGGCACTGCTGTTGAAACAAATGGAAATGTCACCCAAGCAGGTGTCTGTGTGTGGAATGTGGTGCTGAGCAAGACTGTTGTTCTTCTGGAGGTCATGGTCAACACCATAAGAATCCACAGCATTGCCAAGTGTACTACAGTCCTCCAGTGAGGCATTAGAAAGTTTTGGTAGACCACCTCAAAGGATTTCTCAAGAATGGTTAAGAAAAAAGTAGTCAAAACCATGAGTGGTATGTTCTGCCCTTCCTGTGTCAGTACAGTTCTGAGGAACTGGGAAAAAAAACAGAAATAGGAAGTTACATTGCAACACAGGGCTACTTCATGCAGGAGCAGTGAGTCCTTCAATTTTTCTGAGAAGACAGTTCAAACAACACTGTTTTGCTGTCAAGTCAGGGGGGAAAATGTGCGCTCAAAGTCAGGACAATTTCATGTACTTGGGACACACGGAGGTTTTATTTGCGCATGGACTTTTGTCTTTTGTTAGAACTTGTGGAGAAAAGCCCCTGGGAAAGTACTGAAAGCTGTACTCTCTCTTTTATTTTCTGGCAACATCTTGTATACCTTTAAGCTAAGGCCACCCACAAGAAGGAAAGGAGTCCAGATGTGACAAGCTCCAAAGCTAATCTTCACTCAGGGCAGAGAGGTTGGTGTATACAGTTTTTCAGCGGCTGGTGTGAAGTTGATGGCTTAAGATGGCTCAGGCCACTCAGCACAGCTGAAGGAGTGAGGTCCTTCATCCTGTGTTTGTCTCCCCTTGCTCTCAATTGCATGATTTTCCTATTCATCTTGCACCGATTTGCACCCGTCAGGCTGTGAGCTGATTTAACTCCTTTCCTTGGCAGAAAACTGACCTGGGAAAAAAAATGGTGTTCTGCTTGATTAGAGATAGGTTAGGCCTTCATGGAGAGAAGGAGGCAGAGGTAGCAGGAAGAACACCCCTTTTAGAAACCATATCTCTTTAGCCAGTCTGCTTAAATTTAACCCTGGATTCAGAGGGGCTTTGATGCCTGCACTGAGAAAAGGATCTAGTCCCAGCGGTGCTGAACTAAATGTTTTAATGCTCTTAAGTGTTTCACACAGAGAATGAATTCATACCCGCTCTGAAATGGCAGGAATTGGCTTTAATGGAACCATGGTGCTACCTCTATTTGTGGAAATTTGTTAAGATTGCAAATGAGAATTAGTACCCCAAGCTGATAATGGTTCTTTTCTGCCTCTGCAAGACACATTTTCAGGGTTGGTATCTTGCCAAAGTTGCTATGAAATGAAAGCTGTGCAAGAGAAGAACAATGAAAAGCATCAAACTATATGATGTGGAAGGGTGTGAATTATGGCAGAAGTACGGTACTAGAATTCTGTGTTGGATATGGAGGTGGACTGCGATTTGGAGAATCTGAATTCTGGCCTATGCTTTGCCCATGACTTAGTTTCTGACCTAAAATGAGGCACTCAACCCTTCTATGATTTTGTTGCCTCACGTGCAAATCACACCAAGTTGATAGCCACTTCTTGATCTGACATGAAGGAATAATAAAAAAAAACCCTTATGTAAATGATAAGTAGTAACATTTCACAAGACAGGACACTCCTGCAGAGTGTGTCTTAAGTGCAAACGTGCCCCTTCATAAGTTAGCCGCTTTACCAAACATCCCCCCCTCCTCCCCCCCTTTTTTTTTGGCAAACCACAGAAATTCTGTTTACTGAAATGTAGTTGCAGAGTTTTGTCTAGGAGACAATCCTCTGCTGTTGCAACTCGTTATCATATTTTGATTTGCTCAGTATCATTCGGCAACAATCTGAAATGGCATTTCTGGGATTTCATCTGCTCTCGACCAGGAAAATAAACTGTCAGCCTCCGTACCCCGCTGGGGCTCACTGCCTCCTCCCCTGCTTTTCATCCGAGGGAACAGGACTCTGGCCGTCACCGCGGCTTAGCGAAGCTACGTGAACGCCCTTCCCGGGTAACACCGATCCCGTTATGGGGAGCAAACCGGTCAGGAAAGGGGCTTTTGGCGAAAGCGGCCAACCCGCAGGGCTCGCACC
>NW_009259596.1:4978927-5000908 GCF_000687185.1 Egretta garzetta
CTCCCCCGTCTCGCATCCCCCGGGACCTCTGCCCACACGGGTGACGCTGCCTTTACTGTGCAGCCCGAGCCAGACGTGCGGTGAACAACTGCAGGGAGTGAAGATGGATCGCTGAATGTGTACCGTGCCTTGCAGGTTTACCATGAATTAACCGAGAAGATAGAACAGAAAGTGTGCTGAAGCCCCACAGTGTTTAGCAGAGAATTATGTTTTCTAGGAGCTGTTAATAAAGTGGAGTTGTGTAACAGGCATACAGCATCTTTCCTACATATTCTCCCAGTGCATGTATCTTTCGTGGGGCAGCACAGGCTGGTTGGTGGCTCCCATGGGCTGGGGGCTGGGAGTGGTGAGGGCTGCCCACAGGGTCTGTCAAGCCAGGCCCTGACTCCTAAAAATATAGAAAAAGTTTCCATGCTGGCCTTTCAAATGGTTACTATGTGCATTGGTCTGTCTTAGTGGTGATAAGGGCGGGCAAGGTGAAAGCATTTGCGAGGCCCTAGGCAGACAGTGGGAGAAAACTTGGGCGGCAAAATTTTTGCCTGCCATGTAGGACAATCAGGTGCCCCTGCACCTGCACAGCCTGGGGGCTGAGTGGCTGGGTGGCAACACTGCCAAAAAGGACCTGGGACACACCAAAAATTACTAGGCAGAAATGCGCCCTTGCACAAAGGTGGCCAGCAGCATCCTGGGCTGCATTAGGCAGTGGCACCGGCAGGTTGAGGGGGATGATCCTTCCCCCCCGACTCAGGCCTAGTAAGACCACAGCGGGAGTGTTCTGTCCAGGCCTGGGCTCCCCAGGGCAAGAAGGGTGTGGACATACTGGAGCAAGTCCTGCGAAGGACCACCGAGATGATTGAGGGATTAGAGCCAATCAAGGAGAAGCTGGGAGAGGTGGTATTGTTCAGACTGCAGAAGAGAAAGGTCAGAGGGATATTAACACTGTGCGCAAATATCTGACGAGGGACAGAGACAGAGCGAGACTCTGCAAAGTGGTATCCAGTGAAAGAACAAGAGGGAACTGGCACAAACTGGAGTATGGGAATTCCCATTCAAACATAAGAAAAACTTTTTTTACTGTGAGGGTGGTCAAGCATAGGTACAGGCTGCCCAGAGAGGCTGTGGAGTTTCCATCCTTGCAGATACTCAAAACCCAGCTGGACATGGTCCACAGGAACCTGCTTTAGGTGACCCTGCTTTGAGCAGGGAGGTTGGACTAGGTGATCTCCAGAGGTCCCTGCCAACCTCAGCGATTGTGATCCTGTGATTTCAGGAAAAGTGTTTTTAGAGCAAGACACGTGTCCTCTTTTTAAAAGAAATGTGAAGAAGAAAAAGGTAGTGGGAGAGGAGAAGACTTCCCTTGCTCTCTGGATCCTAAAGACTGAAAGGGTAAGAGGTTTGTTGGTTTTTTTTTTTTTCTTTTAATCCGTTGTTGAATTGAGTTGGGTGGAAATATGAATAAGGATGGGAAGGGCACTGGTAGACATAATACTTTTATTATTACTCAGTCAAAAGGATTGCAAGCCTGAGATGGGGATTTTTTCCCTGGCCTGTAAATCCATTGGGAATAACCTTGTGTGTTGGCTGGCTGCCTTTTTCAGCAATGAGATTAGCAGTAGGCTTATTTGTCATCCTCAGGCTGGCATAAGCCACCTTCACCATTTGAATAAGTTTGCATGGGCTTGTTCACTGCAGCCTTTTAGAAATCCATTTTAACTATGTATTTTGAATGCCACAGAAATGAAAATTAACATTTAAACTGTAGGTCTGGACTTGGATTTAGAACATATAGCAATACCAAGTGCAGCGATTTGCTCCTGCAGCCCAAATGCCCAAATGCATACTCCCTGAAATTAACTGGGACACTGCAATCAGCCTCCCTCTGTTAAACTGCACATTGCAAAATCCTTTTCCAAGGAAAACCTCAGCTTCGGTTTTTGGGTAACTATTAATCCTCTTGATAACTTTTCCATAAATTCTATGTAGCTAGTAAATGCACAGAGCTGACTTTGATCTTGTCTAGCTGTCAGGAGATTTCCTTTATATGATCTAATTAGAAAATCCGTTGGCCAAATGCTGGTGTTACTCCCCATTCCTATGTCTATACCTGAAAACACTGTGAGATAGGAACAAATCTAACACTAGCATAGTGGAAAGAAAGATTATCAGATATTGTGTCTGTTCATGACAGGCATTATTAGTCCATTCAGGGCAAAATGTGAAAAAAAAAAATAGGAATGGAAATCTGGCCAGTTTCCTCTGGGTTTTTTTATGAGATTGTTTTCAGTTTTGTGTGCAAATTTCAGAACCTTTGCTTTCATGTTTGGATTCAAGCAAATCTAGGAACCTAAGGAGAATTTAATCACAATGTCGATGAAAGCAAGCGTCTTGCTCAATAATCTGTGTTTGCATCTCAGAGCTTGCTGTGGATGAATACTGTCTACTCATGAAACTGTAATTTCTACACTCGTGTAGTCTATAAAATGTTGTCCCGTATTAGGCAACATGGCAGTAGAAGTTGCAACGTTCCTGTGTTGATGCAATAGGTTTCTTTTATGGGTTGTGCAGACTTCTGTTTCAGAAAGCCAGTCTTCTGAAGGTTTTGCTTTCTTCTTGTAGAGTTTACACACTGTAGAGGAATTTTGCCTAGGGATGCGTGATGAGCCAGCTGAGAGCTTATGGGTTAGGGTTAGTGGGTGACCAACATGGGTGCTGTGGCAGGTGTTGGCTACAGATGGGAAGGGGAAGTAGATCAGGTTTCCTGACTAAAAAACATAATAAAGGAACACAGGAGAGGTAGAAGCAGGGTCAGGTCATTCCTCCAAACGTTGGAGGAACAGAGACACTGTCTGAGTATGCAGGGATTCAATTAGGAAAGTGAAAGCCCACCTGGAGTTGAATCTATTGAGGAATGTGAAGGGCATTAGGTGCATTAGGATGTATAGCAACATCTGCTTGGATTACAAATGTCCATGTATTGTGGTTTAACCCCAGCTGGCGACTAAGCACCACACAGCTGCTTGCTCATTCCTCCCTGCGGTGGGATGGGGGAAAGAATCGAAAGAGTAAAAGTGAGAAAACTCATGGGCTGAGATAAAGACAGTTTAGTACGTAAAGCAAAAGCCACACACACGAGCAAAGCAAAATAAAGGACTTCATTCACTACTTCCCAAGAGCAGGCAGGTGTTCGGCTATCACCAGGAAAGCAGGGCTCCACCATGTGTAATGGTTCCTTTGGAAGACAAATGCCATCACTCTGAATGTCCCCTCCTTCTTTCTTCTTCCCCCAGTTTATATACTGAGCATGACATCATATGGTCTGGAATATCCCTTTGGCCAGCTGGGGTCAGCTGTCCTGGCTGTGCCCCCTCCCAGATTCTTGTGCACCTGGCAGAGCAGGGGAAGCTGAAAAAGTCCTTGACTGGTGTAAGCACTGCTCAGCAACTACTAAACCATCAGTGTGTTATCAACATTATTCTCATACTAAATCCAAGACCCAGCACTATGCCAGCTACTAGGAAGAAAATTAACTCTATCCCAGCCAAAATCAGAATACCGTGTTATGTAATGCATGGCAAAATAACCTGAAATGAGCATTTTTCATAATGAGCATATTCAAACAGAAGGAGTGTACTTTCTTGAAGGAGGGTATCTTCTTGGACATGTGAATTCACAATTACTTGAAGATTAGATTGCTCCCACCCTCCTATTTGTGTATAAGGCATTCACTATTTGCACTCCTATAGCACATCAATGTTGAGGTACCAAATATTTATTCTCTATGAAGCAATCGACAATGTAGTAAAATTTCCAAGTGTGATTTTCCTGTTTGCATGCCTACCTTCTGTCACATTGATTCTATTCACTTATTGCTTTGTAGCCAAAATATATGATTCTAGAAAAGGAGAAAATTCCCCTTGCAAGATCAGAAACTTCTGAAAGAAATCTTAGTGGTTTTTTTACAAAGCCAACACCAAGAACTCTGGGCCAGAGGATGGAGTGAAAAGTGCAGATATTTGAAAAACAAATTGTTTTATAAAAGTAGCATTTTTCATTGCATTTTCACTAATGGGATGAAAAATTACCATTATTCAGATAAAGATCTTCTGATCTTTCGTGTGGCATGTGCTGCTATGACAGCACAGACTGTCCTTTTAGAAACTGATCAGTCTGGTCAGTCTCTGTCCCAAGGTCTGGTCCTTCAATCACAGCATTTTGGGTCTCCTAGCTTTGTGTCCCAGCACAGAGTTGGGACGGCCAGCTGGAAGTTAGCCTGTGTGACGTGAATTTTATGCTCAGAGATATTACAAGAGTAATATCTTCGATCACTGGATGCAGGCAGCCCTCCCTCTTCTGGGCAGCACCAGGAACACCTGGGAGACACCAGAGTTAAGCCTGTGAGAACTGGAGGAAAAGAAAGATTCCCACCAGGGACTGTAGCTTAAGCAGGCACTTGTAGAGCTTTTTATTGGTCAGTATAGGGGTCCTGTGTTTCTATCTTTTCTTCCAGACAAGTGAGCAAAGCCACTCGCAACAGATCTGAGGCATGCAGATTGGAATGAAGTGCATAAACAAAATAGGATCTACTGAATTCCACCTGTGTCAGGATGACTCTATTTCAGCTGTTGAGCTGTTGAGCAACTGAGCGACCACCAGTTTGACTCAGATTCCTAAAGTACTCACAGGCTGCCTGGACAAAACTTGCAGATGGAAACAGATGGCCGATCTGAGAACTCAAATAGATGATAGCTTGATTTCCAGGCAGTTCCAGGTTGTATGTATAGGCCCTTCAGTGTCGGGGACTAAAGACCCATCTGCTAAGTTCCAGAAAAAATCATGTGACAGACACGTGAGGTTATTTTTTTTTAAATTTTAAATAAAGATTTATTCTTCCTTCCCTACCTGTTTTATTCCTAGTCTTTGTTTCCACTGCCCTGAGACTTTCATGCTTTTCAGGAGCTGTGGTTTTAGTGTAACTCTGCATACTGGGAAGGCTCAGTAAATTAAGAAGTTTATATCTGAAAGAAGTTGACCTTTTCCTTTCAGCTATCAGCTTCTTCAACAGAACTGATTTCCATTCTAATTTTTTAAACTGGCCTGGTTTGATATTGTCCCATTTCACATTAATCAGAACAGATCATAGAATGAAGTAACTTAAATTTGAAAAGCTGAAATTGTAAGTGAAATCCACTGTTCAGAAGACTTTACTGTTTCTATACTTTCAACTAGAGAGAACTATAGAGGGAAAACTAGAGAGAGAAAAGCTGAGACTCAGCTTTTCATGCGGGTGGAGAGAAGAGGGAAATGGCTTTTGCCTGATTCTCCTTCAGTTGCTTCTTAAACTAAAATACTTTAAGAGTTCAGTTAAACAGAAAATTGATTGCCCATGTCTGGAACAAAGTCAAACACATTTGCAGGTCAAGAAGACCAAATTAAAATTTGTGGGAATTACCAGATTATCTAAAGATATTCTTAAAGATACAGATGTGAAGCTGTTGAACTATTTTGGAATACATCTGTTAGGCTCAGGCACCAAAAATATTTAGACTCTCAAATATAGTATCTCTTGGATTTTTCAAAGGTATTTGAAATTAGTAGGATTACTCATCAGAATCAGAGCATTCCCTAACTCTGCTCTGTGCACTTCTCTAAATATGTAAGTACACTTGTAACTCCATTCCTAAGAAGCTTGGAAATGGTCAGGTGTATCACTGAGCAAGGCCAGTGGAAGTAATTATTCATAGCTTGGGTAAGAATAAAGTTTCTATAAAATATGTGTTGCCAAATGTCTCATTCTGCTTTCCAAAATGTATTACTCATCTTGAAGGAAATAGGATTAGGGTAAAGTTGGAAGATAGTTCTCTCTTACTCTCAAAGAAGATATTTAAAATAGAATTATCTCTTGCCTGCAGCCTGTAAAGGAATTTTCATAGGTGTTAAACCATAAACAACTTTTGGAAGGCTGGCACAATGTGCACTATACATATTTATAGTTAAAATGCCTCAGGTCTGTATTTTAAACATGTAGTTCTGATCTAATCATGTCAGTAAGCTGTAGATTTGCTTTAAATTGTATCTCAGTTTGGATATTAGAATCGGACTACAGATCTAGGGTTGATGACGGTATGTTTTATAGCTGGCTGCCTGTTTTGCATGCCATGGATTTTAGTACTGTTGTGGCATTTCATATGCTTATTTAGCGGAAAGACAACATTAACACCCCTGATGTGGAGCAGTGCAGTAAAATGATAGCACAAAGGCCTTCCTACTTGTAAACAAGTCCACTAGATGTCCCTCCAGCTCTTTGTGATGATAATACATGGCTGATTTACTCAGACCAAATGGATCTAAGATGAAGAACACTGCATTTTATGTCCCATATCCTGCATACGTAGCTCTTCCTGGGTTCCTACAAAACTTATGAGTCCAACATAAATCCAGTTTCAGAAGATGAAGGTGGGCATCTTCCCTCCATATGTCTACACATGTAGGTTTGATCTTTCAAATTATTTTTGTCCTTCTAACTTTCCTTTTTAACAGAATTTTTGCAGTAATTTGAATGCAAGGAAAATGCAGTCTCTTACTATATGAATAGTAGGCAGATACAACAGTGGGGTGGAGAAGTGAATGCATTTCTGGGTTTAGACTGGCTTTTCACAGGAGAAAGATGACTTAGCTCAGCTTCAACATTTCTACTCTGCAGGTGAAGACTAGTCTAGGAATTAATCTAACATGGCAGTCTAGTTAGGTGGCCTGATCAGCCATTCAATCTTACTGTGAAAGTGGCCAGCTCAGATACCTCAGAAAAAGTTAAGACACCTTTTCACTACATCCTGAAACATGAAGATTAATCTCCCCTGAAATGTTGTTAGCTCCATTCCATATTTTGTTCTGCTACTTCTGAACATGTAATCTCCTTTTCCATCTTGCTACTGTCCTGATGCTTGTGACATCTGGAAATGTAGTTCCAGAGTTTGAGTAACTATCATGTGAGATGATATTCTATTTTGATTGAATATCCTCTTACTTTTGTGCTTTGACACAGAAAAAATGAATCTCTCTGTCTTGTTCTTTGTATTTTTTAATCCCATAGCCTCTTATTCACCTGCTTTATAAAGAAAATAATCCTCATATTTTTTATGATTTCTACTGATATCCCTACTCTTTCTCATCACATTTTCCTAGAATTTTCTCCCTCAATTTTACTATGTTTTTCTTGGTGAGGTGACTAGTGTGGCATAAATTTCTTTAGATGACAAAACCACAGGAGGTGGGGCTAATATATTGCTAACTTCTTAACAAGGTCACCAATTCATACATAGCTGTATGGAACAGTATGTCCGTATTTCTGTTGGCAAAATAATATACTAGGAATATTAGATGCAGGCAAAATGAATTAGTTAAGCTACAGAAAAAATAGCCCTTTGGGTAGCTTCCTCTGCAGCACTACTTGTGTAACGATTACACAGACTAATAGGTATTTCTAATAGAGATAAAATTGTGTTGAAAATAAAGGATATTGCTTTATAATGAGAAGGTGCTTCTGTTGTTAAATTTAATGTGACCATTCCACTTCTGCTTGCTGTTCATCCCGTCTCTCGAAGCACATCTCCTGTGCAGTGACACAGCAGTTGTATCTAGATCCAGAGTTAATAGAGAGTTAGTAAGTGCTCTGTAGAAACCTTTGGTAGATGCCAGGGATGTAAATAGTGTAGGGCACGCTCTGGCATTTTAATCCCCTGCTGTAGGTTTATACTATAATCTCAGACAAGACATGCTTGGTTATATGATGTGGTAACTAAAAGCAAGAATACCTCAGACAAAAAAACCCTGGTGATTCAGAGAGACAAGAACAGTGCAATTTAGAACCAGAGCAATAGTTCTTCAAATCCTGTAGGTTCCTTCTGCTCCAGCTGTGATCAACATACCCAATTATGAAATTTAATGTTATCGAGCTGAAGGTGCATGGTGATGCCAAATGCCTTGAACATAACTGGAAATGACAGTGGGTTGAAGTGAGGATGGGGGGAAAGAGAGCATACAAAGAGTCAGCAATGTTGCTGTGCTGATTACACTAGTAAATCACACCACTGGACTCTGAATCAGCTCTGGCATGGACGTGCAGCACTTCAAGGCCTTATCAGTAAAACAGGCTGACCCGTATCCAAAACAGAAGGTGGTAACACTACATCTCTATTAAAAAGCAAAGATCAAATTCTGTTTTTCTCTGTTGAGAATTTGACACAAATCATGTAAGACATTTTTCTCTGACCACGAACATACAGGAAGTTTAGAAAACTGCAAGTTAATTCACTGTGGGAAAAATATTCCCAGTTATGTACACAAAAAAATAAATTGGAATGGCCAGTCAGAGAAGTTATCCTTATGCTTCTAGGATTTCCTGGAGTGGGGAAGCAGAAGTGGGGAAATTAGTGATGTTGTCCGGTAGTGGGAATTTAGAAGCCAGGACTCAAATGTGGAAGGAGCTGTATAAAATCGTTACAAAGGGATAGGATAGGTTTTACTTTGAATATTTAGCAGTGTCAGAGACACATCCAAACATTTTGATGATGGTAAAGTCTATGTTCACATGCAGACTGAGTTGCTAAGGAGTTTCGCAGGGCCTAGCAAAAATAAGGGATCTGTTGATCCCCTGTGTCTCCATGACACCTCCCTCTTGGTGCTTCTAGCCTGCTTTGATCCTTTGTACCCGCTGTTGTTTTGTTACTGTTCCCGTGGTATTGCCTGTCACGGATAGGAAGGAGCAGGGGAAGAACTTAGCAACATGTTTTCGTCTTTCTCTTCTGCTTACCTTTTCTTCTAACCCTCTTCTTTTCTCTTCTTAGATCATGGGAAACCAGACAAGGGAAGGAAGATTAGGGACGTTGATGGGAAATTCCTTTCCTATCTCTGTTCCCCTTCTGAATGAAAAACAGGTGCCTGTACTTGTTCTCTAACTCCTTCTAGTCCTAAAGTTGTCACTTTATGTCTCTGTCTTACCTAACCACCTGACTCTGTTTTCCTATCCAGTTCCCCTGTTTGCCAGCTGCTGTTTTTAGGGATTATTAAATAGGAAGGATCATTATCTGTTGGTTAGTTAGTCATATCCATGATGGAAGTCTTCAGAAGGGCAACACTCCTTAAATTCTTTGCTGCTGAAGTTAAGAGCTCATATTTTTACAAGTATCTCTTTGGCAATGTTGAGAGTCTACATGAAGATAGATTTCAGGATCAAGTCGTTATAGAAATTGGCTCATGTCGTTCAAGTAGTAAATAGCATCATCTGCACCAAATTTTTCACTTTGGGTCAGGGATGCAAACTGATGCACTTGTAATACATTGAGGGTGCTATTTGCCATCTCAGACACATAAAGACGGATGCATAAACTTCTGACCTTGCTTTACTTTGTAAGAGAAGCCGTACTACTGATCCTTGCCTGGACAGATGGTCATCATTTATCATGTAAAAAGAAGCATCAAACTGTGTAGGATTCTTTGTGCAATATTCTTCAGGGTGGTTGCCACAGGGAAATAATTCACTTTTATTTGTTTAGAAAATGGCTTTTACTAAATCCCTGCCTGTTACACCTCAAGTCTTCCTTGCAAAACACAAGACAAAGAACAAATCAACCAAGCTAATAACATACATATGATATGTTTTCCCGTTGGACAAAAATGTCCTATTTTTGATTGACTGACAAGAATAATATCTTCTTTTCCTTATTTATTTGTATTTTAGAAATTAGGTAACATTAATGTGATAATGGAAATCAAGAGATAAACATTACTTGTCAAACACTTAAATCTCTTTTGTAGTTCAGACAATCATAACAGATGGACAATTCATGACAATAAAGCCAAGCAAGAACATTAATTGTTTTAGATGGAAATATTTCCATGACAAAGCTTTCAGTAAGGATTTTCTGTATGTGTCTGTTTGTTTATCTTTTAGGAAGTTTGTTATTTGAGAAGTCAAATCTATGTAGTAACTCACAGCAACTGCAATTTTAGTACTTCAAAAGACAGAGGTTCGTAATTGCCAAAATCCTCCTCAAATATGTCAATTGGAGTAGGTTTTTACAGGCCAAAAGACAGTAATGAATAGGCTGTTAATGATTTTAGATTCCAGACCTGTAATCTATAAAATATTAGTCTGATACAGAGCTATCATAAAGCGCTACTTCCCTCTGATGACACTGTTTTAAATAACACAGCTGAAAAAAAGCTCACTTGTCAAGGATGATAAGACTTAGTCCTATCCTGGAGAACATGGAGAAATCAGATTGCATCTAGGTTGTGTCTTTGGGATTGTCTGTCTGTGGAAATTTAATTTGTGCTTATGAAGTTCACACAGTGGCTATGCTCATGATTGCACGGTGTGGTTCTTTAGGGATACAGCTTGGTGAGATCATTTGTATGCACTCAGCTTTCACCAGAAATGACAGGTTCATGTTTTAATAAGGGTAAGTTCTCAACCCATAACTTAATTACCTTTTCATGAGGATGAGAGAGGCCATTTGAAGGTCTGGATTTACTTTCCTTCATTGCTCTCCCATTTCTTTTTGATTGATAATTCTCAGGAGAAGAAATACACGACTGGAGTGAGCCTAAACCTCTCCTCACCGCTCTTGGAGAACTTGTCAACCTGAGTTTTTAATGATGCCATTGGTTGCCTTTAATAAACTATCAGAAAAAAAGAATCCACAGTTTGACTTGTCACAGCTTGCACAGAACATAAGAATTTATAATATAGCTGGTGACACCATTAATAAGTTACTTGGTTTAGGAACAACCTTAGATATTGCAATAAAACATGCCAGTTTCTTAAAAATAACTGCAAGCAAAATTTCACCACTGTTGTCTGACCTGAATTCTCTTTGCAGTCGAATTTGTGCACATCAATGGATAATTGCTACAGGTAGTCCTGGGCACCAAGTTCATGTCTTGACTGTGTCTAACTCCGCATTGGAGTAAGATGTGGGTGGCCCCCTTCCCCCATCCTCCACAGGCAGCCAACACAGGCAGGGAAGGAGAGAGCTGTGACATGTTCCCATAGCTCCCCAAGGGCAGAAGATTGGGACAGAAGGGTTAATGATGATTCTGACACTCTCTTATCAAATTTAGGAAAAAAAGTGCCAATAAGATGGGTTTATTTGACCTTTGCTCTTCCATACCCTACTCTGCCACCTATATTTTACACTAATAAGAGTTTAAATTGAAAGCGTGGGGCATCCTCTGAGATGAACTGGTACTTGTGCCCCTTGTGAAGTGATGAAAATGACAGTACCAATTATGTAGGAACAGATCACCTTTACCCTAATTTCATCAGATCAAAAGCCATCTCTTCAGAATTTTATGTATGACTGTGGTGTTAGCAAAAGCTGTATTGCTTTGGTTATTAATGGGCATAAAGGATGTTTATTGAAAGATGTAGTTCATTGAACACTCCCTGAACTGAGTTTCTCAGAAGCCAAAGATTTGTCTTCTGTGCTGAATGTCATGGAAAACACTTTCTTTTTCCAGTTCAGTAATCCTATTTACTATGTGCTGCTTCTCAAATCTGTCATCATGCTGTTGTTCTTGCCTCATGTTTTCATCCTCTTCTTTCTGTACATTAGGTTATTTTGATCCAGGCTTTTATTTTCTTTCAGTTGGGTAATTAACAGAGCTGGCTTCACTCCTTTTATGCCCATGCTGACTTTATCTCATTTCTATTTTGCTTTTCAATTCATACGTCAGCAGAGATCTCTAGTTACAATAGCTTCATGTTTCCTGGAAGTTCTGCGTCATGGGGCCAAATTTATCCCTGGTGTATTTTCCATTGACACAGAAATTACACCAAGAATGAATCATCCTCTGGTGTTTATGTTCATCTGGTCTTATTTTTTTCCTCAGACATTGTTCGTTTATATTAATCATGTAATACTGGTAGTCATTTGAATGATATGAAATCAAATTATGTTGTTTTGGGGACTTGGCAAAGACGAGAACAATGAAATAAAATTATGGAAGTCACAGGTCCAGGCTAGACCTGTTTCTTTCACATAATGTACGTAGCACTCACGGTAAGTACTAAATCTTATTGCAGTCTATTTTTCACTGTTCTGAACAAAAGAAATATAAGATGGGAAAATAGATTTTAGAGATAATCTTGCATTTGGAAGTACAAAAGCTGCATATATCTCTGACCCCTACACAGAATGAAAAGACAGCTAGCAGTTAACTAGCTTTAAAGTGCTGCACACTTAAAAACATGCTGAGTAACCCTTCTGAGGTCTGATATGGGTGCTTAATATGGAGTTAAGTGATGGAGCTTTTCATTGTGTTTGTTAATAATCCCAGAAAACTACACATACAGAAAGGTAAAAGTACAACCAAAGTTGCAAAGTATTTACATCTAGTAGTTTCTGTCTGGTTGCCAGCAGTCGGGAGAGACAAGCATAAGAAAAATGAGGTTTTTTTTTATTCTCAGTTCAGTGCCTGTCTTCACTCTGGTCCTAAACAGCTGATAAAGAAATAGGCTACATCCCTGCATCTCTTGGCTGCAGTACATTCAGTAAGTCCGTGGGGATGGTCCTGCACTGCTGACACAGAGGAGGAGCTCTAAGAGGGCAGAAGAGTTTCTGAAGCTGTTTCACTGATTTTCCCCTGAGCTGGGAGGCAGCAGTACCTAGCCAGTTATTATATACTCCTTGCCAGCTGGCCAATATATCAGCACACTGTGGTGGGATCTGGATGTGAGACCCTTCCCTGCCCAGCCTGTCCCTAGCCAGGGAGGGCAAAGGAATTCTGGAAAGTAATCTGGGTTTTATCTGGATCATCGTGATGACAAACACTGTTGTCTCCCACCATACTGAGGTTGAATTTCAACCGACCATGAGGAGCCTTCTCTTTGGTGCCTTGCAGGGAGCACTCTGCAAAGGAAAAACAAGTTGCAGAATGTCATAGTTTGATTGATGAAAGGGGAAATCTTCATACATTAATTAAATATATTCTAGAAGTCTTCCTTCCCACATCTGCTTTTCAGTGATGCATATTGCACAGCACCCAGTTGCTTCTTGCGAATTCTCTTTAGATTGGGGGTAATAGGTACCAGGCAGGTGCTATTTACAGAAGGTGAGATTATGGGATCTCTGGAGCCTGCTTGCTGCATTTTAAACTCACTCCGAGGCTGCTTCTGCCTCAGTCCTATAGCAGAACTGTCAGCTGGGGAGCCGGAATGAGCCCTAACTTCTGTATCTTCTGCACTTTCAGTGCTGTCATGGCTGGCACATTACTCTTTTATCTCTGGCATTGAAGCGAAGCAGACCGGGGCCAGGATAAATACACATGTGGGTGCTGGAGTGTGTCAGTAGGTCTTCCTGGCAAAGATGGCTGGCGAAACAGGTCCCAAACTCTGAGGCAGCAAAGTAAGAAAGAGATGCAAGGAGAGCTGGGGAGGGAGTCAAGGTGAGAGTCTTCTGTAATGCACATGTTCCGTGTCCTTGCCTTCATGCCTATTTTTGCAGAAGTAAAACTTCTATAGATAGAAGATATCTAATCCTTGTGTGCTCTCTTTTTTAAACTGTAAATGAAACCAGGGAAAATATTTTTGGGTTTTATTTCAGGTGTCAAAACTAACAGCAAATTTAATCCCAAACTGACCAAAACATTGTGTCCAAAAGAAAAAAGACAAGCTTTGACAACTGGATTTTTTCAGATTTGTGGTAAAAATGAGGAAGTGAGATACTTTATTCACTAAACAGTCAGACAGAAAAATTACTATTTTCTTACTTCTCCCTACCCAGGCATTCTGGACTGGAATTTTTGAAGATGTGAAAAACCCAGATTCAATTCTCTTGCAATTAAAGGGGATTTGAACCCATATCCTGTATCCTCCAAATAATTTCAACTCCAAATATTCCATATCTTTCAAATACTCTAACACCGCACTGGTAGAGTGTGTGATATGGGGAGGAGCTGCATATTATTTATTTCCTCAAATCTGCCTCCTCTTGTATTGCAAGTACAAAAGCCCAAATACTCTCCTTGATGGTTCCTTCAAGAATGTTCAGCTGTGAGAGAACTAGAGTCAAACATATAAGACTGCACTCACAAAAGCCTTTAGGGGACAGACACAAGTGCCCATCTTAACTTTTTGGTAGCAACCCAAAAGGAGTGAACAAGCTGTTTTAAAGTAAACTTGCTCAGCCTTAACAGGTCCTGCAGGCATATCAGTAGCACCTCCACATCAGAGACTGATGAGAGATCAAGTAAAATTGGCAGGAATACTTACTGGTTTGAATGATAAGTAATTATAATGGAGAAAAGTAGAAGAAAGCAGGACTAATGCTCAAAACTACAAAGACTAATGTGGGCATTTGCACATGAATGTGGTTTGCAGTTCTTTATCTCCCAGTATGTGATCTTCAGCAAATTCAGACCAAGTACTGTCTTTGTTCACTGCTTTAATAGCTGCAAACCTCCTTAAAGGAAGAATGCTTTTACTTTTATTACCTTATCAACTTCATGTGAGATAGAACCTGGCTGTCTAAACCAGCCTTACGTCTCAAGGTGCTACACAAAGTAGGAGCTTTGTAGAGACTGACTGTGCACCGACATATGAGCGAATGGAATGGACAGGTGTGTTTGACAATAACTTTTACGGGGTGTTTTGTCTGAAAGCCTGGAAGAGCTGTCCAGCTGTGCTGCATAATCTTGTTACATTTTTTTTTTTCTTGTCATAAAGTCAGTCTGACAGAACTAGGATGTGATGAAAAGAAATGGCCCTTACACGCATTTAAGCGGACCTGTAGCTTATCAGGCTGTTGCTAAACAATGGTAACTTGGATTATGGGCAGATGGTTTCCATGTGGTGGTGGCCTGTCTTTGTGTGGTTGTGACATGGGAATGCCATTTGCAGTATGAATTAGTGTATAACAAACTGTTCATAGGTTGATTAAGGATTTATGTCTTGCAAGACAAGTTCTCCAGTGTTTTAAACTATTGTTGACACAGTGATGGCAGTTCCCAAATGCGAATACTCCTCCACATCAGCTCATATCAATGTTATTTAGCTGTTGTTTAAATATTTAAAACTCAATTTTAGTTTAAAAACACAGACATCATAAAAGATAATACTTGTTTTTAAACAACTGAAAAGGCAGGACAAGACTGAAAGTACAGCTATTCTTAGCCTTAATTTGAAGTGGCTTGCTGATTAGGGTACTGCATTTAATTTCAGAGTCATATCTTTGTTCTTCTTGCAGGTTTTGGAACAACATGTCCATATTATGAATTCAGTCTGGTAAACATTTCTTGCCTCTCTCTTTCAAACAGAGATCCAATACACAGCACGTGCAAATGTGAATCTCGTATTTGGAAAAGCATGATAAGTATTTTAAAATTCAGCCCAAATATCATCAAATATATTCCTTGTTGGAAAAAGAGACTATAATTAACCTACTAAAGCTTTTCACCATGGATGATCACAGTTATTTTTATGTCTTTCAGAAGCGCATCCTTGGAACTATGTGGTATATTAAACTATGGATAAAACCTCATGGTTTGTGTTTTACTTTGAGAAGACAGGTCTATTGCCAGATTAAAGAGTGTGCCGTCTCAGAGTCACTTCTTTGTAGGGGACTCAGATTCTTTTATGAAAAACTAGGGACATACATTCTTCCAAATTTGCACTCCAATGGCAACACCTAGCTGCATATGTAGAACAACAGGAATCCTGGCTTTCTTGGCTCCCTGAATAGGTTTAAGGATATCAGAGTTTTCTCAGAAGGTTTGAAACTTTTACCTGTGCTACTGGGTTTCTTAAATCTCCATGGATTCTTTTTAAATAAGGCACGGATTTCACTGCATCTAGAGGTCAGTAGTCACTTGGTAGCAGAGTGTAACATTCCCTGGAATTGGCTTTTTGTGATTGACCTAACCCAGACTAACTCTAACTGTGACTTTGAGACTTTTGTCAAGTGACCTGGAGCCTCCCAGCAGAGATGATATAGTTTACTGATTTTCTCAGTCTTTTTTTCTTCTCAGGTTTTACCCCGTAATCATTCCATGCAAAAGCAGCTACACTGGGAAGGAACGGCAGAACCTCAAGTTCTTTTAAAATAGGTGGACAACAGGTCTGTACTGTTAGGGTCCTCCTTGATCTCTTCTTCTGGACTTAGAAATCATGAATTGTGTTCTTTATGGAACAACTGTTTCAACAGCAGGGTTGGGCTGTGCCACTCATTTCATTGTAGTCTCAAGCTTGGTTTTGAGGACAACCTAGAGAAAGCAAAGCATCTGAGAAATACCTTGAATCCAGCTTTTTTACCTGGGGTATGGTAAGACCACAGCTCTACAACTTTTGTCAAACCATGAGGGTCGAAGTGGATTTCTGAGCCACAGTTGACAGCATGTGCCATCTCATTAGAGACTCTCTGAGATGCAGGGATTCAAGTGAGCATCGCTTCTCCAATATAGACAGGACTGAATTTTAACCCTTAGCCCGTTGCAATGTCATGCCCCATTTGTATGTGTAATGACTTGCTTTTTTCTGTTTGTTTATGGGAATGATGCAGATTCCAGGAAAGTTGGATTGTCCGTGCAGTTTCACACAACACACATGCTGGAGGAATATGCCTCTCATTTTGGGAGAGGTGGGATCCTATTTATTAGCATTTTCTACTCACTAATGTAGATATTTTCCTCATTGTTTTTCTTCCATATTTTTCTGTAGTGCTGCAAGATATATATCTGGTCTGAGATTCACCCTTACCATTCCCTGCCCCAGGGAATGAAGGTGTCCCCACCTGTGTTTTTTCACGGTAATGTGTAATGCTTCTTTTCCATAGAGAAATGTAATCCAAGCCACAATTCTGCTCAAAGTAAACGTTGCTCTACAGCCTGGCACCTTAATCTACGCATACAAACTCTAATTACATGAACTATTACCTCTCATGTAATACTATATCCTAAGGCCGGAATGAGTGTTTCTGGATATTCAGTTTTGATTTAGCTCACAGGTTGTGACTTCTTACAAAACGTGAACCAGGTTCAGGTTTCCTGGAGCTGATGCTCTTGTGGATCTGGGTTCATGGGTGCTCTGATCCCCCTGAAGATAGCAGGGGACATATCATACTTCACATCATGTTGTAATTTCAGGGGAGTTTTTGTTACAGGCATTCCAATGATATTCTTATTCAGAGCACATATCTAATTTCAAACAGGCTCTGCTAGTCTAGTGCCATTAGACATATTGTTTGCACAGTTGGTAGAATTTTGAGGAGTGTTGAAAGTAACAAGTGGATGCACTTGTGTCTTTAAATTGCCAAGGAAACACAACCGTTCAATCAATTTTTCCTGTGATATTGCCATCCTCAGCCAGCTTTGTTGAAAGTATGTAGCTTCAACATGTGAAGCATCGACGACTTCAGTTATTCTCTGTCACATTTAAAGTGAATAAGAGCTCACTGTTTGTGTTTTACAGCAACTGAAACAATTCAGCAGACAGTGAATTGCAATCATTGAAGTCAAAGGGAGTTTTTTGTCTACCTGAGCAGTAACAGCACCTTCAGCAAGGCAGAAAGATTGGCTGTGGGACTTGGAATATCCCAGGAGGAAAGGAAGTTGAAACAGTGAGGTGGTCATGGGGAAGGCTCAACAGCATTCAGTGAGCATTTGAAAAGCACATGCCCCATCTTTATAAGCAGAGGAGTCCGACTGTTCCTGATCTGGCTAGAAGGACTTGGGCAAGTAGCTCTATGCAGCGATTTGGGAATGCTCCATCAAAGCAACTGAGCATACATGCTTAGAAGGGAGTTTAACTTCTGAATCGTTAATGAGATTCAGAAAAAACAGTAAGTCATTTTACTGGCAGTAAGAGTAAACCTGATTTCTGTCTTCTTTTTAATTGCATTCGTTTAAAGTTTTTACCTTGTTGCCAGTAGCCAAATTCTCTGCAATATGCTCAATGCATATCAGTTTGTTTTTTTATTTCAGCACCTCTTGGGATTTGAGTAAATGGTCCAAGGGCTGATCTCTCTGATACTGTCCCCAGAAAAATAGTGTGTTTCTGCTGCTATATTTCCCCAATCTGCTACAGAGAAGAGTGTGAAGAATCTTGAACCAACTCTATCTTTTGTTTGCATTTACCTTTTGTCTAATTTTATAATTTCTTTGTCCTAGAAGTTGCGTTAGCCCATCTATATTACAGCTCTCAAGAGGAAGGTTCAAATATCTTCCATCTTCTAGCATAAGGAGAGCACTGGGGGGCAGTGGAAATGCTGAATGTTCTGTTCCCAGTTTTGTTCCTGCACTTGCCCTGGCTTTGCCATCTAGAGCTTTAACTGTGTCTCAGTACCTTGGTCAGAAACTTGCTGCTCCTTACTTTTAATATAAGAGCACAGCCCATTTTGTAACATTTGCCAAACTATGAAGGATGAAAATGGAGCTTTTAGTGATAGCCGATGCCATGTATGTCTCATTCATAACTTCTGGAGATGTTGGAATCCAGGCAATCATATTTTCTTTTGCAGGATGGGCAGAACTGAATGCTCTGATGCCAATTTGCCTCCATTCTTTTCTCTATGCCGTTTCCCCACTCATTGTAGTTTGTGTTTAGAAAGGTTTCCTGATCCTTACCTAGGTGATTTTAGTTTTCAGACTGTGCTCAATGACTGCTAGGAGCCTAACAGATATAGTAGAAACCAAAAAGACATGTAAAAGGCTTAGAAACCTGAAGCACTGGTTCAGAAAATGTCACAATCTGTCTTTCAATGAGTTACAGTTTTCAGAGGCTTTAATCCAACTAGCTGAGAATTTCATTGGCATGGTTACACAAAGGAATTGAGACCTGGTCATCTGCAAAGCAACCTTAATATATGTATGTTTTTAAACAAGTTATCTCATCTCCATAAATGCCAAGAATTACATGATTTTTGCAGTGCTTTGGGAAACTCAGCTGCTTTTTCCAGCTTATTGTTATTTCATATCATTTCTTTTGCCACCAAAAAGGCTGAGAAATCATACTGCCTCCTTCAGAAAAAGCATTGTTTAGGGGATAAAAATGCAAAACCAGCCTGCAGGAGCCTCTTCTTTTTTCACCATTCTTTGAGGCTGACTCATGGTTTAGCTTTTTGTTTTTCCTCAACGGGTGACCTCCACACACAGCGATCCCCCTAAACAAGCTTATCCCACTTGGGCTGAATGATTTGACCAGCACAACTCTGTTAGACAAGGCTTCATATAGAGCAACAATTTTCTGTCCTGAAAACCTCTCATCAGTTAAGAAGCCAGAATGAATGTGTACACGTTCTTCTGTTCTGAAATGTCAAGGGAATAGGTTTGGGTAAGAACATGACTTTAAATGCAGATTCTCGCTCCAGCTGACTTGCGTTACAGCTTGCTGTCCACAGCCTTTGTGTTCCACACAATGTTAGAATTTGCTGGGGCTCCTGTGGCCTAACTTCCTGTTGTACACCTCACGCTGAAACCTGAACTGCTGTATACACAAGGTATTTAGAGAGAGAGAAGGATACAGCGGCATCCCTCTTATCACAGCAGAGAAGTCTGCTTCATTGCACAGAGGAATCAGTGTTACTGTAGATGCTTTTACGGATAAATCTGATGCAAGTTCAATGTTGAAACCACAATCTTGTGGGTCACTAATAAATAGCTGCCATCTGCTTGACTGTATGGGTGCCGCATACATTTCCTTTTAGTTCTACAAACTTTCTCTTATTTCCCCGCAAAAAGCTAATTTTCAGCTCTTATGTATTTCTCCTTGCCTGTATATTTTCTCAGTTATTAGTGTTGTGCCTATTTCAAACTGAGGTTTTTGCCTATGTATCAACTTTTAGTAAAGTGAGGGCGTAATTGCCGAAAGGGGTCTTTTGGCATAGTGGCTACTTAATATATTTAACATTAATGAGGAAGTAAGCATTAAAACTGAGTCAAACCTTTGGCCACAGTCAAAACCACCTTTCATGAACTTAGGAACTGAAAATATTTATGTAGACACCTGTATAAATCACCTGTGTGTTTGTAGGTACTGTATTTAAAGGGCCTGGATCACCTGCTGCTCCAGCTGCCGTACAGATAATATTGTCAAAACCAGATCTGATTCCTAAAAAAATTTCTGAAACAAGTAGTAGGTAGAAAAATTGTTTTCCTTTAGAAATGTTTAACTTCCCACCTGCAATAGCTATGTTATACAACAGCAGGTCAGACTTAAGTGTACAGCATTTGCATAATTGAAAGAGGTGGTATTGATTCATGAAGTCCACCAGATATATAAATTACCTTTAGGGTTTTTTTTTTAGTTTAGGTTTTAATATTTTATTTGTATCAGCTATGGGCCTTGCAAACCACCTTCAAGGAAAATTTAAAACATGAACACAAAGGTACACCACTTCCAAGTTTCCAAGATCTGTTGGTTTGCATGAGTGCATCAGATGTTTTCAGAGTGAGAGTATTTACAACTCTGGTTATGTACTAAATTAAGGAACAGCCAAAAATCAAACCCACTGCTGATTCAACTAAAATTAGCGTTACACTTTTATACCTGATTTTGGGATTTTAATTGTCTGCTTGCCTGGCTTTTTCTTTTTTTAAAAGTTCTTGTGTCTCTACAGAAAGACACATAGCCAATGAACATAGTGGTTTTGGTAATAATAATGATGAATCAGTCCATTTTTGAAGGCAAGAACTGAGTCTATAAAAGAGTAAATCCACTTATTCATAGGCTAAATGGCTGGTTGGCCAGAATGTCAAAGCAGAATTGTTTGGAAATGCACTTCTTCCTTCTCCCTTAATACAGCGTTGATATGTGCTTAGTCTTTTATTCCATATGCTTTATATCGATGATGTTTTATGAAGTCATTCCAGTGGTCACTAAGAATGTAAGATTATAGGAATGTAAGATTATGGGTTATTTCACATGTATTGAGCTTAGAAAAATGAAGTCAAATAAATGAGACAATTATGTGGATTACTTTGGCAATAGTTTGACCAAATAATTTAAGATGAACTGTAGGTTTAATCTTCACAGATTCCATTCTGGTGTAAATGTTGCTAAAAGAGAATCTGTGCACCTGTTTCTCAGAATTCTTTGTTTTTGTTGGAAGTTTTTAGGCTAGAGGTGATGTATTAAGTGAAGAGAGTGTCTTTTATGTTGTTGAATAAAGAGAGAAAATTATTTGATAAAGTCAAATAGATGCTGTGTCTAACTGCTTATACTTATAATGGAACTTTTTCTTTTTACATTTAATAAGTGGAAAGAATTCTAAAGCAAAAATATCAGCATTTTGTTCATATTATTGCTGTGAATATACAAGTTGTTGGGATGTATAGTCCTGGTTAACTGAAAACACTTGGAAATTTATTTGGCCAAAGATTTGCTGCGGTCATGAATAGTAGGATTTGTGGATGGCAATGTGACGCTGTCCCTGTTTTGAAACATGTTTTCTGCAGAGATGGCAGAACTTTGGAGAATAAATGTTCAATGGGGATACCCCTTGCTGGCTTAAAATATATGATTAAGCCTGAGAAAGGTCTGCATAACTGACATAGAGATTGTTCTTGGCTAAGAAATTCTGCAGTAAAAAATTGAGTAAACACACCTGTTTGTTTCAAAGACATTGCTAGAGAGCAAGGAATTCCAGAATCTTTTCTCCCCCTTCACATGTATTGGCTTTGGATAGTTGTGATCTATGGTAAAACAAGGTTGTCAAGTTTTCAGGTTTTACTAAAGGAGAAAGAGAGAAATGTGGATCCTAAGTGTGGATATTATGCCTCACTTTCCAACTGGATGAACAGAAATCAGAACTTTTTTTCCCTCTTAGCTCTGCATCCATTTATGTGAATCACGTATGGTAGCCAACTTAAGAGTGAGTAGTCTCTGCTTCCTATTCTTTGTGTATTTTTTACCTGTTTCTTAATTTACAGTTAATGGTTTATATTTTATATAGATGTTAATGTCTTCCTTTCTCTTATTATTCTATTTTA